>NC_047120.1:10912606-11240882 GCF_902500255.1 Thalassophryne amazonica
CTATATGGCACCTGCTTCTCCGTTGTCAAAGCGTGTCACTGCAAACAGACAAAAACACACCGTCAGCACACACAAGGCTCTTCAGTGATGAAGCTGTGAATGTCTCACACATCAACACTCACTTTATCTCCCAGAATCCTGTTCACAATGGCACCGTTGGTGATGTTGTATTCCATCTCGACGGCTCTCCGCTGCTCCCGGGCAAAAAAGTGAAAGGCGTTAGGAGGCCCTTTTTTTTTGCCTGTTTCTTGGAAAGCTGGGTCTTTGCCTTTCTCTTCTTGGTCTCTCTGTTGGAATACAAAAACAAACAAAAAAAGGATACATTTTCAGGTCTTCACATGAAGTATTTTGTGATTAATGTTGGTGCCAGTGGAATTCCCCAGAAAAGTTTGAAAAACTATTTTAAAATGAAACTGTTTCCTGCATTCTGGCCTCTAAATGCCACCTGAAGATGGACGTAATTTTTAGTAATATTAGCTTTACTAATCCTTCACTTTTGTGTCCTGCAACCAGCCACAGGATCACAGACTTTACATTTTCCATATTCTGATGCAGATCTGGTGCTTTGACTGTTGAGCACAATTAGTTCACTCACGTTTAATTTAGTCTTTTCTGCTTCTTATTTTAATGAGCCCAATAAAACAATAAAGTCAATTCTTGTCTGTGGCATGTTGTTAAAATTGAACACCTCATTCCTGAATTATCTAAAACAAAAAAGAGGTGACGTGAAGAGGAGATTCCAACATAAGATGAAGTGTTGAAAAGCGATGTGTCATTGTGTTTCTCTTTAATGTGTGTGTGACTTACAACTGTCCAACAGGCTGCTGGCTCCCAGCTGAGGTTCCAGGTGTAGGTGTGGAAACATCTGCCTGGTCCATGGAGGGAAACCACATCTGTACAGGCTGCAACATACAAAAAGAGAGAATTAGCTGCAGGAGTTTTTCAGTGAAGACCTGTAGGTCATCCAGGTCCTGTGGAGAGTGAGGGAAGCTTCAACAGAACACAGACAGGGACTGGGTCATCATGTCCTTCCATGGCCTCATTTATAAACCTCTGCATACAAAAACTACATGCACGTACACAGGCAGAAATGAGCATGCACAGTCCATGAAGTTCTACAGCTTCATGGGGGGGGGCAGAGAAGGATTTTCTTAAAGAAGATGTCAGATTTCAGTTAGTTTGCCAGAAAGCACATGAGAGACTTAAGCTTAAATGTGATCTGTCTACTTGTATGAAAATTATTCTGTCAGATGATATTCCTACTGAGGGTGAGTGCTTTTATCACTGTATGCATTATAAGCTAGTCATTAGCTGTTATTGATGTCATGGAAACAAATCCAAAGAGGACCACTTTTTATTTTGAAGAACACTGAGACAAGGCTTTGGGATGAAGGACTTCTCAGAAGTTTTCTGCCAGAAAAAAAAAGTTTAATATGGATATGAGACCAGAGCACCAGATAAAAATAACAGTGCACTGTTTCTCCAATCACAGCTACAGAAGCCTTTTTGCAGCATGTTTCCTCAACCTGTTTGTGTTATCAGTTTTTTGCAGTGATGTATATACACATACACCATCATTAAGGCTACCTGTGGTTCTTCTGCAGGGGGAAGTAGAAGGGCAGAGAGGCTGTCAACTGGCTCTTCTGTCAACAACGCCTCTGCCGCTGCTGCTGCTGCTGCTGCTGCCTCTGCCTTTTCCATCTCCTCGATGGTCACCTCTACTTCATCCCACCTCATCTGGGAAAGGGTGTCCTCAAATGTCGTCAGCAGATCAGCCCCATGAAATGGCTCCATGGGGAAGCCTGTGGGTCAGCTGTCTGGAAGTTCTGCTTCATTCAATAAGCTGACTGGTTTCCTGTGACACACATCAATGAAAGTCATCAGTTCTTTACTTGGACCTCTGGGAACCATCAGGAACCCATGTCTGTGATGATCAAAATCAGACTGATCAAGGCATTTACCTGATTGATCAGAATCAGTTAAATTAAAATTGAATCATCAAGTAAGTGCACGAGCCTTTAAAGCATTTTAACACTTTGCTCTAATGAGGTTATTGACACAGAACATCAGTCTTCCTGTTTGATAAACTTGGAGCGGTAAGAGGTGCCGCTCACAGTTGACACAGTGCGAGTTCTCTTTTCCACAGCCCAGTGTTGGTAGGTGCGCCCCCTACAGTTCATAATATTGTTACACAATTCAAGCAATCTGGAGGAACTTCAGTGCATAAAGGGAGCAAACTGAAGCGGAAGCTGGGGGTGATGGCCAACCCCACCACCAGGGGGCTGTGGCCCACACTTTGGGTATCACTGCCAAAATTGTTGAATGTGCCAGCATTAAAAGCAGTTTTCCAAAATCAGTTCATTCACCTACAGGTTCAAAAAATGGTCTTGTGTAATTGCATACAATATATTATTATAAATTAAATGCAGGTTGCCTGGACAACAAGAAGGTTTTCTTTATAATTTGGACAAATTTACTGTCATTAAAAAAAAACCAAAAAAACATTTCTACTCATCAATTTCCTTCACTTTCTTTCCTCACAAACAAATCCAGATGAAGCAGGATGTGTATTTTTTTTATTTTAAAAAATTATTTGGGCACCTTTCAATTATCCAGTTATAAAAGGGACCATTCCAGATT
Source organism: Thalassophryne amazonica (assembly GCF_902500255.1). Taxonomy (NCBI): domain Eukaryota; kingdom Metazoa; phylum Chordata; class Actinopteri; order Batrachoidiformes; family Batrachoididae; genus Thalassophryne; species Thalassophryne amazonica. The sequence goes on from NC_047120.1 coordinate 10,915,247, forward strand.
CTTTCTTTTCTTTTAATTTTTTTGAACAATTACAGGTGAGTAGTTGACCAATAATAATTGATGAATAGAAACTAAATTGAATCCAAGTGTGTTTTTCTGTCTATAACCACTGGTATACAATTTTTAGAAGTCTGCTTCAGAAATAAAATGTGCTATTTATTATAGATTTTGGCAGGCTGAATATGACCCTGAAAATGGCTGATTGGCTGCTGTTTCCAAGATGTTTAAGTTGTTTTATTTTAACACAATTCAAGCAATTTGAAATAATTTCAGTGCAAAGACAAAGGGAGCAAACAAGCTGAACACCGGTGATCTCCAATTCCAACCCCATCAGGAGCTGCGGCCCTTTTACCTGTTGCCTAGACCAGTGATTCGTACCGCACGTGTTGCTAACGCACCGTGTAGAGACAGTCGAGTTAGTGGTGCGTGACACGTGACACATGACAGTGGTGTGCCGCAGGATTTTGTAAATATAAAAAGGGTGCCGCGGCTCAAAAAAGGTTGAAAATCACTGGCCTAGACAACATGAATGTTCTCTTTAATTCATACAAATTTACTAATGCAAAAAGTTATTTCTACTTAGATCTCAGATTTTTTTTATACATGCATAAAAAGCAATTTTCCAAACACTGCTTTCACCTACAGGTTCAAAAATGACGTGTAAATATAAATAAAATCTAGGTGCGACAAACAATCTAACCTGTTTTTGTTTACTTCCATCTGTTGCTTAGACAACACGAACGTTCTCCTTTTAATACAAATTTGCTAATGCAAAAAGTTATTTCTACTCAGATCATGTTTCTTCACTATATTTTCCTCGCAAACAGCAAATTCAGATGAAACAGGATGTGCATCTTTTATAAAATTAGCGTTATTTGCGACCTTATCCTCTTTACACTAACGGTTATGATCATAATTTGTTTTATATTTTTTAAAAATCATCTCAGTTTACCTGTTTTACTTGTAATCCCACAAACAATTGCTGAAGAAGTTGCTTCTTGTGGAAAAAACTCAGACAAAAGTTATTTTTTTGATCGGAGCTGACAGCTGCGTGAACCTCCGTCTGGTTTCACCAACTCACTTTGCGGACTGACACATTTGTATTAACGCGCGCGCTATTTAAAGGTACGTGTGACGTCATATTTGTGTCCCTGAACAATTTTAGTGAAAATGCAACTTTTGTTTTAAAATCACACACATACACACAAAAAAATCAAGTTTGAAATTAAATTAACTCGTGATTTCTGTTGTTAAATCTACTTAATTTTAAATTATTTCAGGTTTAAATCAGGGAAACCCAAATAAACACAAAGTACAGTTTGTTTTTTATACATGCATAAAAAGCAATTTTCCAAACACTGCTTTCACCTACAGGTTAAAAAATGGCATGTGTAATTACATTTAACATATTATAAATAAAATCTAGGTGTAACAATCTGTTTTTGTTTACTTCCTACATGTTGCCTAGACAACACGAACATTCTCTTTTTTAATACAAATTTACTAATGCAAAAAGTTATTTCTACTCAGATCATGGTCCTTCACTATATTTTCTCACAAACACTAAATTCAGATGAAACAGGATGTATATCTTTTATAAAATTATCGTTATTTGCGCACCTTATCCTGTTTAATTACACTAACGGTTATCCTAACGGTTATGGTCGTAATTTGTTTTATATTTATTAAAAAAAATCATCTCAGTTTACCTGTTTTACTTTTGCAATTCCACAAACAACTGCTGAAGAAGTTGCTTCTTGTGGGAAAAAACTCAGACAAAAGTTATTTTTTGATCAGAGCGGACAACTGCGTGAACCTCCGTCTGGTTTCACCAACTCACTTTGCGGACTGACACATTTGTATTAACGCGCGCGCTATTTAAAGGTACGTGTGACGTCATATTTGTGTCCCTGAACAATTTTAGTAAAATTGCAACCTTTCATGGTTTTAAAACACACACACAAATCAAGTTTGAAATTAAATTAACTCGTGATTTCTGTTTTTAAATCCACCTCATTTTAAATGATTTCAGGTCTTCAGACAGAATTTAAATCAGGGAAACCCAAATAAACACAAAATACAGTTTGATTTTTTTTTTTTTTTTTTTTTTTTTAGATGCATCAAAAGCAATTTTCCAAACACTGCTTTCATATACAGGTTCACAAAATGGTACGTGTAATTCCATGTGACATATAAATAAAATCTAGGTGTGAAAAACAATCTAACCTGTTTTTGTTTACAGCTTGCGATATTTTAAAGATGTGACGTCATATATGTCCCTTAACAGTTCTTGTAAAATTGCAACCCATTTTCTATTTTGTGTATATTGTCTGCATTTATATATATGTTCATTTTTGTATTTTGAAATGCCAAATAAAAAAAAGTCAAATTGCAAAATCAATTTTGAAATTAACTCATAACTTCTGTATTTTTAATTCACCTCATTTTAAATGATTTCAGGTCTTCAAAAATAATTTAAACCAGCAAAACCCAAATAAAAGTTATAAAAGGGACCATTCCAGATTCTTTTTTTATGACATGATGAAAAATTATATGCGTTATTTACTTTAGATGTTGGCATGTTGAATTCAAATGGTCAGAATGGCTAATTGCTGTTTTGAAGATATTCAAGGGTGATTAACTATGGGCACTATTGGCCTTGTAAATGTAATTTCCACCACACCATTGCCTTAGAATATAAAGCACCTTGGGGCAACTGTTTGTTGTGATTTGGCGCTATATACATGTGCTCTGATGTCACTGTTTATCTCCATAGAAACTACCCAAACAATCTTTCAAACTGTTTAAAGGGACATTACAGTGTTGTGGAAATTACGGCAACAGTGTGGGACAACTACATTTTGTTTAAAAAAATCACAACAGTTGTATGACACTGAATACCCCAATTATGTTTTGATTATTTTACTGATATTTTATTCAGAGATATTTTAAAACATTAGAAAAAAAACGTTTCTTTGCCATTCATTTTTATCATTGAAGATCAAAAGTCTGGGTGTGGGACAAGCACAAAATGGCAATATTTGCATATAATGATGCTGAAAAAAGGTGAAAAAGTCATCATAGACTACTAGAACAAATTTCTTAACACACTTTCATTGTAAAGATAACTATAAAAGTGTGAAATGTCCCCTTTTTTCTGTTTTTCATACAATATGATCAAAGGACATAAGTGCCCATAGTCTAAGAATCACCCTCAAGTTTTTTTAAACATCTACATAATTATGTGTCAATAGTAGTTTTCTTGATAAATCATTTGTGTTTTTATGTTTCTCTGATTGTTTATTGTAGTATTTCACCAGTGGCCCATTGCATAAAAGTAGGTATTAAGTAAGGGTATCGTGGTTATCCTGGCTTAATTTATCCGCGATCTGGTTTCACAAAAGTGGGATACGTTATGGCATAAGTCACCATGGACATTTATTCTGTGGAGCTAGCCTGCTCAAGACCAGGCTAAATTCCAGGATCTCAATCAATCAATCAATCAACTTACTGAGCTGGACTGGAACTTCTATGTAAACCACAGTGATGCAGTAATTCAAGGCAGATTTTTGTTGTAAAACAAGATTTTGTTGCATTCGTAAATTCTTGCAAAACTGTAAATTTTTGGTTTTCGTGTGCAACAATGTAATTTTATGTCCTCCTACAGATGAAAAGTAGACAAAGAATATGGGATAATTCTTGCACTAAAAAGAACCGTTTCCTATTTGTCAATCCAGCCTCCAGCCACACAGTCTTTTGTATCACCAGTTTTGTGTATACTAGCACAGTGCCCTGAGGAAGTTTGCAGAGGTGGACAAAGTCACCATTAAGTCATGAATCAGCAAGTCCCAAGTCAAATCTCAAGTCAGCTTGCAAACAATTGGTGGTCGGGTTCATAAATTTGTTTCCTAAGTCATTTCTCACCCACTACAGTACTATCCCCCCGATCCTGTACTATTCCAGTTTATTGATTAATGTGTCACGAGTGATTGTATCAAAAGCTTTTTTGAAATCAATGAATAATCCAACTGCATATTGTTTGTGATCCAGACATTTAAACTTAGTGGGGTGGGGGTAGATTGGTAAAATAAAGATATTAATTTCTGAATTCAAACAATCAGCAATAAATAATAAATAACATGTAACTGGTCTATTTTTGTTGAACATGATGTTTGGATTTGTTGCGTCAGCTCCCAGAGAAAGCCTGGGTTTCTTGAGCTCGTGTCACAGTGCAGAGCTCTGGACAGGTGAAGAAAGATCACACACAAAAACAAAACACACATTAACATTGAAAACTTTATGTGAAAAAAAAACAAACAGCAACAAAAGACTGCTGAAAACAAATCGGCAACAAATGTGATGGATCCAAATGTGATGGATCCAAACATCTCATGTCTTCAGTCACATGTTCTTCACAGTCATTTGGAAACGTTCGAGCTACAGAGATTATAATAAAGGACTTTATTTTAAAAAAAAAAGTTGAGTTAAGGTGGTGAAGATGAATAAAAGAGCCACGTTATCACTAGAGCAAATATTAGCTTAGCGTACAGGGCACTGGGTGCAAAAACGCACTATGAAACTCAATTCTAAATCCAGAGCTTCAATAAGTTCTTAAAACATGAATCCAATCAAATCTCAGAGCTGCAGCGGTTTCTCTGTGGCTCCGCCCATTTCTTCATGGCGAGCGTCAGCAGCTGCACGTTGGTGAGCCGAACCAAAGTCAGGCAGAAATGTCATCCAACACAAAATAACTCGGAACCACCCACCTCAAAAAGACACGTGAATCACTCAGGTGACTGTGACGCTCTGTAACCCGGGACTACAGTCAGACGTTCCTTCTAATTTGTAGGGACATTTTTAGAGGACAGATAATCATCGTGGCAGTCCCTCAGCGGTGAGGAAGACGCATGGATTGATCTAGAGACGCCTGTGCGTGGGTTTGTTTCATGTGGGAATGTCACTGCACGCCGACAAACGCATGATCCTCAACACATCCTTAACCCGGTCAAATGGCTGGAAAATCCCAGACGATTGCAGTCTGAGGACCTGCTGCAGCCTTCACATGCATTGGGTGATCCACTGCTGAGGACTTCTTGTTTCACCAGAACCCTGTTAACAGTTTCATGTTGGGGGTTCCTGTTGGTCCTTCATGATTAGCACAGCAGCCACGGGGCACACATGGTCCCCACTGTATTTCACCCCAACAGGCCACCCGTTACCCAGGTGCCACAACGTGATTGAGGGGACAGATTTCAACACTCACAGGACAGTTACTGACAAAAATTAAAACTTTATTTTGAACTTTGTGTGCACTTTATTATAGAACAAGCAGTAAATACTGTCTTTACAGTTTAATGGGGCTGTTCCACAAAGTATTGTTCCTTCCCGTTTCATCCCGAATAGTAAATTGGGGCACGTTTTGAAGCATCACAGTAACTTCCTGATCCATCTTTGTAAATCTTGAACAAACTTGGTATTTGCAGTAATTACGCTCAGCATAGGCACCAGATTTGAAATAGAGTTCCAATTTTTGAACAGTTTAAAAATTTCATCCCGATTCTTGAAATGGTTGTATGTGTATTGTATGTCGTAACCTCCAGGTATTCATAGTCCTAACGGCTTCAATCATGTTCAAACGTCTTTAAACAAAGTGTTCATAGTGACTACGGCTTAGAACGTGGTGGCGTGTGCTCCATCGGGGTAAAAATTGGAAGCAGAAGCAGTGTTTGTTGTGGTTTTTGATCATTTCTGGCTGAGGGCACAGCTCCTTTTTAATTTTTGGTTGGGTTGCCAGGTCTGCCAGGTTTTATCAGCCAGCCAGATAGAAGGCAAGCTGGATTCAGATGGTCATCCCTTTTTTTTTTTACACTCTTTTGGACCATGGGTGGTCATAGTAGAATGGCGCCCTGTGGAACAGCCCTGTTATATATATTACAGGCGCAGGAGCACCTTGGGTGGGCAGACATTCAATCATCTTAACACCTGTATTTAATGCCCCTTTTGACAGATATGTGTTAGAAATCATGACATATGGATCAGTCACATAGTACAGCAATGAAGTTGGCACCATACCCGCATCCATGTGACAGTGGGGGCCTCCAGCGCTATGTACAGGCAACCGGTGACGACATGGACTCCTGTCACTCCAGCTGGGATCACAGCTGGAGTGACAGATTAAGAAGAGTGTCTTGGAGCAGGGACACAGATCACCGAAGCAACCAGTCAGTCCCGCTTTACGACAACTTTCGCAACATCCACACTTTGACTGAGGCATTTTTTTCGACGGAGTTCTGTGGATCTGAGGACACTGATTTGTATATGTTATACAGATCAGTGTCCGCGGGCTTATAAAACTTGCACGATGTTGTAAAAAAAACAAACAAAAAAAAAAACGCTTTGCGATAGGCATTTTAAAAACTCAGTGACGATCACAGAGTAAAACACCAACACCCACCCCCTTCTCCCCATGATGAAATCCCTGGAATTCCTTGGATCTACTGAGTTTTCACAGTCCTGCATATATACTGGTCCATGAAACCCAAACCATACTGAACTGCAAAAAGCAGACAAAGAATAACTTCACCACATGACACCTTTAAATGTGTGTTTTGTAAAAGATGAAAACCTACATGAACAGAGTTTTGCCGAGTTACAGGATTTCTAAACTCCGGTACAGTCGAGTTCAGCCAGGCCGCTCTTCACCAGAGGCAAATGGATCAACTCGCCATCTTTGTACAGCAACACCTTCAGCTCTGGTTCCTGAGCCTGAAGGGACGACAAAAAATAAAAAAAATATATATATATATATATATATATATATATACATACACACACACACACAAATTCATTAAAAAAGTAAATAAAGTAAAGCTGCACAATAAAATACATTTAGTCTCTACAGACTCAATAAAAACCACAGAGTACTTTGACTTGACCTGGGCCTCTGTCATTATGTCTCCACAAAGAAATTTGTCCTCTGCTTTTAATCCATCCTAATTACAGTTAGACACAATCCGACCATGAGCAGCAGCGGCCAGCCACAGTTTGGCACCTGGGAACAAACTCCAGATGTAGAGATGCTGCCTCGTCAGGGGCAGAGAAAGAAGAAGACCTGAATGTGCATGTTTTATTGGAGAGAGGAAACCGGAGTGCCAAGAGAAACCCACACAGACACAGGGAGAATATGCAAACTCCACACCGAAAAGAACCGGACAGGAGGTGAACCCTAGAGAGTGCTGTGAGGCTGAGTGCTGTCCACCGAGCCACCATGATCTCCATGTTTGATGTTTGTTCAGTGATGGTTTGCTTGTTGTGACACAGGATAAAACTGGAAGCAAAGCAAAAACAAAAACAGAACAATGTGCAAATTGTCAATACTGTGAAGAAGGTAAGGTGACCCTCAGGGGCGCCTTACATTGTTCCCTTACTAACCTTACCTCGCTCAGCGGGTTAGTAAGGTTAGAACTTACAGTGCCCTTCAAAAGTACTCAACTTCATATTTCACACATTTTAATTTGTTTATGCCATTTGAAATAGAAAATATACAAAAAATATCTTCCTTAAACTTATACCAAAACGTTCTATTACTTATGCAGGCTTTTACATTTTTAATAAATTTATATCAAGTTGTAGAGATATGCTTTCAGTTTGAGTTTAAGGAAGATAATTTAAATTTGTTTTTTATGTTTTGTATTTGCAATGGCATAAACAAAATATGTGAAATACCAAGTGCTCCAATATTTTTGGAGGGCACTGTACTCATGTGAAGTACTTTGTGGCAGCTTTGTTGTGGTTTGGCACTATACAAATAAAATAAATTGAATTATTCCACCCTTACAGGTGGCCCTTATTTAAGGATGAAAGCAGCAAATGCTGTTCCTGCTGGTTGTAGTACATTGCTGTCTGAAAATCTGAGTAAAATGAGTGTTCCAGATGTTGTTAAGAAGAACTGTGTACTTTAATTAAAAGACTGACTGAAGAGGGGAAAACACATAAGGAAGGGCAGACAATGAAAACAACAGAAGAATCTCAAATGCTTTAAAATAGCAACTAAAACCAGAAAGACATGGAAGAAAATGTAAAACCGCCATTCAAATAGATCGAAGAATAGCCAGAATGGCAAAGACTTAGCCAATAATCAGCTCCAGGGTGATCAAAGAAGAACTAAAGTTACCTGTGAGTACTGTAACAATTACAAGATGCCTGTATGAAAACAATGTTATGGAAAAGAAGAACCGCAAAGTCCAATTGTTGAAAAAAGGACATACGCCGAAGAGGTTACAATTTGCAGAAGAATACACTGACCAACCTGAAGAGAAATGGTGCAAAATTTTGTGGACTGATTAAAGCAAGATTGTTGTTTTTGGGTCGAGGGGCCACAGTTTGTCAGCTGTTCCCCAAAAAATTGAATTCAAGCTACAGTCCACTGTGATGACAGTGAAGCACGCATCATGATATGGGGATGTTTCTCATTCTATGGTGTCGGGTCCTGTTTATCACATACCAGGCATCATGGTTCAGTTTCAATACATAAATATATATGAAGAGGTCATGTTGCCTTATGCTGAAGAGGAAATTCCCTTGAAATACGTGTTTCAGCAAGACAACAACCCAAACACTCCAGCAAGTGAGCAGCATTTTGGTTCCAGACGAAGAAGATTAATGTTCTGGAGTGGCCAGCCCAATCCCAGGACCTCAATCCAACAGAAAACTTGTGCGGTGGCATCAAAATGCTGTTACTGAGGCAAAACCAAGAAATGCAGGGGGAGTATAGAATGTAGTCCAATGGTCCTGAGCTGGAATACCTGTTCACAGGTGCCAGAAGTTGGTCGACTCCATGCAGCACAGACGTGAAGTAGATCTCAGAAACAGTGGTTATACAACTATTAGTTCAGTGATTCACAGGAAAGATAAATCTTTAAGTATTTTTCAGTTTATACTAAACATCGAATGAGGCCGAGTGAGAATCTGCGATATTCTTTAAATCACAGGCAGACTATTCCTCAGAAGCTGAAGGACTTTAGCCATGCTAATGCTCTCCAGAACTATTTTACTGAACAAAAAGTGTGAAAGACCTAAATGACATGGTGAGATGGTGAGGGACTTTGCTCATTAATGTCAGCAACATAGACATAGTATTTACTGTTGTAAATTACATTGATCATTTCTTCACTTTCTGTAAATTAATAAATATGATACTTTTTTATTGTTTTGATTTGAAATAGAATGTACAGTGTTCCCAATGCATTTATGTGTATGGAAATAGAAGCTATTATAAGGATTTGAGCTTTACGCACTTTTTTAAACACACTGCTATTAATTTGAACACAACTGTATATAGACCTGGACGCCCACTGGATGAGTTCTTATCTGAGGATTCCATAAGGTGAAACAGATGAGGATCTGTGACTTAACAGGGATGACATGTTGGCCCAATGCAGGCTACTTTCTCAGCCAAGGGTGGTACTCATTTACAGATGGGTGGACTAACTCCTTATCTGCTGAGCTACTATAATAACACTGAATCAAATCATACTATAACCAAGTGATCAAAATAAAAATCAGTTGTGCTATTATAATCACACATTCTATATGTTAGTCTATACATGTTTCGTACCACGACTGAGGCTGTGATTGTGCCGTGGAGCAGGTCGACTGTGTCTATTACAGCCTTCATGCTCCACCTGGGGCTGTAGGGCAGCACATCCTCCTGCGGTCTGACGGCGGGGGGTTTGAAGCCCATGAGGTGGACTCTGAGCGCCTGAACTGGAAAGCGAAGCAGCTCAGCTGGCATCTGGCGGAGCCTAACAAGAAGAAGAGCAGAAGGACAGCATCAGTGTAACATCTGCAGGTCTGTGACAGCCAAGATGATCCAATGGCTCTCAACACACACAAGGAGTGAATCCATTCACAGTCTGAAAGTATTAGAACAACGCCAGGTCTTTTGTTGCTACACACTGAAGACAGCTGGGTTCAGGGCTGCTGTGATGATGGATCACTCATTCACATGCATCACAGTCACTCGTGGTCTGGGTACCTGGCAGCTGGACTTCTCAAATGAGAGAAAAAAGAACCATTAACTAACTGGTGAGTAAATACCTGTGTGGAAATCAGTTCCCTTAATTCTGTGTTTCTTGTGAACAGAAGTTAAGGGTCTTTCACACAGAGCGCTGGATTGCTCTAAAACCCATTATTTTCAATAAAAAGCATCGAAGCGTACCACCGAGACCTGAAGGCAGAGAGCGAGAAGCACCGCGACCGGGCCCCCGCTGGGAGAAGGTGAAAAGCGGCCAGCGTGGAACCGGAGGTGAATACCAGCAAAGGGTCCGAGACAAGCTCCGGGGATTTAACCGACAGATCGGCGCAGACAACGAGGAGTGTTAAGTTATTCTTTTTCCTATTTGGTAACCTGAAACAGGACAGTGAGCAGATTTTTTTTTCTCTTTCCCTTTTTTTCCTCCCCCATCTTTAAAGTGTCTATATTGATCACGATCAACATACAGAGGAGATTAACTGATTTAATCCTGCCTATTTTTATTTAAGAACTAGGTAGTCAGTCTACAGAGTCTGAGTGACAGCCACCCACATAAATGACTTGAGGGGGCCCTGCCACCTAGTGGTCAAAACATCCCCCTACACAAGAGGTCCACGGACAGCCTCTTTGATGGAAGCCCAGTTTTTATTATTTACTGTATTTCTTTATTGTTGCAGCCGTTCTGTGCTCATTGTTCATAGAAACTTCTTTGTTTGGGTTTGGGAGCATACGTTTGAGAGGACTCTGGTACACACATGCATAACAAGGAATTTAAGGTTGTCTCTCTCAATGTAAATGGCCTGACTAGTCCTATAAAAAGGAGTAAAATAATATCTATGGTAAAGAGGGAGAAGACACAAATTATATTTTGGCAAGAGACCCACCTAACAAGCCAGGAGCATGACAAAATAAAGAAAATGGGTTTTAGACATACCTATTTATCATCGTTTAAAACAGGGCGCAAAAGGGGTGTAGCTATCCTGATACCAAATTCTGTTCATTTTGAGCCTCTGTCAGAAACCAAAGACAAAGAAGGCAGGTTCATAATGGTGAAAGGTAAGTTAGATGATAAAGAGGTGACTTTGCTAAATGTTTATGCACCTCCAGCTAGTAATAAGGTGTTCTTTAAAAAAATATTTGAACTAATTGCACTCCAGACTGGAGTTCTGATTTGTGCAGGTGACTTCAACATGGTTTTAAACCCAAAGATGGACACATCTAACAAAAAAAGGAAAACCACCAATATTGAAAAATGGTTTAAAAGAAGAGTTCTGTTGTGTGGGCCGCTGAAGAGGAGGTACTGCTGGCCCACCACCACCAGATGGCGCCCTGCTTGGAGTGCGGGCTTCAAGCACGAGAGGGTGCCGGAGCCACTGGGAGTGACAGCTGTCACTCATCATCAGCACCAGCTGTCACTCATTCATCTCATCACCATCACCATAAAGGCCGGACTGCAACTCCACCTCCTCGCCGAGAAATCAGCTACCATTCAGGTAATTCTCTGCTGAACCTTAATTCGAGTATTAGTCTGATCTCTTTTTGCAGCCGTTTTCCTGGGACGGATACCCTGTCTGCTGAGTTGGCGTTTGGTGTGGACTGCGACGGCTTCGCCTCCCACCCCACCCAGATAAGTGGTTATCTCAGGAGCTGCACGAGTGTGTGATTGGAGGTGCTCCCTCCTAACTGTATACAGACTGTGGGATTACTGAGTGTGCGAACTCACACTCATCAGGACTGTCTCTGTTCTCTGCCAGCAGTACCGGGTCTGACTGCTGAAGACAGCGGCCACCTGGGGCGCAGGGCTTGGCGGCTTCGGTGTTCTTCAGCTCCGTTGGTGGTGGAAGCTGTGTGGGATCCGGCTCTTCTCTCGCCAGGCGTCTTCTATCGTCGAGCCTGCCCACACGTCACTTTGTGTATAATTGACAGTCCACCATATTGTTATTGTCTGTACGTCGTTGTGCGATTCACAACATTAAATTGTTACTTTTTGGCTTATCCATTGTCCGTTCATTACCGCCCCCTGTTGTGGGTCCGTGTCACGACACTTTCACAACAGGATTTCTCGGCCAGCGTCATGGATCCTGAGGGGCGTCAACCATCGCTTGAACAGCCAATGGAAGAGCGAGGTGCACAGGCGCCAGCAGGAGGCATGTTGGGTGAGCTGCAGCACATCTTAACCGCCTTTACCGCTCGGTTAGACTTAGTTACCGAGCAGAGCATTGTTCTCAATCGTAGGATGGAGGCTCTCACGGCCCAGGTGGAAGCGCATGCTCAGGGCGCTGCTGCAGCACCTCCTCCTGCTGACCGTGTGCCAGAGACAGACATTCCGCTGGTCGTTCAACGAACCCCCCCACCTTCCCCTGAAGCATACATAAGCCCTCCGGAGCCGTATGGAGGCTGTGTGGAGACGTGCGCGGACTTCTTGATGCAGTGCTCGCTCGTCTTTTCACAGCATCCCGTCATGTACGCGTCAGACGCTAGCCGGGTGGCTTACGTTATACATTTGCTTCGAGGAGAGGCACACGCCTGGGCTACGGCGCTCTGGGAGCAGAATTCACGGCTCCTAATGGTTTACACTGAGTTTGTGAGGGAGTTCCGACAGGTGTTCGACCACCCTCATAGAGGCGAGACCGCTTCAAGCGTGCTGCTGTCGATACGGCAGGGGCATCGGAGTGCAGCGAAGTATGCAGTCGACTTCCGCATCGCGGCAGCGCGAGCCGGCTGGAATGCTGTTGCGCTCCGCGCCGCCTTTGTAAACGGACTGTCTCTGGTCCTTAAGGAGCACCTGGTGACGAAGGACGAGCCGCGGGATTTAGATGGGCTTATCGACCTGGTTATACGGTTGGACAACCGATTAACAGAACACCGACGGGAGCGAGACGAAGGGCGTGGTCAGGCACAAGCCGTCCCTCTTCCTCCTGGGTCCAAAAGGGAGCCGACTTCCCCACGCTCCACTGCCAGGGCTCTCCACGTGACAACAGCTCCCCCTGCTGACGTTACTATGGAAACGAGCAGGGCCAAAAAGCGATCAGATCAGATACAAAGGAGGCTGATCCGTGGAGAGTGTTTTCTCTGCAGCTCAACCGAGCACACACAGAGAGAATGCCCCAAACGGTCAAAACAGCAGCACTCGTCCTTAGAGACTGGGCTAAGGGTGGGTCACAACACCCATGCGGGGAAACCCCGAAGATCTGCACGAATCCCAGTCACGATCCTGAGCGGGGATCTAACCCTTCACGCCCCAGCACTGGTGGACACGGGGTCGGAGGGGAATCTGCTGGATAGCAGATGGGCAAAGGAGGTTGGGCTCCCTCTAGTGGCCTTACCGTCAGCATTGTCGGTGCGGGCACTAGATGGCACCCTTCTTCCACTAATCACACACCAGATACAGCCAGTGACATTGGTGGTGTCTGGGAATCACAGGGAGGAGATTGTGTTTTATGTAACACCTTCTACCTCCCGAGTGATTTGGGGTTTTCCATGGGTGTTGAAACACAATCCCCGGATTGATTGGCCGTCTGGGGTTGTGGTTCAGTGGAGCGAAACCTGCCACCGGGAGTGTTTAGGATCCTTGGTTCCACCCGGTGTGACAGCTAAGGAGGAGGTATTAGTCCCCCCCAATCTGGCGGCGGTGCCAGCCGAGTACCATGACCTTGCTGACGTCTTCAGCAAGGATCTGGCACTCACGCTGCCCCCACACCGTCCGTACGATTGTGCCATTGATTTGATACCGGGCGCTGAGTACCCGTCCAGCAGGCTGTACAACCTCTCACGTCCGGAATGTGAATCAATGGAGACCTACATCCGGGACTCGTTAGCTGCCGGGTTGATCCGGAACTCCACCTCCCCGATGGGTGCTGGTTTCGTTTTTGTAGGCAAGAAGGACGGCGGACTCCATCCATGCATTGATTACAGAGGGCTGAACGAGATCACAGTTCGCAACCGATACCCGTTACCCCTGTTGGATTCAGTGTTCACGCCCCTGCATGGAGCCCAAATATTCACGAAATTGGACCTTAGGAATGCTTATCACCTGGTTCGGATCCAGGAGGGAGACGAGTGGAAGACGGCATTTAACACCCCGTTAGGTCACTTTGAGTACCTGGTCATGCCGTTCGGCCTCACCAATGCGCCCGCGACGTTCCAAGCGTTGGTTAATGACGTCTTGCGGGACTTCCTGCATCGGTTTGTCTTCGTATATCTAGACGATATACTCATCTTTTCTCTGGATCCTGAGACCCATGTCAAGCATGTACGTCAGGTCCTATAGTGGTTGTTGGAGAACCGGCTGTTTGTGAAGGGCGAGAAGTGCGAATTCCACCGCACTTCTTTGTCCTTCCTGGGGTTCATAATCTCCTCCAACTCCGTCGCCCCTGATCCGGCCAAGGTTGCGGCGGTGAGAGAGTGGCCCCAACCAACAAACCGTAGGAAACTGCAACAGTTCCTCGGTTTTGCAAATTTCTACCGGAGGTTCATTAAGGGCTACAGTCAGGTAGTTAGCCCCCTGACAGCCCTGACCTCCACAAAAGTCCCCTTCACCTGGTCGGATTGGTGCGAAGCCGCGTTTAGGGAGTTGAAACGCCGGTTCTCGACTGCACCAGTTCTGGTGCAGCCCGATCCTAATCGCCAGTTCATAGTTGAAGTGGACGCCTCTGACTCAGGGATAGGAGCCATGCTATCCCAGAGCGGGGAGTCCGACAAGGTTCTCCATCCATGAGCCTACTTTTCCCGCAGGTTGACCCCGGCTGAAAGGAACTATGACGTCGGCAACCTGGAACTTCTTGCGGTGAAGGAGGCTCTTGAGGAGTGGAGACATCTGTTGGAGGGAGCATCGGTACCATTTACGGTTTTCACGGACCATCTGAACCTGGAGTACATTCGGACCGCCAGGCGTCTGAACCCCAGGCAAGCCCGCTGGTCGCTGTTCTTCGGGCGTTTTGACTTCCGGATCACCTACCGCCCCGGGACAAAAAACCAACGATCTGACGCCCTGTCCCGGGTGCATGAAGAGGAGGTCAAGACCGAGCTGTGAGACCCCCCTGAAACCATTATCCCCGAGTCCACTGTCGTGGCCACCCTTACCTGGGACGTGGAGAAGACCGTCCGGGAGGCCCTGACACGGAGCCCGGACCCGGGGACAGGTCCGAAGAACAAATTGTACGTCCCACCAGAGGCGAGGGCTGCGGTCCTTGACTTCTGTCATGGTTCCAAGCTCTCCTGTCATCCAGGGGTGCGAAGGACCGTGGCAGTGGTCCGGCAGCGCTTCTGGTGGGCGTCTATGGAAGCCGACGTCCGGGAGTATGTCCAGGCCTGCACCACCTGTGCCAGGGGCAAAGCCGACCACCACAAGGCCCAAGGCCTCCTCCAGCCTCTGCCCGTGCCTCATCGCCCCTGGTCTCACATCGGCCTGGACTTTGTCACGGGCCTCCCGCCGTCCCAGGGCATGACTGCCATCCTCACGATAGTGGACCGGTTCTCCAAGGCGGCCCACTTCGTGGCCCTCCCGAAGCTCCCGACGGCCCAGGAGACTGCAGACCTCCTGGTCCACCATGTCGTGCGTCTGCATGGGATTCCATCGGACATTGTCTCGGATCATGGTCCTCAGTTCTCCTCCCAGGTCTGGAGGAGTTTCTGCAGGGAACTGGGGGCCACCGTCAGTCTCTCGTCTGGGTACCACCCTCAGACGAACGGGCAGGCAGAGCGGACGAACCAGGAACTGGAGCAGGCCCTCCGCTGCGTGACCTCCGCGCACCCGACGGCCTGGAGTAATCATCTGGCCTGGATCGAGTACGCTCATAATAGCCAAGTTTTATCTGCCACCGGCCTCTCCCCGTTTGAGGTGTGTTTGGGGTACCAGCCCCCATTGTTTCCGCTAGTGGAGGGAGAGGTCGGGGTGCCCTCGGTCCAGGCCCATCTGAGGAAGTGCCGTCGGGTGTGGCGTACCGCCCTCTCTGCCCTGCTCAGACCCCGGACGAGGGCTAAGGCCCATGCAGACCGCCGGCGTTCCCCGGCCCCTGCATACCAGCCCAGGCAGGCGGTCTGGTTATCCACAAAGGACATACCTCTACAAACGGAATCCCAGAAGCTGAAGGACAGATTTATAGGACCCTTCACCATCGTGAAGGTCCTCAGTCCAGCCGCAGTGAAGCTGAAGCTGCCAGCTTCACTGCGGATACATCCAGTATTCCACGTCTCCAGACTCAAACCCTGCCACACCTCTCCCCTCTGTGCCCCTGGACCGGCGCTGCCGCCTGCCCGGATCATCGACGGGGAGCCAGCTTGGACTGTGCGCCGACTCCTGGACGTTCGTCGAAAGGGCCGGGGGTTCCAGTATTTGGTGGACTGGGAAGGATATGGACCCAAAGAACGCTCCTGGGTGAAGAGGAGCTTCATCCTGGACCCGGTCCTCCTGGCCGATTTCTGCACCCGGACAAGCCTGGTCGGGCGCCAGGAGGCACCCGTTGAGGGGGGGGTCCTGTTGTGTGGGCCGCTGAAGAGGAGGTACTGCTGGCCCACCACCACCAGATGGCGCCCTGCTTGGAGTGCGGGCTTCAAGCACGAGAGGGCGCCGGAGCCACTGGGAGTGACAGCTGTCACTCATCATCAGCACCAGCTGTCACTCATTCATCTCATCACCATCACCATAAAGACCGGACTGCAACTCCACCTCCTCGCCGAGAAATCAGCTACCATTCAGGTAATTCTCTGCTGAATCTTAATTCAAGTATTAGTCTGATCTCTTTTTGCAGCTGTTTTCCTGGGACGGATACCCTGTCTGCTGAGTTGGCGTTTGGTGTGGACTGCGACGGCTTCGCCTCCCACCCCACCCAGATAAGTGGTTATCTCAGGAGCTGTACGAGTGTGTTATTGGAGGTGCTCCCTCCTAACTGTATACAGACTGTGGGATTACTGAGTGTGCGAACTCACACTCATCAGGACTGTCTCTGTTCTCTGCCAGCAGTACCGGGTCTGACTGCTGAAGACAGCGGCCACCTGGGGCGCAGGGCTTGGCGGCTCCGGTGTTCTTCAGCTCCGTTGGTGGTGGAAGCTGTGTGGGATCCGGCTCTTCTCTCGCCAGGCGTCTTCTATCGTCGAGCCTGCCCACACGTCACTGTGTGTATAATTGACAGTCCACCATATTGTTATTGTCTGTACGTCGTTGTGCGATTCACAACATTAAATTGTTAGTTTTTGGCTTATCCATTGACCGTTCATTACCGCCCCCTGTTGTGGGTCCGTGTCACGACACTTTCACAACAAGTTCAGGACCTTGGTTTGATAGATGTCTGGAGAGATTTTCATAACCAGGTTCGACAGTATACATTTTACTCAAATCGACATAATGCCTACTCAAGGATTGATTATTTATTCATGCATAACTCTGAAAGGCACAGGTTAAAAGAATGTGAAATAAGTCAGAGGGACATATCAGATCACTCTGCTATCTACTTAAAATTGCACTTAGTGTAAATAAAACAACAACATGGAGATTAAATATTAGTATGCTAAATAACTCTGGGTTCAGGGAAAAAATTAACAATGAACTTAAAATGTACTCGGAGGATAATGACAATGGAAATGTGAACCCGGTCATACTATGGGATGCTTCAAAGGCAGTTTTGAGGGGGAAAATTATATCAGAAACTGCTTTTGTTAAAAAGATCAAAACTCAAAGACTCCTAGAACTGCAAAAAATACTTTTAGAGCTCGAACAACAGCACAGCAAAAATAAGGATCCACAATTACTTCAGCAAATGAGACCAATTAAACAAGAAATTGGTAAGTTATACTGTGACGAAGTAGAGAAAAAGTTAAGATTTACAAAACAGACATATTATGAATCAGGCTCTAAAGCCTCAAAGATACTAGCGTGGAGGCTGAGAAAACAGCAAACACAAAATACAATCTATAAAATTAAAGATCCCATTACTAAAAAGTTAAAATATAAATTAGAGGAAATACAAACAGTATTTGAGAAATATTACCAGGCTTTATACACCCAACCAACAACATTTAATGCCTGCAAGGTTGAAGAATTCCTGAACCAGCTGGACCTGCCCTCTCTTGGCAAAATGCAAAATGATAAATTAAAGAAATATCTGGCAAAGTCCCTAGAGTGAGATACAGAACTCTGCAGCTGCCGAAACATAGCGGAGGGATGGGCTTACCAAACCTTAAAGATTATTATTTAGCAGCTCAGATAAGACCTTTGATGCTTTGGTGTAATCAAGAATATGTTTCAAAATGGAAAGCCATGGAGCTGTCACTGTTAGATAGGCCTCTGCAGAGCCTACTAGGATGTCCGCTGACTGCCAAACAGTATGATATCCAGAATCAGTGGGTAAGGTGTTCTTTGGAAATTTAGTCTACAATAGTAAAACACCTCAACATTCAGAAAGAAATCAGAATCTTAACGTGGCCAATATATGACCCAGACTTTAAGCCTGCTGTAGAGGGTGGAGGTCTCACAGCACTGTGCCTCATACTCAATAATGGGGAACTTCTAGATTTTAAAACCATGTCAGACAGATATGGCTTTGCACGACAAGATTTTTACAGGTACCTCCAACTACGTCATTACTTTGAAAATAACATTAAAAGACTCTTACCAAGAAACCCATCAGGTGTAACACAAATGTTTATTAGGGCTTACAATACAAAATTGTTTAGAAAGATTATTGGAGAGTTATACAGATGCATAGTTGAATTAAGAGGCCACTCAACAGATTATGTAAAGGCAAAATGGGAAAAAGAGTTAGGGATTGTAATTACCCCTGAAAAATGGATAAACATAATTAACACACAAATCACAACTACCGCTTCACAAACATGGAGGGACTTCTCATGGAAAAATTCTATTAGATATTTCATAACTCCAAAGCAAAAGTCCAAACAGACTGGGACAGAAGCTAAATGCTGGAGGGGATGTGGCTGTTGTGAAGCCTATCACACACACATATTTTGGGAATGTCCTGTTCTTAAACCTTTCTGGGACAGTGTTCGTGGTGCTGTCAGAGAAGTCTTGTGTTATGATACTGAATTCACGTTTGTCTTTTTATTTGGGGGATATGGACTTAAGTTTACCCAAAGGTGATCGATACCTCTTAAAAATATTTATGGCAGCAAGTAAAAAGGCTGTAACAAGGCGATGGCTATGTGGGGAACCTCCGACTATTGACCAATGGGTAACAATTATCTCAAACATCCAGTGCATGGAACGCATGACTTTCAGTTTAAGACTCCAAAATGACAAATACGATGCTCTCTGGGAAAAATGGGACATGTATCTCAAAACACAAGGTGACAACCTGTTTCATTCTTGATGTATGGTTTGTAAGAATAATTATATATATTGATCTCATTACCTCTATTACTGAACTTATACGCTCTCAACCTTTGTTGCTTTTAATAGTGTTTTATACGTGTTATTGTGTTTAGCTTAGCTACTGTTTGTAATTTGCTGCCTTTTTTTTCTGAAAAAAAAAAGCTAAATAAAAATAAAATTAAAAAAAAAAAAGCATCGACGCGCAACATGCAAAAGCAGAGCTTGCACGACACTCCTTTGGGTGCACGCACCGCCACTTGACATCAAACTGACCGAGGTGAAAGTTCAACTCAATGACGGGAGAGGAAGGAGTGAAGTGACCAATTACAGCCCTTGCGGTCTCTGTCATTTGGGAGGTGCATGTCAGGCTATGGAGAGGGTTCGCAGCCAGGCAAAGGGCTGATCTGAAGCGGTTTGGTTCGCCACACCCAGGGATATGAGTGAAACTTAACACCATATTACAGTGCAGGCAACAAGCAGCATTCTGTTAATAACTGCCAGCCTTGAATTAGGCCCTGCCTTGTTTAGGTGCCTGAGCACAGTGTGGAAAAATAAATGGCCGGGCTTTTAACGGTAGTTAAGAAAATTAAAATAAAAAAATGATTTAAAGTTGAGGCTGTTTGTGTAACCAGAGCAGTAACAATTAAAAAAAAACTATTGTGTGTATTTATTTGGCAAAAATAAAAACACATAAAACAATAAAACATTCAGTCACCTTGACTGAATGACTGATTCTGCATACTGCAGCTAAAGGCTAAGCTAATGTTGCCAATGAAACGTCAGCATTCAGTGGTGCCCTAATGTCACGTTTTATTTTCAGATTACTCACACATATTTGCTGAAGTGCTGTTGTTCAAACTGGGTGTGTACACATATCCAAAAGTGAAGAATTTCAGACTGATTGTGTCTGCTCAGTCACACTGGCTGCTATCTGTCTCTCCCTGTGACCGGCTGCTGTGGGTCTATGACTGGCTGCTTTAGTTCCGCCTGGCCTCAAACCGAACAGGTACATAAGTATTCACACCCTTTGCTCAATACTTTCAAGATGCATCTTTGGCAGCAATTACAGCCTCAACTCTTCTTGAATATGATGCCACAAGCTTGGTGCACCTACCGTATTTACTCTATTAAACACCTCGGGGTTGTGCAATTTACGTGAAGGGAGGCATTTATTGACGACTGTTTACATGTGCATGCATGCTATACACGGTACACCCTTACAGTACGTATGGACATGCATACTGCATGTAAGAGAAGCAGTACAGACTCAAATGTTTTTCTGCATATAGTAGCTGCTACACAATTACATAAAATGGCTCCGTGCAAACGTTGTTACTCTGCAGCGTTCAAGCTAAATGTTGTGAAAGAAGCTGAAAAGAAGGAGAAGCACCATGCTGCTTGATTTTCCTAGTCAATAGGAAACACATCTGGGAGTAGTGTAGGAACAAAGGTAAGCTTGCAACCTTTGCAAAAACAGCAAAATGGCTACCTGGTGGGAAAAGTGCATTATCAGGACACTGAAGAGGAGCTGATAAAATGGTTCCAGAAAAGGAGAACAGCAGGTGTTCATGGGACAGGGAAGGGGCTGAAATATGAGGCACTGCAGCTGCATAAGCAAAACATGGAAACCAGAACAGAGCTGATGAGATTTCATGTCAATGAGGTAAGACTATTTCCGTTCTCTCAGGAATTCACAATTTCACTACATGCAATGTGCTGGAAAAAAATTTATAAAAAAATCAAGGGGTCCTCTACTGAAGACGAAGCCTTTAATGGAGTAAATATGGTATCTTTTGGCAGTTTGGTTCATTCCTCTTTGCAGCGTCTCTCAAGCTCCATCAGGTTGGATGGGGAGCGTCGGTGCACAGACATTTTCAGATCTCTCCAGAGATGTTCAATCAGATTCAGGTCTGTCTGGCTAGACCACTCAAAACATTCACAGAGTTGTCCTGAAGCCACTCCTATCCTATCACTCATATCTTGGCTGTGTGCTTAGGGTCATTTTCCTGCTAAAAGATGCACCAGTCTGAGGTCCACCAGGGGCACTCTGAATCACCGAATAGGTGTACTGTGCATAACAGAGTATTTTCATGTTAACCCTGCAGGGTATAAGGCTCATACTTGCTGGTGGGCAGAGTGTCATCAGATCCAAAATCAACATGTTGGACCAGGAGTGTGACCAGTTCCATGCTTGTGAATTTCATCAGCTTTGCTCGATAGTAGATCCCATCACTGTACTCTGCCAGACATGGACCACCTGAGACCCCACAGAAGAAAGCCAAGTTAGTAAGCGAGTTTCCAGCCCAACTATAAATCCAGAAGAACAGCAACTGAACATTTGAAAAAAATAAAAAATACAAACAATCCCGTACAGTTTAATATTGAACTATTCAAACTTGCTGTGTACACACATATACAGACACACAGTGTGTAGCTTTCTTTCATTGTTCTTGGCAAACTAAGGGCAAACTAAGTTCCCTGAGTGACTGTGAGAACATTCAGAAGTACACAGTGTGAAAAGAACTGTCAAAACCTCACCAAAAAAAGAAGGAATTTTACCAGGAGGGAAGTTTGTGAGTCGAGGCAGACTGCTGATGTCTCTGTTGATTCTGCTGAGAGCTTCATTTATGTCAGGGCTTTGGCAGGGTCAGGGCACTGAGCCCTTGTTTTCCTCCTTTCTGTTGCTTCTGGTCTGCTTCAGCTTTGATTTATTAATATTTGTTTTCTTTGGGATTTATTCGGTTATATTTTTCTTGTTACTTTGTTTCTTGTTATTCTGTTGCCATCATCCAGTTCCGTTCTAGTTGTGTTCTGTCAGATTATGTTTGCATTACTGATCATTAGATCATCATCTGTGTATTTTTTCATTTGTGTTGTCAGTTACATTGGGTTTTGCATCTGTATCATGTAGTCTCTGTTTTCCTTGTTTGTTCCTGTTCTTGCCCAGTTCTGTTATATGCTATTCTGTCTCACGTCTAGCCTGTTCATCATTCTCTGCTATTCCTCACTTCCAGTTAATCATGTTCACTTCTCTGCACCTGCCTCATGTCTGTCTTTCTCTTTGGTTCTGTCTGCTTTGTTTCCTTTCAGTCACGCTCTTTGCACCTGGCCCATGTCTCTCACCTTGTTTCTGTGTGTGTTGTTCATCTCACTCACACTCCCTACACCAGCCCAAGTATGTTTGCTCCTTACATCACTCTCTTGCACAGTGTTTGATCTTTGTCTACTAGCCACGCCCCCTCTCTTGAATCTTCACTGCACACCTGCACCTTATTACCTAATCAGTCTGCACATGCACATTGTTCACAGCACCTGTTATTTAAGCCCTCACAGTCTTACTGCTCACTGCCAGATTGTTGTCTTAGTACACTCTCCAGCCTTTGTTCACAGCCTTGTTTCTGTCCAGCCGTGTACCGTATTTTTGCCCTGATTTTTTGACTGCGTATTTGCCTAATCTCTGATGTCTGAGTTTGCCTGTGCCACTGGACCCTGCTTGTCTATGACTACGTTTTTGCCTGGTCCTGCTTGTACCTCTGCTCCGCAATATGACCACCTGTGTACCGAACCTCTGCCTGCAATAAACATAACGACTTCTGATACCTCAAAGCCTGATTTGGGAGTTTGTACCATGGGTCCACCCGCTCCTGGTGTCGGGCAGCGGCCGTCATGACAGTTTAAAGTTTCTCCATTTATCTCCATGTTATATGATCCCACCAACGGCCAGAGGTACAACTGCAGGACATAAACATACAGTATGTGACTGCATCTCACATAACCCACAGCAATAGTTTTTCCATCTTCTTTCTCTCCAATGTTTTTTCCAAGGTTCAAGTTCACACATTAACATAACGCACTCTGTTCTGTAACAACAGGAGCATGGGTTTGAGAGTGGCAATCATATGATTAACAGATCACATCTCAACAAAAATATCACAGCCTACAGAATTTTAAAAAGCCTCCTATCAGCTCCTCAACTTCATAATGGTTGACCACATAACACACCAGAGATCTGTACTTTCTATTTAAAATCTAAGTCATTTTATTTTGCAAATCCTTTTTTGAAGTACTTATAAACCTAATATATAAATATTACCTCATTGGGGGGACCTTGACCGGGAGCTCCTCTCCCTTTGAGGGAAGCTGTGGCTTGATGAAGGGTCCCAGGGTCGGCTCCTCGAGATTCCACAAATCCTGGAGACAAATAGCAGCACAGAAAACAATAAAAACACAGTGCTGGTGATCATTAAATAACATCTACTCAAGGCTGATGATCTTTCTTTACTTAGTGATAATTTTCCATGTTTGGACTGTGACAATGTGGAAAATTTAAATTTTGTCTGAGCTTTAAACCTGTGACCCTCATATTATGGAAAGAATGCTCTGCCACACAGTGTTATCAAATCACACTGCACAGTTAGACATAAAAGTCTTCTACATGTAAAGTGTCCTGAGCAAGAGTTCAACTTAAATTTTTCATGCACTTTAAAAAAATTTTTTTTTCCACTGTCTATTTGTACATTAATGAGCTATTACACTGTTTATGACACAAATGTATATTAGTAGTTTTTAAATTATATTAATTAGTCCCTCCAGGATTTCACTTTATTTGTGCATAGCTAAAACATCTACCTCTTGCTTTGGCAAGTACTGAATAATAAAACCATTACTGGCTCCCCCTGGAACATGTAGTACTTAATAAAACTACAAATCATCCTCATTGTGTTATGTTAATAGGCAACTTTATTTTTTATTTTCACCAATATACATGTAAATCATGTATTAATTGTCTGACATTTCACACTGATTTTTATGTTATACTTACTTTTAAAAAAAGAAAATCTCTGTCAAACATGGGTTACACGTTTGACAGAGGCCTTACTCCCAGTACCTTAGTATCGAGGTCCCATTCATCCAAGAAGCCGTCAGCAGGCATCAGAGTGTCTTTCTACAAAGAAACAGAAATTAAACAAACTCTGGTCACCCTCTCTATGACTGAGACAGTGTCAATGATATTATTTCAGTCAGGCAACTCATACTTAAGTATGATTTAATACAGTGCTACAGCACTATTTGAGTTTTGCCTCTTGACTCCAACCTGATTATCAGGGGGAAGCTAGAGTCGAGGCAGGACTGAGAACAGGCAGTGGCACTTTTTTTTCCTGAACCTTTAAGGCAGCATAGTAGACTCGTGTCCAATCAGAGTTCGACGCATGAACATGACGTCATCCTTTTCGCTTATTGACCTTTGTCAAAACATGAAAAATAGCACTATGGACAGAGATCGATGTTGAATGATGTCACCAAGGTTAAACATTACACACGTGGTTGACTTAGAATTATTAACACATGCATTTGTTTACATTTTTGGACTTAGTTCTTTTTCATGGTTGCATAAGCCCAATTTAATTGTTTGAATTTGAGATCCATTAACATGGATCAAAATAATATTCAGAAATTCCAATCAAGTAAGTGTTTTTTTTTTTCTATTTCAGCTGCATTCGCTCAACTGAAGAGTTTTTAAAATTTCAAATGAGTTTTTTTCACCCCAATCAACCCACCTTATACACCCCTCATCAAGGGTTTTACTGATTACGCAGAAATCGTTCAGCCACTGTTACGATCAAAATGGATCTATTGTGTTCGTCAACCAAATATAAGTATTATTAACAATTTGTATGTTATACCGCTCTACTCAAGGGTTTTTTACAGATTAGAGGAAATTTGTGTTTAGTTCCCAGTCTGGTTGAATAAACATTCATCAAATCGGCATCGACCCCTTGAGGAGGGGTAGTTAAGATAGAGTGATATTTGCAAAAGATTATGTCCAACATCAATGGAAAGAGGGTCAACTATTAGTATACTGTTGTCCTAGGTCAGGAAAAATTAATTAAGAATAGTTCAAGCAATCAAGGTTTATTGTTTATTGTGCTCATCCCAAAAAAATATTACATCATCAAAAAAATATTACATCAAGAATATATTACCCAAGTATATCCAACTTCAGAAAGGGCCAAAATAGTGCTATTTTTCATGTTTTGACAAAGGTGGCAATAAACAAAAAGAATGACGTCATGTTCGTGCGCTGATATTTTAATATATGCAAGACGTCATGTGTGTGTGCCGACCTCTGACTGGACAAGAGTTTATCATGCTGTCTGAAAGGTTCAGGGGGAAAAAATAATAATAATAATAATTTGCTGACAGGCCAGGAGTGAAGCTAGGAAAACAGAAGGTCCAATGTGGAGCGTGTGTTTGGGAGATGATGGGGGAGAGTGAGCCATGTCAAGTGTATCCTCATATGTAGCAGAGCAGCTGGAGGTGCCTGCCTGAGTTTGCTCACAAGCCTCTTTCCATTATGAATTACATCAAAATGTTATTGTCAACACTTCCAGTGCTGTATGGAGGAATATGGTATTGGCGCTTCACAAATTTGCTTTAGAATTATTCAGAGGACTGGTTGACCAGGTCTCCGACACACAGCATCGGATCCTCCCCAAGGCTGTGTTCTTCCTCCTCTACTCTTCTCCCTGTACATCAACAGCTGCACCTCCAGCCACCAGTCTGTAAAGCTCTTGAAGTTTGCAGACAATACAACTCTCATCGGACTCATCTCTGATGGGGACGCGTTTGCCTACAGAGGGGAGATCGATCACCTGGTGCCCTGGTGCAGACAGAACAATCTGGAGCTGAACACCCTCAAGACAGTGGAGATGGATATTGACTTTAGAAAGAACCCAGTCCCAGTGTAACAGTTTATCTTCCCCCCTGGATATCTTACCCCCCCGGGGTAAAGATATCCTAGGATATCTTACCCCTGTATATCTTGCCAAAATGAAGTTTTGCAAGATATGTTTGTCAATATGTATGGGTTTTTTGTTTGTTTGTTTGTAATCATTGCATTTTTCACCTTTAATTTGCTGTGCAGCACACAGTTTACATCGCAGACTTTTGCAAGTTCACATATAAGCAGTCCTAGTAAGGTACCATTCAGTACACAAAAGGATCAAGGTCACAGGAAGGTCAAACACTAAATTTGATGAAACATCTGTCCTGGTAGTCCATGGACCAAGCAGGTTGTCGGTACCACTGATGGTGACCAAATGACACTTAGAATCCAGCCTCAGTGGATTCTAAGTGTCGTTTGGATTGTTTGGGTTGATAGGGTTCTAATAAGGAATAGTTTGCACCATCTGTCATGCTTAGTTATCGTGTTACAGGGTAACATACGTCACCTGTCATAGTATCCAATGGACATCAACCTTGTTTGACCTTGACTTTGGAGACCAAATATTCACCACAGTCAAAACTATTCCATTTATTAATCCTTTGAGCTATCCGGGGGGGGAAGCTATACCATTACACCAGCCAACCCTATCAGTGACTCTTCAGTCGCCATTGTGGAGTCCTTCCATTACCTGGGGCTCTCCATCACCCAGGACCTAAAGCGTGAGCTGAACGTCAGCTCTCTCATCAAGAGAGCACAACAAAGGATTCACTTTCTGCAGCAGCTCAGGAAGTTCAACCTGCCAAAAACAATGATGGCTGAACTTCTACACTACCATCATTGAGTCCATCATGTCCTCCTCCATCACAGTCTGGTATGCTGCTGCCACTGCTAAGGACAGGAGCAGACTGCAGCATACCATCCATGCAGCAAAGAAGGTGATCAAAGGTCATCTGCCATCCCTACAGGACCTGTACACCTCCAGGGCCCTGAGGCGAGCAAGAAAGACAGTGGCCGATCCCTCTCATCCAGGACACAAACTTTTTGTCACCCTCCCCTCTGGCAGACGGCTGACGTCCATCAGGACTAAAACCTCAAGACACAAAAATAGCTTTGTTCCATCCACAGCTGGACTTATAAATAATTCCATAAACTCCATTTGCCCTGCCCCCTCCCCACTTCCACAAAGTACAGATTGGTCGTTCCTGCACTGAAAGGTCCTGTACATCTGCACATCAATCACATGCTTTTGCACAGTCCCATCCCACGTTAATAGCTATTTAACAGTGAATATAGTTTTGCCTATTTACAGAAGTAATTTTTCCTTTTCCGTTTTATTGTTTATGCACCAATAACAACAGATCAAATTCCTTGAATGTGACAACTTACTTGGCAATAAATTAAATTCTGATTCTTCAACACACTGCTATTATTTTGAACACAACTGTATTTGTGATTTTTTTTTAAAAATTTGTGTTGAAATTAGAAATTTTATTGACATTGTCGATGTGACAAATTTAATATTGGCCATGTTACCCACCATCAGGGCTGTGAAATGAAAATTGTGAAATCCGAGGAAAATTCACACCCCCGAGGAGCCGGGGTCTAGGGCCTTGTGGGGCCCCAGAAACCAATTTAAGACTTTAAATTAAGACTAAATTAAAACTTTGCGATGTCTGCATGCTACATTTAGCTAAGCTTCGCACAGGAGCCACACAGTATCACCGCAGCAACCAACCAGTTCCGCTTTACGACAACTGTCGTAACAGCCAGGCTTTGAGTAGCATTTATTCTCCTCGAAACTCCGCGGATCCGAGGAAACTGATTTGTATCTGTAACACACAGATCAGTGTCCGCGGACTTATAAAACTAGCATGATGTCGTAAAAAAACAACGCTTTACGATAAGCATTTTAAAAAACTCAGTAATGATCACGATTAAAAAGTACAACACTAACACCCCGCCCCCCTCCCCATGATGAAATCCGCGGAATCCCGCAGAGTTTTCACAGCCCTGCCCACCATGCATGAACACGTGGCACGCCCTGGGCAAGCCAACATGCAAATATGGTAATACAGGTTAGAGAGTAAGTTGATGAATATCTAACTTTTGAAGTGGGATTCCAAAATATTCACAAAGAAATACAAAATAAAAAAAGACATTCCTCTGTTTTAAATTTCATCAGCATCTTCTCGACAGCTAATTTATGTTCACTGCGGACTTCCTTTCATAATTAATTCAAATTTGGTTGTTTTTTTGCTATATACTCGTAGATGTTTTAATTTTGCATTTACATTTGCCAGCACCAGTATGTATTGTTTTGCATATTCACTAAGTAGCAAACTATAAGAAAACAGAAAAGTACTGCATACAACTCTGACAAAGAAATCAATACATACCTGTTTTGCTGAGGCAGTCTGGTCCATGGAGACGTGTTCTTGCTGATGCAAGATCCTACTTAGGCTCATATCATCGAGGAAAATCTCAACCTTCAGTGATCCCCTCAAGTCAGTGGGCAGCTCCTAACATACAATACTATCAAAGACACACATACACACACACACAGAAATTTACACCTTTCAAGAACGCGTTAATGCCTTCAAATTTGGCAATTTCTGTTTTTACAGTTTCTAGCTGTGATAAATGTGTAATATTTGCCATTTTTAAAAGAAAAGCATGCCTTTCAAACCCACTTATTGGTTGTGGGGCTTAGAGAGATAAATGGATTAGCCATGGAGAGAGAATGTGCACATCAACACTGAAATAGTGTCCACAGAAGTGAAATACCATTAATACAGTGTGCTGAGGTATTATTGTATTAACATCACACACACACCATTTGTCAGAGAGGTGTCATTCTCAAATTATGACTCCCACTTCAAAAACTTAGACAACACCACTGGAGTCACTTTACCTTTACCACCATGTCAACATAGCGGCCCAACAACAGCTCTTTCAGCAGGGCCATTCCATCTCCATGCCACTTGCCACCAACCTGAACAGAGATATGAGAGAAAGAAAGAGCGCGCGAGAGATTGTAAGAGAGAAAATTTGGAAGACAGGAAAATACAACAAAGATTTAGATTTTCAAATTCTACACCAAGTGATTTCTAGTGGAAAAACTTTAAGAAATAAAACAAACACACTTTTAACATTAGTCTTCTGAAGCATTGATGCAACAACAAAACTACAGTGGCTGTAAACAAGAGTCCAAACTGTGTGAGTCTTAGCCAGTGTCCCAATTCAAAGGCTACATCCTTTCAGGGGTTGCACATAGGCTCCCTCACCGGTGTGTAACAGTCACACATGTGTAGGGATGGGTACTGATAAGATTTTATCAATATCAATGCCATTATCGATTCTGCTTACTGATCCGATTCCTTATCGATTCCCTTATCGATACCTCTTGTGAACTTTGGACTAAAGGTAGGCTTTACAGGTTTTCTATGTATTTCATTGAGTCTTAAAGTAAATAAATATTAAATTGGTCACTGTATCCTTGATCTCTGGACATAAATAAAAATAAACAAAACAGTGTTTCTCTTTGAAGTTATTAATTCCGACTGGATTCTATTGTTCTAACTTGACTCGGCAGAGAGCCGCGCAGCGTTTGGAGCTGTGTGAACAGAACGGAGGACGATTCTTGTTTCTTTCTCGCAACAAGACAGGAGTCCCAGTTAGTGACTTTAATCTGCACAAAAAGGACTCATGATTTCACATATTCAGAGATGAAAGTGGTGAAAAACAAAAAGAGCTGAAACCCAAAATCACCCCCAATACCACCAGCACGAAAATGCTTGAATTCTAGAAGCTCTGAAATGCAATCTGGGACTATTCCAGACAATAAACTGCAGTGAGTGCAGCATCCATTTAGGTGAGAAAAAAACAACTTTCCTTATTCAAATTCATTCCAGTAGTATTCTGCTCTTACTAGGATGCAGCAGTTTTCTAGTTTGGCAGATAGTTCTTCACTGAAGAAATTAACACATTGAAAATATGGTTTGACCAAAACAAACTGTCATTAAACTTAAATAAGACAGGGATGAAATGGAGGTGCAAGAGTCACTAGGTGTTCACAGGAAACATTTATTTCTGTATTTCAGAGCCTTCAGCTTTCAGGCTCCTCTCCTGTGGAACCAGCTCCCAATTCAGATCAGGGAGACAGACACCCTCTCTACTTTTAAGATTAGGCTTAAAACTTTCCTTTTTGCTAAAGCTTATAGTTAGGGCTGGATCAGGTGACCCTGAACCATCCCTTAGTTATGCTGCTATAGACGTAGACTGCTGGGGGGTTCCCATGATGCACTGTTTCTTTCTCTTTTTGCTCTGTATGCACCACTCTGCATTTAATCATTAGTGATCGATCTCTGCTCCCCTCCACAGCATGTCTTTTTCCTGGTTCTCTCCCTCAGCCCCAACCAGTCCCAGCAGAAGACTGCCCCTCCCTGAGCCTGGTTCTGCTGGAGGTTTCTTCCTGTTAAAAGGGAGTTTTTCCTTCCCACTGTAGCCAAGTGCTTGCTCACAGGGGGTCGTTTTGACCGTTGGGGTTTTACATAATTATTGTATGGCCTTGCCTTACAATATAAAGCGCCTTGGGGCAACTGCTTGTTGTGATTTGGCGCTATATAAAAAAATTGATTGATTGATTGTATGTATGTATGTATGTATGTATTTATTTATTTATGTATGTTCATTGTTAGTTGGTTTTATATTTTCTGTTGTGTTTTTATTCAGGTTCTTTTTATCTCTTTCTGTAAAATTGTATATACGAGGTCTGTTAGAAAAGTATCGTACCTTTTTATTTTTTTGAAAAACTATATGGATTTGATTCATATGTTTTTACATCAGCCAAGCTTGAACCTTCGTGCGCATGCGTGAGTTTTTCCACGCCTGTCGGTAGCGTCATTCGCCTGTGGGCAGGCTTTGAGTGAGCACTGGTCCACCCCTCTCGTTGTTGTTTCATTGCGAGGAAATGGCGGAATGATTTGGGCTTTTTTTCCATCAGAATTTTTTCAGAAACTGTTAGAGACAGGCAGCTGGAAACCATTCGAAAAATTTATCTGGCTTTCGGTGAAAATTTTACGGGCTTCACAGAGAATAAGGAGTGTTACTACAGCTTTAAGGACGGCCCACAATGGCGCACAGTGCGCTGCGCTCCGAGCCGCCATCGAGAGGCAGAAACCACCACATCATTTCTAAATGGATGGCTGTGTGGAGCCGGGACCGTCGTGTGCAATTTCTCTGGTTATCACAAGAGCTGGACATCAGCCATTTTCCGGCAGATTTCACTTTTAACAAGAGATTTTGTCATGGAAAGCCGCGCTGAGGCTTCGCGCGTCACGACCGATTCGCTGATGAAGCGAGACAAAGGAACACCTCCGTTTCGGAGTGCCAGAGGACAAGTTGGGACACGTTTCTCCAGATAGGGGTTTACAGAAACGTGAAACGTTTGAAACCCAGCCTTAACCGGGGAGGGGGTCTGAGACACACTTTATTCCCTGTTTACAATGAGGTACTCAAGTCAAAGCAGTTTCAGTCTTTTGTTCATGGTAATGAGTCATTCACGTCATCAGCAGAGTCGTCAAGGGAGCCATCAGGAGAGGGACAGCTGCCCTGTCATTAGGAGGGTGCTAACTACAGCACAATAGGTGCTAATTAGAGGTATTGTTTAGTCACCAGCCTATAGAAGTCTGCCTCTCGGTAGGAGGGGTCTGGTTAGGTTTAAAACTCCAGCTTTTATGACTTCTTGATTATTCTTCTCTACAAGAGTCAAGACAGAAGTCAGACCACCAGAGCAAGAATTTTAGCTGAGGAAGCTTCTGCGATTTGAAGCGAAACGTCCTGGCGTCAAGCAACCCAGTCCAGTCGAAGATTCAAGCTTCTCTACTATGGAAACCATCTGGACAACTGAGAGCCTACACAGAAACAACACTGACTTCCACGTGTAGGGCCTCTGATTGGGCAGCATTTTCATGTTCTGCTGAATTCGCTCCCTCAGATGCTCCAACTGACAATCTAAAAACACACACACACACGTTTTTAACTAAACCTATATCAGAGCTGAGATCATTAAAACTGCTGTGTTCCAAAGCAACATTAAGGAAGATACAATGGGACACAAGTCTGTGGTCTCACCTCCAAAGGCTTGGTGACCACATCAACATATCCACTAAATGTGACACTGGTGATTTTCTAGGCATAATATCACTGTTGCACATCCTGCTCCTGATCTGCACCCAAATCACCCAGCAGCCATACAGAGCTTTCTGCCATGGAATGACACCACGCTGCAGTGAGTGAGTTAAAACACAGACGGCTCCATACAGAAGCAGAGCAGAATGTTACTGAGCAACTTTTTACCCATTTCACCCAAATTTCTCCCTCTTTATCTGCTGTCCATGAAACTTTCCTGATTGAAATCTCAAGGTCGTAATACTACTGCATAATGCAAAGTGGGGTACAGCTGTCCTTCTGAGGGTCTGAGAAACAATTTGTTTTAGAGACAATTCCAACATTTTAACTCCCATATTGTATCATTTCTATAACAGATAGTTTTTAAAATGGAATCTTGCTTTCCAAAACGGATATTTATTGCTAAGTATACAAATCAATCAATCAATCAACTTTTTTCTTATATAGCGCCAAATCACAACAAACAGTTGCCCCAAGGCGCTCCATATTGTAAGGCAAGGCCATACAATAATTATGAAAAACCCCAACGGTCAAAACGACCCCCTATGAGCAAGCACTTGGCCACAGTGGGAAGGAAAAACTCCCTTTTAACAGGAAGAAACCTCCAGCAGAACCAGGCTCAGGGAGGGGCAGTCTTCTGCTGAGACTGGTTGGGGCTGAGGGAAAAAAACAGGAAAAAGACATGCCGTGAAGGGGGGCAGAGATCGATCACTAATGATTAAATGCAGAGTGATGCATACGGAGCAAAAAGAGAAAGAAACAGTGCATCATGGGAACCCCCCCACAATCTACGTCTAAAGCAGCATAACCAAGGGATGGTCCAGGGTCACCCGATCCAGCCCTAACTATAAGCCTTAGCGAAAAGGAAAGTTTTAAGCCTAATCTTAAAAGTAGAGAGGGTATCTGTCTCCCTGATCTGAATTGGGAGCTGGTTCCACAGGAGAGGAGCCTGAAAGCTGAAGGCTCTGCCTCCCATTCTACTCTTACAAACCCTAGGAACTACAAGTAATCCCGCAGTCTGAGAGCGAAGCGCTCTAATGGGGTAATATGGTACTACGAGGTCCCTAAGATAAGATGGGACCTGATTATTCAAAACCTTATAAGTAAGAAGAAGAATTTTAAATTCTATTCTAGAATTAACAGGAAGCCAATGAAGAGAGGCCAACACGGGTGAGATATGCTCTTTCCTGCTAGTCCCCGTCAGTACTCTAGCTGCAGCATTCTGAACCAACTGAAGGCTTTTTAGGGAACTTTTAGGACAACCTGATAATAATGAATTACAATAGTCCAGCCTAGAGGAAATAAATGCATGAATTAGTTTTTCAGCATCACTCTGAGACAAGACCTTTCTGATTTTAGAGATATTGCGTAAATGCAAAAAGGCAGTCCTACATATTTGTTTAATATGCGCTTTGAATGACATATCCTGATCAAAAATGACTCCAAGATTTCTCACAGTATTACTAGAGATCAGGGAAATGCCATCCAGAGTAACGATCTGGTTAGACACCATGTTTCTAAGATTTGTGGGGCCAAGTACAATAACTTCAGTTTTATCTGAGTTTAAAAGCAGGAAATTAGAGGTCGTCCATGTCTTTATGTCTGTAAGACAATCCTGCAGTTTAGCTAATTGGTGTGTATCCTCTGGCTTCATGGATAGATAAAGCTGGGTATCATCTGCGTAACAATGAAAATTTAAGCAATACCGTCTAATAATACTGCCTAAGGGAAGCATGTATAAAGTGAATAAAATTGGTCCTAGCACAGAACCTTGTGGAACTCCATAATTAACTTTAGTCTGTGAAGAAGATTCCCCATTTACATGAACAAACTGTAATCTATTAGACAAATATGATTCAAACCACCGCAGCGCAGTGCCTTTAATACCTATGACATGCTCTAATCTCTGTAATAAAATTTTATGGTCAACAGTATCAAAAGCAGCACTGAGGTCCAACAGAACAAGCACAGAGATAAGTCCACTGTCCGAAGCCATAAGAAGATCATTTGTAACCTTCACTAATGCTGTTTCTGTACTATGATGAATTCTAAAACCTGACTGAAACTCTTCAAATAGACCATTCCTCTGCAGGTGATCAGTTAGCTGTTTTACAACTACCCTCTCAAGAATCTTTGAGAGAAAAGGAAGGTTGGAGATTGGCCTATAATTAGCTAAGATAGCTGGGTCAAGTGATGGCTTTTTAAGCAATGGTTTAATTACTGCCACCTTAAAGGCCTGTGGTACATAACCAACTAACAAAGATAGATTGATCATATTTAAGATCGAAGCATTAAATAATGGTAGGGCTTCCTTGAGCAGCCTGGCAGGAATGGGGTCTAATAAACATGTTGATGGTTTGGATGAAGTAACTAATGAAAATAACTCAGACAGAACAATCGGAGAGAAAGAGTCTAACCAAATACCGGCATCACTGAAAGCAGCCAAAGATAACGATACATCTTTGGGATGGTTATGAGTAATTTTTTCTCTAATAGTCAAAATTTTGTTAGCAAAGAAAGTCATGAAGTCATTACTAGTTAAAGTTAATGGAATACTCAGCTCAATAGAGCTCTGACTCTTTGTCAGCCTGGCTACAGTGCTGAAAAGAAACCTGGGGTTATTCTTATTTTCTTCAATTAGTGATGAGTAGAAAGATGTCCTAGCTTTACGAAGGGCTTTTTTATAGAGCAACAAACTCTTTATGTCTAAAGGAGGCTGGACAAACAGGTCAGAAAGGCCAGTTCAGTCCTGGGGTGCCCCCTGGACTCAGTGCAGGTGCTGAGTATGAGGAGGAAAGCGTTTTACCCGAAGTGTCAGAATGAGGGGCATCTTAAGTCCTTCCTTCCTGCTGCTGGTAGACTGTACAATCTGCAGTTGTTTACTTATGTACAGCAGGTGAAATAAGTATTAAACACGTCACCATTAGTATCAATAAATATATTTGTAACAGTGCTATTTGCAGAAAGTTTTCACCAGATGTTGGTAACAACCCAAGTAATTCCCACATACAAAGAAACCAAACCATAGATGTCCATAAATTATGTGTAATAACGTGTCTAGATTTGTTAATCAACAGGCGTAACTCTGGTCAAATGGGTCCAACTCAAACAATAAGATAATATGGTATTACCAACCTATAACAAGGACTTGTACCAAGAAGAAGTGGTTCAGTCAGTATAACGGCCTAATGATCATCAACAATATTTATGGCTATTCATTCTGATTTCAATTTCTTACTTCAAATTAAGTGACAGAAGAAGGTGTGGACACTGCAGAATAACTTTGTGCCAAGTGGTAAAAAGGAATAATCATCAAAATGAAAATAAGCACCTGTATGCTGTGTCCTGGTGTAAATGAGGCCATTGTTTCCAACAGCAGTAACAGTCATCTGGATATGACTGAGACAGGGCAGCTCTGGGGGTTGGTACAACTTTGTCTTGACCTAGATGCACACACACACACACACACACACACACACACACACACACACACACACACACACACACACACACACACACACACACACACACACACACACACACACACACACACACACACACACACACACACACACATGCACACACTGTTTGCATATTTTCTAACAGGGTTCAGCAAAATCTCACACACTTTTCTGCTTTCCATTTGTGTTTTCCTTAAACATCAGTGTCTGATCAAGTATTGTAGGATGGAGACATGCTGGGTGCAGAAGAATGCCAGGAGAATCACAGGTGAGTACAAAGTGTTGTATCACAATGTGGATGAGAAGAGAAGCTGCAAGTGTATTGGAGTGTGAAGCTAGGCATGGATGCAATGATTATGAATGTCATCAGTGCATATGCCCTGCAAGTGGGGTGTAACATGGAGGACAAAGAAGATTTGTGGAGTGAGCCATATGAGGTGGTAGAGCGTGTACCCAAGTACAAAAGACTGGTGACTGGAGGGATTGCACTGGACATGGTGATGGAGGAAACGGAGATGAAACGGTACAACCACAAATCAGAAAAAGTTGGGACAGTATGTAAAATTCAAATAAATAAATTCTTAAATAAATAGAA
Organism: Thalassophryne amazonica; assembly: GCF_902500255.1. Lineage (NCBI taxonomy): Eukaryota > Metazoa > Chordata > Actinopteri > Batrachoidiformes > Batrachoididae > Thalassophryne > Thalassophryne amazonica. Next base: position 10,951,577 of record NC_047120.1, read on the forward strand.
ACTGCAGTGATTCTTACATTTACTTTTTCACTGCAGGCAGTATGAACCAAAAATCTTTCATGTTTTGGGTGGTCAACTTCATTTCATTTGTAAATATATACCAAATCCTGCATTTAACACCTGTGTGCAGGCGTGGTGGCCAAGTAGTTAGTGCACTTAGTTTCAGTGCGGAAGGTTCCCAGTTCAAACCCCACTCCTGTCACATTTTTTTATGTCATGTGGCGCTGTATCGGGAAGGGCATATGGCATAAAACCTGTGACAAATCAACATGCAGACCAAAGTAGGAGCTGTGTGGTCTACTTGGATCTGCTGTGGTGATCCTGAGTGAAAACAGAGCAGCTGAAGGGACTTACTTTACTGCATTTAAGGTCTGCAACACATTAAAAAAAGTCTGACTGCAAAAACATTTACCACTTTGTAATGTTGTCATTCCTTGTTACAAAACGTGTTCTGACTTTGAGAATAAGAGGCGATGAAGCCTTGAAGGTGATTTTTCCCCCCTGTTCTTCCTGTAAACGCGTCTTAATGCTGCATTAATGTTTGCAGTAAGTGGTAGATGGTAAACCTGATGCTCTGCTGTTTCAATGACATGCTGACAAAATTTCCACCATTTCTGGCTGTGAGCGCAGAAACCACATTTATCATTATAATGCGACAGCAGAAAATGTTAACGTTTTAAGCTTCCATCAGAGCCAGAGTTTACAGCTTTAATATAATGCTGTGCAAAATGCTAAAACTGTGTTGTATCTTTCAATGAAGTAAATTATTGTTAACTTCACTGCAATACTTTCCATTTACAGTCACGATTACAGAGTTGGGCAGTGATGATGATTTGTCTTGATGTTGTGAAGGGGATTTTCTTCAGCATGAAATGAGTTTGATATAATCCGTGCTAGTTGTCTTCTGTGGCTGTCCAGTTCTTTTGGTGTTGCATCGCTCACCACGGCATCCTTTGTCAATATGTGCCAAATAGTTGATGTGGCACCTCTAAAGTTTCAGTAATCTGTGTTGGAGAATTTTTTTCCTGTCCCAATTGTTGTGTGGGCCGCCAGAAGAGGAGGTACTGCTGGCCCACCACCAGAGGGCGCCCTGCCTGAAGTGCGGGCTTCAGGCACGAGAGGGCACTGCCGCCACGGACACAGCCGGGGGTGACAGCTGTCACTCATTATCTCTTGACAGCTGTCACCCATTCATGCTTCATCATCTCACTCCATAAAACCCGGACGTCATCTCCACCTCATTGCCGAGATATCGTCGAACCGTTCAGGTACTATTCTCAGCCTTAAAGTAAACTGTGTGTCAGTCTGAACTCTTTTTTGCAGCCGCTTACCTGTGGTGTTCCTTATCTGAGAGACCGGCGTTTGGTGTGATCAGCGACGGCTTCGCTTCACACCTCTACCAGATAAGTGGGTAGACAGGAGCTACACAAGTGTGTGTTAGAGGTGGAGGTGGAATTCCCACCGTTGTTGTTACTGGGTGTGCACACACCCATATCTTATTGTCTCTGCTCCCTGCCAGCAGTACCAGATCTGACCTTCGAAGACGGTGGCCACCTGGGGACTCGGGACTTGGCGGCTCCAGTATTCTCCGGGTTCGGTGGCGGAGGAAATCGTGTGGTTCCGGTTCATCTCAGGACAGACGTCTTCTATCCTCGAGCCTGCCCACACGTCACCCTTGTGATTGACTGTCTGCAAAATTTCACATTCCTCTGTGTTGTGCTCATTCACAACAGTAAAGTGTTCATATTCAACTCTTTCATTGTCCGTTCATTTACGCCCCCCGGTCCGTGTCACTATACTTTCACAACAGGATATCTCGGCCATCGTCATGGATCCCGAGGGGCGTCAGCCATCTGTTGGACAGCCAATGGAAGAGCAGGGTGCACAGGCGTCTGCAGGAGGCGTGCTCGGTGAGTTGCAGCAAATCCTCACCGCCTTTACCGCTCAGCTGGATTTGATGACCGAGCAAAACGTCATCCTTAATCGCAGGATGGAGGCTCTCACCGCACAGGTGGAAGCGCGCGATCAGAGCGCTGCTGCAACTCCTCCTCCTGCCGACCCGGTGCCGGATATTAACGTTCCACTGGTCGTTCAACGAACCCCCCCACCATCCCCTGAAGCATACATAAGTTCCCCAGAGCCGTACGGGGGTTGTGTGGAGACGTGCGCGGACTTTCTGATGCAGTGTTCGCTCGTCTTTGCACAACGACCTGTGATGTACGCGTCTGATGCCAGCAAGGTGGCTTATGTTATTAACTTGCTTCGTGGTGAGGCACGCGCTTGGGCTACAGCGCTTTGGGAGCAAAACTCAAGGCTCCTTACCTCTTATACTGGGTTTGTGAGGGAGTTCAGAACAGTGTTTGATCACCCTAACAGAGGAGAGACCGCTTCAACAGTGCTGCTGTCAATGCGACAGGGGCGCCGGAGCGCTGCCGAATATGCAGTCGACTTCCGCATCGCGGCTGCGAGGTCCGGCTGGAATAACGTTGCGCTCCGCGCCGCCTTCATAAACGGACTGTCGTCGGTCCTGAAGGAGCACCTGCTAGCTAAGGAAGAACCGCGGGATTTAGATGGGCTTATCGATCTCGTTATACCGTTAGACAATCGGTTGGAGGAACGCCGTTGGGAGCGAGACGAAGGACGTGGCCGGGCACGCGCCGTCCCTCTCCCTTCCAGGTTCGAAAAGGTTCCGCCCTCCCCACGCTCCACAGCCTCAACGCTCCATGTGGCTACAGCTCCCCCTGCTGACAAAGCTATGGACACGAGCAGGGCCACATTTAGACCACCTATCAGACAGCGGAAGCTGGCCCGCAGGGAGTGTTTTGTCTGCGGTTCAAATGAGCACATGCAGAGAGACTGCCCCAAGCGGTTAAACACCAACGCCCGCCCCTAGAAACTGGGCTAAGGGTGGGCCAAGACATTCACGTGGGACATACACATATTTCCACACGACTCCCAGTTACAATCCTAAGCGGGGATTTAACCCTTCAAGCCCCAGCACTGGTGGACACGGGGTCAGAAGGGAATCTGCTGGACAGCAGATGGGCAAGGGAGGTAGGGCTCCCTCTGGTGGCGCTCCCTTCACCATTGCAGGTGCGGGCACTAGATGGCACCCTTCTCCCTTTAATCACGCACAAGACACAACCTGTAACTCTGGTGGTGTCTGGAAATCATCGGGAGGAGATCGAGTTTTTTGTGACTCCTTCTACCTCCCGCGTGATTTTGGGCTTCCCATGGATGTTGAAACACAATCCCCGGATTGATTGGCCGTCTGGGGTGGTGGTTCAGTGGAGCGAAACCTGCCATCGGGTGTGTTTAGGATCCTCGGTTCCTCCCGGTTTACATGCTAAGGAGGAGGTCAAAGTCCCTCCCAATCTGACGGCGGTGCCGGTTGAGTACCACAATCTTACTGACATCTTCAGCAAGGATCTGGCACTCGCCCTTCCTCCGCACCATCCGTACGATTGTGCCATTGATCTGATTCCAGGCGTTGAGTTCCCGTCCAGCAGGCTGTACAACCTCTCACGACCTGAGCGCGAATCAATGGAGACCTACATCCAGGACTTATTAGCTGCCGGGCTGATCCGGCACTCCACCTCCCCGGTGGGTGCAGGTTTCTTTTTTGTGGGCAAGAAAGATGGTGGACTCCGTCCATGCATTGATTACAGGGGGCTGAACGAGATTACGGTTCGCAACCGATACCCGTTGCCGTCGTTAGATTCCGTGTTCACCCCCCTGCATGGAGCCAAAATCTTTACTAAGCTGGATCTTAGGAATGCGTATCACCTGGTTCGGATCCGGAAAGGAGACGAGTGGAAGACGACATTTAACACCCCGTTAGGTCACTTTGAGTACCTGGTCATGCCGTTGGCCTCACCAACGCCCCCGCGATGTTCCAAGCCTTGGTTAACGACGTCTTGCGGGACTTCCTGCACGGATTCGTCTTCGTATATCTGGACGATATTCTCATCTTTTCTCCGGATCCTGAGACTCATGTCCAGCATGTACGTCAGGTCCTGCAGCGGTTGTTAGGGAACCGACCTCCTGGTCCACCATGTCGTCCGTCTGTATGGGATACCTACTGACGTTGTCTCGGATCGTGGTCCCCAGTTTTCCTCTCAAGTCTGGAGGAGTTTCTGCAGGGAACTGGGGGCCACCGTGAGCCTCTCGTCCGGGTACCACCCACAGACGAACGGACAGGCAGAACGGGCCAACCAGGAGTTGAAACAGACCCTCCGCTGTGTGACATCCACGCACCCGACGGCCTGGAGCAACCACCTGGCCTGGATCAAGTATGCACATAACAGCCAGGTGTCTTCTGCCACCGGCCTCTCCCCGTTTGAGGTGTGTTTGGGGTACCAGCCCCCATTATTTCCCGTGGTTAAGGAAGAGGTTGGTGTGCCCTCGGTCCGGGCCCACCTTCGGAGGTGCCGTCGGGTGTGGCGCACCGCCCGTTCTGCCTTGTTGAAGGCCCGGAAGAGGGCCAAGACCCATGCAGACCGCCGGCGGTCCCCGGCCCCTGCATACCAGCCCAGACAGGAGGTGTGGCTATCGACGAAGGACATCCCGCTTCAGGTGGAATCACCGAAACTGATGGACAGGTTCATCGGACCCTTCAGAATCCTCAAGGTCCTCAGCCCTGCCGCAGTGAAGCTGGGAGTTGGAGCTTCACTGCGGATCCACCTGGTATTCCACATCTCCAGGATCAACCACACCACACCTCACCCCTCTGTGCTCCCGGTCCGGCGCCGCCTCCTGCCCGGATCATTGACGGGGAGCCGGCCTGGACAGTGCGCCGGCTCCTGGAAGTCCGTCGAATGGGCCGGGGGTTCCAATATCTGGTGGACTGGGAGGGGTATGGACCCGAAGAACGCTCCTGGGTGAAGAGGAGCTTCATCCTGGATCCGGCCCTCCTGGCCGATTTCTACCGTCGACACCCAGATAAACCTGGTCGGGCGCCAGGAGGCGCCCATTGAGGGGGGGGTCCTGTTGTGTGGGCCGCCAGCAGAGGAGGTACTGCTGGCCCACCACCAGAGGGCGCCCTGCCTGAAGTGCGGGCTTCAGGCACGAGAGGGCGCTGCCGCCACGGACACAGCCGGGGGTGACAGCTGTCACTCATTATCTCTTGACAGCTGTCACCCATTCATGCTTCATCATCTCACTCCATAAAACCCGGACGTCATCTCCACCTCATTGCCGAGATATCGTCAAACCGTTCAGGTACTATTCTCAGCCTTAAAGTAAACTGTGTCAGTCTGAACTGTTTTTTGCAGCCGCTTACCTGTGGTGTTCCTTATCTGAGAGACCGGCGTTTGGTGTGATCAGCGATGGCTTCGCTTCACACCTCTACCAGATAAGTGGGTAGACAGGAGCTGCACGAGTGTGTGTTAGAGGTGGAGGTGGAATTCCCACCGTTGTTGTTACTGGGTGTGCACACACCCATATCTTATTGTCTCTGCTCCCTTTGCATTTTGTATCGCATTTTGTATTTCTCTTAGCTTCATAGTGGAGTAGAGCAGAAAAGGATTTTCTTTCACCAAAACAGATCAAATCCAGGCTTGCATCTCAGGTGTACCTTCTGGCAATTTGTAGCTAAACATTCAGGTCTTCTTTTCAAGAAAATCCTCCTCTATACCACTTCATCATGAAGATGGATAATTGGTGATACAAAATGCAAGGCTTGCACTGTGCATAATTTCTCCAAATCACAGCCACATAAGCCTATAACTTCTTCTGGGTTGTCTGGGTGTCTTGGTGGCTTTCCTCACTCTTCTCCTTCTTGCACAGTCACTCAGTTTTTGAAAACTGTCTACTCCATGCAGATTTACCATAGAGTGCCAAATTGTTTGTATTTCTTTGTAATTGATGTAAATGAAATAAATGTAAATGTAAATGATGATGGTCAAGATGGCAGCACGCATAGACGCAGCGGCTCACGGCTCTCCACTCTTCGTGTTTTATTTAGTATGTTTGCATGTGTGTTGCTGGACGAAGCCTACATTCAGTCGCCAGGATCTGCTGAGTCTGGGATTCCGCTGTGGAATGACAATCTCGATCACGTCGGACTACCAACGCTTTCACGACATACCGGAGGACATAGCCAGGACTCCGGGGTCTCCATGGGTGGTCCTACCAGGCGGCAAGCCCAAGAGGAGGCGTAAACAAAGGAAGCCAAAGCGAGGCTGCAGGGCCAGCCCGCTAGCACGGCTTAAGAGACAACCACTGAAGCCGCCGCTCCGCAGCCTCTTCCTATCCAACGCCAGATCCATTGTGAATAAGATCGATGAGCTGAGATTGCAGACTGCGGCAAACAAGTGTTTCCGGGACTGTTGTGTCACAATAATAACAGACACCTGGCTGCAATCATCTGTACCAGACTCGGCTATTGAGTTAGCCAACCGCACGGCTCACCGCTATGATAGGAACAGCGACTGCGGTAAGAGCAGAGGAGGGGAACTGTGCATCTATACCAATAGCAGCTGGTGCAGAAATGCAGAGACTGTGTAGACAGCCATTGTTCCCCGGACTTGGAATATTTGACTGTGCGATGCAGACCCGTTTATCTTCCTCGCGAGTTTACCGTCGTCATAGTGACAGCCATATACATTCCACCTGATGCTAATGCTAACTTAGCCGTGGAGGAGCTACACAGAGCGGTTAGCAGCCAGCAGAGTGCTTACCCTGAAGCCGTGCACATCATAGCAGGGGACTTTAACCATGGTGAACTTAAGTCAGTACTCCCTAGATAAAATTCTTCTTCTTACTTATAAGGTTTTGAATAATCAGGTCCCATCTTATCTTAGGGACCTCGTAGTATCATATTACCCCATTAGAGCGCTTCGCTCTCAGACTGCGGGCTTACTTGTAGTTCCTAGGGTTTGTAAGAGTAGAATGGGAGGCAGAGCCTTCAGCTTTCAGGCTCCTCTCCTGTGGAACCAGCTCCCAATTCAGATCAGGGAGACAGATACCCTCTCTACTTTTAAGATTAGGCTTAAAACTTTCCTTTTCGCTAAGGCTTATAGTTAGGGCTGGATCGGGTGACCCTGGACCATCCCTTGGTTATGTTGCTTTAGACGTAGACTGTGGGGGGGTTCCCATGATGCACTGTTTCTTTCTCTTTTTGCTCCGTATGCATCACTCTGCATTTAATCATTAGTGATCGATCTCTGCCCCCCTTCTCGGCATGTCTTTTTCCTGGTTCTTTCCCTCAGCCCCAACCAGTCTCAGCAGAAGACTGCCCCTCCCTGAGCCTGGTTCTGCTGGAGGTTTCTTCCTGTTAAAAGGGAGTTTTTCCTTCCCACTGTGGCCAAGTGCTTGCTCATAGGGGGTCGTTTTGACCGTTGGGGTTTTTCATAATTATTGTATGGCCTTGCCTTACAATATGGAGCGCCTTGGGGCAACTGTTTGTTGTGATTTGGCGCTATATAAGAAAAAAGTTGATTGATTGATTGATAGATTCCATCAGCATGTTAAATGTGCAACTAGGGGTGTAAAAACGTTGGACAAAGTATATAGCAACATAAAGAAAGGCTATAGAGCAACACCATTATCACATCTGGGACTGTCAGATCACTTGTCCAGGCTGTTGATTCCTGCATACACCCCCCTCAGGAGGAGAGCTCCCCCAACCATAAGGACTATAAAAACTTGACCAGAGGGGGCATTACATCAGCTGCAGGACTGTTTCGAGGGCACAGATTGGAGCGTGTTTGAACACCAGGACCTGGAGGAGTACACCACATCTGTGCTCTCTTACATCAGTTTTTGTTTTGACAATGTCACTGTTGACAAACGTTTCTGGATATAGGCTAACCAGAAACCCTGGATGACTAAAGAGGTCAAGGTACTGCTGAGGCAATGTGATGTCGCTTTCAGGTCTGGGGGTGGGTTGCAGTACAGCACAGCCAGAGCCGACCTGAAGAGAGGCATCAGAGCGGCCAGAACAACATACAAGATGAAGGTTGAGGACCACTTCAGCAATAACAACACGCGCCAGGTATGGCAGGGACTCCATCACCTCACCCACTTTAATTCCAGCACTGTAATGGCGGAGGGTGGCGCTGCGATAGCAGAGGAGCTGAAACACTTCTTCACACGCTTTGAGGTGGAAAGACCTGAGGCAGCCGCAGATCGACCACTGAACAACAACAACAGCATCAGCCTCTCAGTGCAGGAACATGAGGTGAGGTGCACACTGAGAGCAGTGAACCCCAGGAAGGCCGCTGGACCAGATGGGGTGACCGGGAGGGTCCTCAGGGAGTGTGCAGATCAACTGGCTGGGGTCTTTACCAAGATCTTCAATGAATCATTGTCTCAGTCTGTCATCCCACCATGCCTGAAGTCGGCCACAATCGTCCCACTGCCTAAAAAGACCACCATCAGCAGTCTAAATGATTACAGACCAGTTGCTCTGACACCTGTGGTCATGAAGTGTTTTGAGAAACTGGTCCAACGCCACATCATGTCCTGTCTTCCACCTACATTCGATCAATATCAGTTTGCATACAGAGCTAACAGATCGACAGAGGACGCCATCTGCACAGCACTCCATGCCACCATCTTCCATCTGGAATAGCAGGGGCGCTATGCTTTGTTGACTTTAGCTCTGCCTTTAACACCATACTCCCGGACAGACTGATAATTAAACTCATGGACATCGGGCTCCCTAACACCATCTGCTGCTGGATCAGGGACTTCCTCTCTGACCATGTGCAGAGAGTCAGAGTCGGTAACCATCTCTCCACAGCCCTCAGCCTCAACATCGGCTCTCCACAGGGTTGTGTACTGAGTCCCCTGCTTTACACACTGTACACCTACGACTGCATTAGCACCCACCCAGACAACGTCGTTAAATTTGCGGATGATACCACCTTAGTGGGACTCATCTCGGGAGGAGACAAGACAGCGTACAGGGTGGGGGTTCAGAGAACAACTTGGTCCTCAACACCTCCAAGACAAAGGAGGTGATTGTGGACTTCAGGAGGAGAAAGAATGATCTGCAGCCCATCTGCATAAATGGAGAGTATGTGGAGAGGGTGCCCAGTTTCAAGTTCCTGGGTGTGCAGGTAGATGCAGACCCCCAATGGAGATCTAACACCTCGGCGGTTGTGAAGAAGGCTCAACAGCGGCTCCACTTCCTGAGGATCCTCAAGAGGGTCAACTTGAAGGAGGAGCTGCTGACCGTCTTTTACCGCTGCTCCATTGAGAGTGTGCTGACGTACTGCATCTCTGTGTGGTTCTCCAGCTGCACCATGGCACACAGGAAAGCACTACAGAGGGTCATTAACACCACGCAGAAGATTATTGGCCATCTCCTCCCCTCCCTACAAGATCTATACAGCACCCGCTGTCTCAGGAGAGCATGCAGCATTCTGGGAGATAACACACACCCAGGGCACGGGCTCTTTCAGCTGCTGCCCTCAGGCAGATGGGTCGGGATGCTGAGGGCAAGGACAAACAGACTGAGGGACAGTTTCTTTAACAGGGCCATCGCCCTGTTAAACAGAAATATCTGACATTGACATTATGTCACTCAATTACGGGCCAGGTGCAATTACAACCACACGTGCAATACATTTTTTTTTTCGAGTGCATTATTAGAATTTTATATAATATTAATTAATATATAGTATTAATATACAGTTTTGTTTTGTTTTTTAATGTATGTTGCACTGAGGAGAGGGCCGTGCCCCAATTTCGTTGTGCTGGTGTACACTGTATAACTGCAATGACAATAAAAACTTTAAACTTTATTTAAGTTTAAAAACTTAAACTTAAATGAAGTCCGGTACATATTCAGTGGCAGCTTTACCATCAGAGAGCCTCGTCCACAACTACCATAAAAGACTCCAAGCTGTCATTGATGTTAAAGGGGTCAGTCAATACACAGTATTAAGAACAGAGGTATGTAAACTTTGGATCAGGGTCATTTGGGTAGTTCTCTTGTCATTTTTATTTAAAAAGAGGAAACACAGTTGTTTGACAATAAATGGTTTCACCCAACCACTAACCATGAGTGGAAAAAAGATTTTGTGTTGTCATTTATATTCTCTTAAAAATAGCCAAAAAAGCAAAAATTCTGCCCAGGTATGTAAACTTTTGAGCACAGCTGTATGTACTTAAACGGAAAATTCAGTTGAAAGGCAGAGTACATGAGTGCAAATGAGGAGTGTGGCTGGATGTGCAGAGATGAAGGTCTCTACCTTCCAGCCCCGTTTAAATACTTGAGATCAGCTGTACAAAGTCATGGAAAGTGTGGCAGAAAGGTGAATAACAGATTGAGACTGAAGTCTAGCAGGGACGATTTTGACAGACAACTTCTGTCCTATTTCAACCGACAGTGCAAAAAAAGTCAATTTTAGTGATGAATGGTATTAAGGAAAAGTCTGACATTGTTCATTTATTGATAGATTTCATGTTAAAACATGTCTAGATAAAGGTCTGTCCTTGCTGGAGAATGTTTTGTGTGTCTGTAGTCTCCACTCCAGTCATCATCTATCGGTAGTTGGGGATGTGATGGTCTAGTGGTTAAAGCGTTGGGCTTGAGACCAGGGGATCCTCGGTTCAAACCCCAGCCTGACCAGAGAGTCACTAAGGGCCCTTGGGCAAGGGCTTTAATCCCCAAGTTGCTCCCGGTGTGTAGTGAGCTCCATGCATGGCAGCACCCTGACATCGGTGTGTGTGTGTGTGTGTGTGTGTGTGTGTGTGTGTGTGTGTGTGTGTGTGTGTGTGTGTGTGTGTGTGTGTGTGTGTGTGTGTGTGTGTGTGTGTGTGTGTGTGTGTGTGTGTGTGTGTGTGTGTGTGTGTGTGTGAATGGGTGAATGTGAAGCATAATTGTAAAGCGCTTTGAGCATCTGATGTGCTATATAAATGCAGTTTGCAATAAATGCAATTTACCATTTAAACACATCATTCTTATTCTGTGTTTTTCTTGAGGTAAATGTGTGTTTAAGATTGTTTTTCATGAGTGCCTCTTCATTTGTACATATTTTTATGCTGGGAATTTTTTGTCTGTAAAATACATTTTTTAAAGTGAGAAAATACTTTAATATAAGGTTGACAATGTTATGGTAGAAAGTATGGGTATTGTAAGTTAAGGTTAATCAAGTTAGCAGAAAATAATCAATAGATCAACTGGCAAATTAATCACTGAATGATTAATAGATAAAATAATTGATATATTATTTATAAAGATGATCATTACTTGACCTGCAAACACGCAACTTTATTATTTGTGTTCCTTGTGTAAATCTGAACAAACAAAACAAGGACTAAAATATATTTGACAAATTTACCATCTCAGCAGACAAAATGCTGCGAGGAGCTGGTTTTGGGTGGGTGGAAGTAGAGGAAAGAATGGACTCCGTGTCGACTGGAGAGGGTACCGGCGTGGCAGCACAGGATGGCTGTTGAGAGGAAGGATTATTGTTGACATCAGTTCTTTGCGTTTGTTCCTTGGAGGTTCTGCAGTGGTTTCCTCAGGTTTTGCATTGACAACATCTCTGCAAAACACACACTAAAATGAAGAGATGGCCACCAAGATTACATGTTCAAGTAAAAGACATCTCTCTCTCTCTCTCTCTCTCTCTCTCTATCAATCTATCTATCGCTGTGGACTTCAGCTTGACATCAAAAGTTTTGAAAAATCAGACCACCCAAGTGGTAGCCCCTTTCACAGCAGGCTAGTGTAAAGTTGCATTGTGCTGCATATCTGGCACACAGGAATGGATGCATAAGTTGCGCGCAGCGAGAGAGAGAGAGAGAGAGAGAGAGAGAAAAAAACAACCTTGCGCGCAGGGGGGAGAAGCTTGGCTCCATGTCGCATTACCTGAACACGAAGATGGATTTGTTACACTGGAAAAAGTCAGAATACATTATTTCCAGGAGTTAATAAGACTTTATTTAACGTGCCACAATCGTGAGAAAAGAATGTGAAAGCACCACGGAGCTGCAGCCGGTGGTCGTGTCTATCTGATATACCGTGGCTTCCTTTCCTTGAGGGCAAGTCCTTCACTGGCCAAGCAGTCTGCAATGCTGACTAACTGTCCCATCTTGGTGCACTGCAAAGTAACAGGTACTGGTTGCTCATAGGGACATCCAAAAACTGAAAAAGGACAAAAGCTTAATGAACTGTGTTGACACAAAGACAGAAAGGATAAGAGAAGGAATCAAGGGTAGGAAAATATAAATAAGCAACATTCAGGGGATGAGTGGAACAAAACACAGAGGAAATGAACAAAGGCAGACCTTGATGGTCATTACAGCAGAGGCTCCAATCAGGTAGTAGCAGATGAAGTCACAGGCTGTGGCCGTCCAGGTTAACAGGCCTCCTGCTGGTCTGATGGAACAAGAGAAATGGAATAAACCAATGTGAGGAAGGAGAGATATGTTAAAGATAATTATTGTGAGACTTGTCACGTTTGAGATCATCATGTCTCAGAATGTATCACAAAGTACATCTTGCCAATAATTTAACTCAGAATGTTAGACCAGATTTTAAAGTAATACTTCACTGATAACTACATATATCTGGGTCCCTCGAGGTGTCCTGTGGGGGAGCGCTGGGGGAGTATGGGGTACCGGAATTGCTGCCAACATGCAAGCTGGTCTCTATATGACCAAAGTAGTAGCTATGTGCTCATGACTTGATCTTGTTTGCTAAGGTCGACAACCTGGCCTCTGAATTTCTCAGATAGTTATTGCTTTTTTTTTCTCTGCAGCCTGCTGAATCTTCTGCTGCTCCTCTCACAGAGCAGTTGACACCTTCCTTTGACTATAGTGAGGAGGGGCTGACTTCTCCCCCCCACTGCCAGCCATCCTGATGATGATGAGATGTCAATTGCGACATCGGAGTCATTATTTTGCGGGAACCTGCCGGGTCAGATTGGATCTCAAGGATAGAGGGAGCGTTCCCCCTATCCTTCAACTACGAATTCCCACACTTTAGACAGTGACGCTCCTTAGACGTCCGAGTCTGGCCTGTTCATTGTTACACGGGCCATTCAGTTGGCCTTCTTACGGCTTGGGGTGGATGCTCCTACCATGGAGACTGCCTCTTCTAGGAAGCCAGCTTTCAGGGTCCCACCCTCATTGCCAAATACTGAAGGGCTGCAAAGGTGCTGGTCTGACCCTAAATCCTGCCACAGGATTTCAGGGTGCTGTGTGCAATTGGTGCACCTCAGTATGGCTGATGCTGCCTGGCCAGAGGCCCGTTGCCTGCGACCTCAATGTAGGGTCAAAGATGACCTCCTTACCAAGAGCTATGACACTGCAGCTCGAATTGGTTGTCTGTGAAATTCCCTGCCTTACCTTGCCCTTACACTTTCCAGGTCTCTCCAGGATAATGGAGCTGACACTGACACATGGAACCTGAGTGATGCTTCGCTCCAGGCTTTCGCCTACATGTCACGGGAGCATGGCAGACTGATGTCCACTCTGACCATAGCCCAGCACCAGGTGTGGTTGGCTCAACCTCCTCTGTCTGAGGGTTGCAGGAGATCACTACACACTCTGCCTGTTATCCCAGGTCAGATTTTCGGCCTGGCAGACCCTGGAGCATGCTGTTCAGGATGACGGGTCTCGGCAGCAATTTGCCGAATTACAGTGCACTCCCAGACACCAACCTAAGCACACAGGTGGCTTCCTCCCAGCTAATTGGACGTACTCCCTGGAATCGGGGTCTACTGCGTCAGCCCTCCCAGCAGTCTACCTTTCGGCCACCCATGGTGGCAGGAATTGGTCTTGGATTCATGGGTGATTTCCACATTGGTCAGGGGCTACAATATTCAGTTCAATCCCCCCCCCCCAAGTTCAATGATGTAAAGTCACAGTTGTTACAGACCAAGAGAGGTCTCTTGTTCTCAGACAGGAGATTCTTGAGCTCCTGAAGAAAGGAGTCATAGAGCAGGTCCACAGTTCAGATCACCTAAGGGGGTGCTATTCTACTTCTTTTGTAGTTCCAAAAAAGGATGGTGGCTTTCGCCCTATGCTTGACCTCAGGAAGTTAAATCAGTATGTGAAAGTGCTGCGTTTTCGCATCCTCCGCACAACAGAAGCTCTCCAGGCAATTTGGCTGGGGGAATGGTTTGCCCGCTTCTACAGAGTTAATGCAGCTGCTCCTCACCCTGTGGCGACAGCTGTATTATCAGCCCCCTTGAGCTGCAGCTGAGGTTTGTAAGTGCACATTTGAGGTTTGGTAAGTGCACGTGACCTTGTTGGTATGAGGTAATCCAGGTGCTAAAGCACTGCCCTCTGGCGGTCAGGAGGAATGAAACAGAAAGAGAGTTACATATGTAACTACGGTTCTATGAATTCCGGATGACTGCCAGAGTTGGTTGTCACTCGGAGTCTAGGTGAAAGATTCCAAAAGTACTGAATGCTGGATAATGTGCGCTCATATACTGTTGCTGACGTCACCCGGGTCACACCTGCTGGCGTAACATTGTTGGTATAAGACTCGACCTCTGCGCACACAGGCATGGAATAATCCAGGTGCTAAAGCACCGCTCTCTGGCGGTCATCTGGAATTTTCTTCTTCTTCAGTGTACACAACAAAACATCTGAGATTGGTGCCATTTGGTGGCGCTCTTTATGAGTTGCAAAGAAATGACTCAGTCTGTGGAAATCTGTGGAACATGTCTGGACATAAAACAAGTCCTGAGCAGGCACACCGAATCAACACCAAGGGGCACTGTTTTCTAAACTGGAGCTAAACACACAGTGCGTGAGAGAGAGAAAGAGAGAGAGAGAGAGAGAGAGAGAGAGAGAGAGAGAGAGAGAGAGAGAGAGAGAGAGAGAGAGAGAGTTTAAATTATTTTTTTATAGATAGAGAGGAGGTTTTTCTTAAAAAGAAGACCTGAAAGTTCAGCTACAATTTGCCAGAAGGAAAATAATTTTAGAAATCTTAATTTTTTTGTATTTGAAATGGCATAAACTAATTAAAACATGTTAAATATCAAGTGTTCCAATACAGTGGGGAAAATAAGTATTTGACCCCCTGTCAGTTTTGCAGGTTTTCCCACCTACAAAGAATGGAGAGGTCTGTAATTTTTATCGTAGGTACACTTCAACTGTGAGAGACAGAATCTAAAAAAAAAAAAAAAATCCAGTAAATCACATTGTCAATCAATCAATCAATTTTATTTATATAGCACCAAATCACAACAAACAGTTGCCCCAAGGCACTTTATATTGTAAGGCAAGGCCATAAAATAATTACATAAAAACCCCAACAGTCAAAACGACGCCCTGTGAGCAAGCACTTGGCGACAGTGGGAAGGAAAAACTCCCTTTTAAGAGGAAGAAACCTCCAGCAGAACCAGGCTCAGGGAGGGGCAGTCTTCTGCTGGGACTGGTTGGGGCTGAGGGAGAGAACCAGGAAAAAGCCATGCTGTGGAGGGGAGCAGAGATCAATCACTAATGATTAAATGCAGAGTGGTGCATACAGAGCAAAAGGAGAAAGAAACACTCAGTGCATCATGGGAACCCCCCAGCAGTCTACGTCTATAGCAGCATAACTAAGGGATGGTTCAGGGTCACCTGATCCAGCCCTAACTATAAGCTTTAGCAAAAAGGAAAGTTTTAAGCCTAATCTTAAAAGTAGAGAGGGTGTCTGTCTCCCTGATCTGAATTGGGAGCTGGTTCCACAGGAGAGGAGCCTGAAAGCTGAAGGCTCTGCCTCCCATTCTACTCTTACAAACCCTAGGAACTACAAGTAAGCCTGCAGTCTGAGAGCGAAGCGCTCTATTGGGGTGATATGGTACTATGAGGTCCCTAAGATAAGATGGGACCTGATTATTCAAAACCTTATAAGTAAGAAGAATTTTAAATTCTATTCTAGAATTAACAGGAAGCCAATGAAGAGAGGCCAGTATGGGTGAGATATGCTCTCTCCTTCTGGTCCCTGTTAGTACTCTAGCTGCAGCATTTTGAATTAACTGAAGGCTTTTCAGGGAACTTTTAGGACAACCTGATAATAATGAATTACAATAGTCCAGCCTAGAGGAAATAAATGCATGAATTAGTTTTTCAGTATCACTCTGAGACTTGTATGATTTTTAAATAATTAATTTGCATTTTATTGCATAAAATAAGTATTTGATCCCCTAGAAAAACAGAGCTTAAGAATTCGTACAGAAACGTTTGTCTGCCATTACAGAGGTCAGACGTTTCCTGTAGTTTTTCACCAAGGTTTCACACACTGCAACAGGGATTTTGGTCCACTCCTCCATACAGATCTTCTCCAAATCTTTCAGGTTTGGAGTTTCAGCTCCCTCCAAAGATTTTCTATTTAGTTCAGGTCTGGAGACTGGCCAGGCCACTCCAGGAGCTTGAAATGTTTCTTACGGAGCCCCTCCTTAGTCGCCCTGGCTGTGTGTTTGGGGTCATTGTCATGCTGGAAGACCCAGCCATGACCCATCTTCAATGCTCTTACTGAGGGAAGGAGGTTGTTTGCCAAAATATCGCAATACATGACCCCGTCCATCCTCCCTTCAATACGGTGCAGTCGTCCTGTCCCCTCTTCATTGGCTCCCTGTTAATTCCAGAATAGAATTTAAAATTATTCTTCTTACTTATAAGGTTTTGAATAATCAGGTCCCATCTTATCTTAGGGACCTCATAGTACCATATCACCCCAATACAGCGCTTCGCTCTCAGACTGCAGGCTTACTTGTAGTTCCTGGGGTTTGTAAGAGTAGAATGGGAGGCAGAGCCTTCAGCTTTCAGGCTCCTCTCCTGTGGAACCAGCTCCCAATTCAGATTAGGGAGACAGACACCCTCTCTACTTTTAAGATTAAGCTGATCAGGTGACCCTGAACCATCCCTTAGTTATGCTGCTATAGACTTAGACTGCTGGGGGGTTTCCCATGATGCACCCAGTGTTTCTTTTTATTCACCTCTTTTTGCTCTGTATGCACCACTCTGCTTTTAAAGTAGACCTGCATTGAAATAAATGTGGTCAGATTTCAGAAAGAAATAGCTGATATGTATTTATAAGACCCTTGTGAATGCAGTAAAGTAAATCTGTAAGTCCAAATTTGTAATTCAGCGGAGAAATCTTTGTTTAAAAATTACAAATTTGCAGCTAAAATTTAGCCCTCTGTGAAAACAGTTTGTACAGCCGTATCATTTCCATGATGTCAGGGACAAGATGACGTGCTCCCGCCTTCAGTCCGATCCCGCATTGAAATTGATTTTATCTGTTAGTAATGTTACTTATACACGTCCTGGTTTCAACATCCAAAAGTAAGCTGCAATGAATGTGAGATACAGATCTGTGTGCTCAGATCAGCAACGACATCGACAGCGGGCGCCGTTCTTCCTCTCCCGCTCTCTGCCTCCGCTGTGCTTATTAAGCCTGCGGGCTCGTTAACGAGCTCATTAACCGTGGACGCGGGCCACTCACACCGCCCGTGTCTGCTTTGCAGCCGGTGTTGTGCCAGATTCAGCGCACAACACCGGCATCACCTCTCTGTCTACTGAATGGAGCTGCAGCACACTTGGCACAAGTCCTGAGATTACGCTCGCTGTTTTAATGCGAAGTGGCCGGTACACCTGTTGCTGCAAGGACAGACTTCTTGCGGCAAAATCCACAGCACCGCGCGTCTCAGCAATCGGAGCCCCAGAACTCCATGGACGCTGAGAGAGGTTTATATATTTTTAATGACTGGGATTCTTTGCGGGTCTCGCCTCCATATCCCGCGATGGTACCGGAGGCAAAAGACAGTAGATTTTCATTGCAACACCACTCAATCAAACGGGCGTATGAAAAAGTCCCCCAAAATTATTTTTAGGCACAAATAAAAGAAATGTGTACTCACCAAACGTGCCGCAAGACAATATGAAGTTTTAAAAACAGCAGATCCTTCCGTATAAGACAAGAAAAAGGTGCAGATGCAAACTGACGTAAATCCACAAATTACAGCTGGCGCAATGCATGCTGGGAGAGGGTCTTGTCCGTGACGTCTCAGCAGCATCCATGATGAGAGGGACAATTTGCGGAGGGCTAAATGTTAGCTGTAAATTTGTCATTTTCAAATGAAGATTTCTCCGTTGAATGACAGATCTGGGCTTGCAGATTTACTTTACTACATTCAGAAGGATCTCATGTGTAAATGTAAGTCATTTTTGTTAAAAAAAATCTGACTGCATTTTTTCAATGCAGGTCTCCTTTAATCATTGGTGATTGACCTCTGCTCTCTTCCACAGCATGTCTTTTTCCTGATTCTCTCCCCTCAGCCCCAACCAGTCCCAGCAGAAGACTGCCTCTCCCTGAGCCTGGTTCTGCTGGAGGTTTCTTCCTGTTAAAAGGGAGTTTTTCCTCCCACTGTCGCCAAGTGCTTGCTCATAGGGGGTCATTTTGACCGTTGGGGTTTTTACGTAATTATTGTATGGCTTTTGCCTTACAATATAAAGTGCCTTGGGGCAACTGTCTGTTGTGATTTGGTGCTATATAAATAAAATTGATTTGATTTGATTTGAAGTGTACCTACAATAAAAATTACAGACCTCTCCATTCTTTGTAGGTGGGAAAACCTGCAAAACTGACAGGGGGTCAAATACTTATTTTCCCCACTGTACTTTTGGAGGGCAATGTAAATGGTTTTCATGAACTCCAGTTCACCCTACTTGAATGCAAACACTCAAAATTAAAGCGGAGTTAGAGATAGGCGGTATCAATGGTAAACTTTATAAAATATATGATTTTGCTCAACAGTAAAAATGTTTTTTTTATACTGGCCAAGTGCGATAACTGGTGTTGGAAATGTGTCCAGTTAGCCTCGCTCAAATGGTCAGCAGTTCTTTCCAGCCAATTCAAGCAATGAATGTACATACGGTGGACAACCTGACAATGACGACTGTGTACAGATCATTTCAATCTGTCTGGCTGTGTACTGTGCAAGAAGCACACGTATCTGGTTACTCAAACATTTTGATGCAGCTACAGTTTAAGCTAAAATTAAAATACAATGCAGGTGTTTTCTTTATTGAAAATATACCAGAGCAGTGTGGATAATTAGCAAAACTATAGCTGTGGGTGGGGCAGTGGAATTTCTGTGCTTTACAGATAATCTTGCTATGTTGTGATGGAGAAAGATCTGTTACACTGCTTGGAAGTTACTTGAAAGGTTTTGTACATTTTTCTATAACCAGATTTGGAATTTCTTAGTTGAGAATACAGATTCCTGCAACTAAGCATATGCTATGAGAATGTTACTGTTTTAGAAATGGTTATATTGACATTTCTATGCTGAAGGATATATTACAATATGCAGTGTTATATGCAACATCTACACTTCAAATTTTGCCACAAGCTGACTGTGCACAGAGTTCAGATTTAATTTCTCTTGTATTTTGTTGTTCACAGCAAAATACATGCCTGTCGAAGGACCCAGGGCCAAGTATAAGCCCACCCCCTTTTTGGAAGAAAGTTAGTTTAATGCCCAAATTAAACTGAATTACATGAAATATATTCAATGAATGAGGAAATGAGGAAAGGACAAAAATGCACAAAGTCAGGTGTTATTTGTGATATTTTTTATGTGTGATGAAATAAGATATTTTATTGAAACTGGCATTTGATGTACATGATACTGGCCAAGTTCTTGCATTGACCCCCCCCCCCCCCCCCCCCCCCCCTTCAGGCAGCCCTGAGCCCTCTGATGGGAGAACAGGGTCTCTTTATTAAAAACTCAACACACAGTATCTGAACATGAAGTCTCTTATCTTCAGTAGGATCACGGTGCCAGTGCAGTGTCGTGGTTCGTCTTTAGTCTTCTCGGGATGTCGTCTTTTAGATAACACAAACTAATTGCAAGTGATATGCTAGAAAAGGACACAACACTTTAGAATAATTCAGCCTTAAGCAAGATAAAATGCAGAGTTTTTAAGTTTATTTAAGCCTTCGACACAGAGCTTAGACAAACTGAGTCCTCTAGAGAGACTAAATATGTGACAACCGCGCTCATCTATTTATTGGAGACCCGCGGGCATCGCTCCTCCTTCGACTTTTTTATTTATTTCATTCCCAAGACATGGTTTTCTATTGGAAGCGTCCTCTAGTGAACCCTAAGCAGGTGTTAGGCCATTATTTCAATGTGACAAACGCTCCCATTAAAACGTGAAGGATTTACAACTGATTTTTTTAAAAGACCTTCAGCCACAGGTGCAGCTGGCCTGAGGCCCCCCGCACGTGGCCTCAGCCACAGGTGCAGCTGGCCCGAGGCCCCTCGCACGTGGCCTGCGGGAAAGCACCTAAAAGGCCTTGGAAAGCCCCTGACAGACTGAATGACTAATAGAGCCCTTTTTTTTGGGTTGAACACCTGCTAGTTCAACCAGAGGACATACAGTTCGGATCAGGGCACTTGATAGTTCATCATAGTTCAAATAAGGACCTAAAAATTCTTCTACAGTCCCTCCTCTGGGACTCGAAAGAGTCCTATTACATCAACTATACTCTTGGGTTGTTTACTGACAAGACATCCTCATTTGTGCATTGCAATAAAAAAGAAAAACACATCACTCGAATTACTGATAACTCTGGTGCGGATATGAATATAAGTGATACTTCACACGGCAAATATATTGAAGTGCAGGTGAACCTACATACTAAGGCAAAAGGTGATCAATTAGCTGGATTATATCAACGCAAGGTGACATTCAAACATTGAGATTTGGTGTAATTCAAGGCACTTAAAATGGCCACATAAAACAAGTTACAGCAACCTCTTAATCATGGCAAAGTAAAGGCTTTACATTGACATCAGTGCAACCAATCATCTTCTGGCATCTATTGTCTCACTCAACCAGAGGCTCCAACCCATTATACTTGGTTCTACATATTATTTTGCTAAAGCGTCACACATTTATTATTTAAATGCATCAAATAACCCCTACGTTACTGTTATGTGTCGACGCGGGTTGAGGAGCGGACCTGCGTCAGACGGAACCCAGCGCTAAAAATAACCAGAAAAGCGGTTCCAAAAACAATATATTTATTACACCCGCTGTGCATAAAAAGTGTAAAAACAAAAACAGCGTCCCTCTGGTGGAGTGACTGTTGGCACGCTCTCCAGCGCCCGCAAGGATCAAAGCCCGGCGCTCCTGGACCCACTACCACCGCCAAACACCCCCCAGGTGGACACAACAAACTGACTCTCTGTGAAGCAAAGAAGAGGTGAGGTAAGTCAGCAGTTACAATATCTTTCAAAAGACACACGCTATCAGCAACACATTCAGGTCTGTATCTTTTTTAACTTTATGCAAATGAGCAGCTTCTCATAACAGGTGGAGGATCACTTATCCGCACGCCACAGCAGTGAGAAGCAAGCTGCACAATTCTCATCACAATTCAAGTATACTGTGTAACAAAACACCAAGTTACTATCAACAATTAGTCAAACACTTAATCACCTTTGATGTGTGCTGACAGCATGTGTCCTCACCCTTCCTTGCTTCACGGGCTCGATGTGTCAAACACAGGCGCGGTCCTCAGCGTCTCACAAACGAACATCACAAGGTCGAGTTCCCGGCAGTTCTGCTTGAATCACACATGACTTAAATGCAGAACACCATCCAATTATCTGCTTCAGCTGAAAGTCTTTAAGGTTGCATGTGAGCACCCGTCACAGGTGCTACACATGATGTTGATGAGGGTGAGGACTCTTCAGCCAGCACCTTCTCCACAGACAAATCAGTTTCCATGCCACCTGAAGAGCAAAGAAAAGAAGAGACCACCAAAATATCCAGCCACACCCCCCAACACACAACAGTACCCCCCCATCAACGGGAAGCCTCCCGGCGACCGAACAGACCAGGCCCGAGAACAGCACCTCCCTCCGGGGTCCACGTCAGGAAGCAGACAGCACCACAGACAGCAGGACAGGCACCGCAGCTGGAAGGCCGGCTGGCATCAACAAAAGCCCCAAAACATTCCCCAGTACAATTCAACACAAAAAAAAACATAAAACCCACCCAAAACCTCCCCAGGGGACCGTCTCATCAAACCCCGGGAAGAAAAGAAAAACTCCCAAACGCAAAAATCCAACACAGCCCCACAAACACAATACAAACGTAAATGCATAAAAGAAAAACAACAACCCCCCCAGAATGACCTGCAGAGCCCAACCCCCCCCAGAAGGCCTTCATCGCCAGTTCCAGGAGGAACAGCCAGAACCATAATCCCACAAAGGTCCCCAGGTGTACATGGAGCAAACGGTGCCCCCCAGAGGACCGTACCATCAACCCCAGGAGGTACCCTCCCCACAACCCCGGAACCCCAGACCCGGTCACACTTGGCTAGTTGGCCCCAAGCCAATTCCCCCCCAGAGGACCGTCCCATCAACCCTGGAGGTGGAACCCGGAAGGAAACAGAACAAAATCAAAAATCAACCCCCGGAGGACTACCAAAAACAACCCCGGGGGGATATAAAATGACCGTAAACCCTGTTACCCTCCCCGGCACCCCGAAAGACCCCGGGTCCCTCCCAGAGCCCCTCGGCGGCTCAACTTTGGCGAACGGCTCAAAACATTAAGCCGGAGAAGGGAACAGGAAAAAACTAACCCAGCTCCAACCCCAAGGCGCAGCGGAGAACCGGAAATACGTCCGGTGCCCCAACTCGACCATACCCCAGCCTCTCGGGAGGGGTGGAACTACCGAAATGGCGAATGGCAACAGATCGGCCCACCCCTCCGACTGAGGTAAGTCTCCGCTGCACCACACCCCGGCAACACCAATGACGAACGGTACAAAGGCTCACCGAGGCTGGAGTGGAACCGGGCCCTAACCAAACCAAGAAAAACGCCTCTAACACCCCCCCCTAGGTGCAGAGGTCTTCTGAGAATACTCAGCGTGACCAACCTGCACCACCCCACAACCCACAAGACAAACAGTCTTGGGGCAAGTGAGGTTGGGGTTAGGGATGTAGAGAAATAAAACAAAATAAAACGACCCAACAACCCAAACAGAAAATACCTAAAAACACATAGAAATTAACAATGACGTGAGCCCAGGCGGACTTCTAACCGCCTAACAGTCACTCCAACAGACACGCCTCTGACTCCCCAAACAAATTATAACCCCTATTTAAAGAAAACAAAACATTAACCCATACTAGATTTTTTTTTTTTTTTTTTTAAATGTGTGTTATATTGCCTGTCCCAGAACACCTGGAGATACGTCACCATTATTTTTCTTGACGTTTATATGTCGGGGCAATACAGTAATCTCTGCTCGTCCGAGCTGCATGGGCTCGTCAACAGGAGGAGCCAGAGGTCCCGTCGGAGGAGCCTCAGTGGAGCGAAGAAGAGGCGGCCCAGATCTGTGTCGGGGAAAGCCCCAAGACGAAAAAACCCGCTCTGACGGGCGTCCTCTCTCGCGTCCACGCTCCTTCATCCGATCATCTAGACGAATCACCAACGATATTAGCTCATCTAAATCGTTTGGCCCGTCACGGACTGCCGGCTCGTCTTTTAATGACTCATTTAACCCATCTACAAACATTCCTCGTAAAGCTGCGGCGCTCCAACCTGACTGAGCAGAAACCAGAGAACATTGCATCACCACACAAGGCTCTGGACAACAAACAATCGGTTCGGACGCCGAATCTCTGGGTGACGGAGTTATCTGCACTAGTATCGATGATGCCGCAGCTGGAGCAGCAGGAAGCGGAGCGGCTTGCGCTGCAAGCTCCGTAACACGGGCGTCTGTCTGTTTAATTTGGTTTGCGAGATGCTGTAATTGCTCCCATATTTTCTCCAAGTGTTCTTGAACTTTTTCGGCAAAAGGAACCGCTTCTGCCGCTGGGTCCATTATGGAATGGTCGGGAACTACTGTTATGTGTCGACGCGGGTTGAGGAGCGGACCTGCGTCAGACGGAACCCAGCGCTAAAAATAACCAGAAAAGCGGTTCCAAAAACAATATATTTATTACACCCGCTGTGCATAAAAAGTGTAAAAACAAAAACAGCGTCCCTCTGGTGGAGTGACTGTTGGCACGCTCTCCAGCGCCCGCAAGGATCAAAGCCCGGCGCTCCTGGACCCACTACCACCGCCAAACACCCCCCAGGTGGACACAACAAACTGACTCTCTGTGAAGCAAAGAAGAGGTGAGGTAAGTCAGCAGTTACAATATCTTTCAAAAGACACACGCTATCAGCAACACATTCAGGTCTGTATCTTTTTTAACTTTATGCAAATGAGCAGCTTCTCATAACAGGTGGAGGATCACTTATCCGCACGCCACAGCAGTGAGAAGCAAGCTGCACAATTCTCATCACAATTCAAGTATACTGTGTAACAAAACACCAAGTTACTATCAACAATTAGTCAAACACTTAATCACCTTTGATGTGTGCTGACAGCATGTGTCCTCACCCTTCCTTGCTTCACGGGCTCGATGTGTCAAACACAGGCGCGGTCCTCAGCGTCTCACAAACGAACATCACAAGGTCGAGTTCCCGGCAGTTCTGCTTGAATCACACATGACTTAAATGCAGAACACCATCCAATTATCTGCTTCAGCTGAAAGTCTTTAAGGTTGCATGTGAGCACCCGTCACAGGTGCTACACATGATGTTGATGAGGGTGAGGACTCTTCAGCCAGCACCTTCTCCACAGACAAATCAGTTTCCATGCCACCTGAAGAGCAAAGAAAAGAAGAGACCACCAAAATATCCAGCCACACCCCCCAACACACAACACG
This sequence comes from Thalassophryne amazonica, assembly GCF_902500255.1. Classification (NCBI taxonomy): domain Eukaryota; kingdom Metazoa; phylum Chordata; class Actinopteri; order Batrachoidiformes; family Batrachoididae; genus Thalassophryne; species Thalassophryne amazonica. Next base: position 10,976,278 of record NC_047120.1, read on the forward strand.
TTACCACTATTTAGTCAACCAATCAAGAAACCATTCTAAGGTTAGCGCAGCTATGTCTAGTTAAATGATAAACACCATAAATGGTTTCCCTTCATGTCCGTCCTTAAGTCATTTGCCTTAGTCAATCATATAATGGTTTTCATTATAGGCCATTTCTCAACATTCTCCACTTTGTTTTTCTTCTTTTTCAGCTTGTTTTCTATTGCCCTTTTTGGCCAGACGCCAAATTTAGGCGATGCATGTCTCTTGAGGCATGCTATAATTTAAGAAAAAGGGGTCCCTATGGTGCATCTTTACTACTAAATCTACAAACACGCCGTGTAAGGGTCCCCTTTTTATAACTTTGCAATGTGATATCTATGTGTATGCATTTAGCTTTATCTGTGTTACGCAGATGATGGTAAGGACAGACATTTACCCGACCTTCGTTACTAACATATATCCTTCTTTGTTTTTATTTACACTCAGATTTCTGAAACCAGTCCGCAATTCAAACTCAAGAACCAAGATCATAGTCCGTGTTCAGTGCCATTACGTCAGTCCGCGCTCCTCAGCATTTACTCAGCGTCTGAAGTTTTGGGAGAAGTTGGGGAATATGGGGAGGTTGGCCTTTCAGGGGTAGTGGGGGAAGGATCAGGAATTCTGGCTTTCAGACAGTCGTGCAGTTCTCTGATGGATCTTTCCAGCTCCTTGTGCTGCTTGGCCAGGTTGTACAGGGCCCCCAGAGAATTCTTGCCCACATTCAGGGTGGTGGTGGCCAGCCCTAGCTGTTCCCTTTCCATATGCTCCATCATGCTGGCTAGCATGTCCATACTAGACTGAAGACCACACAGTTGAGTATGGAGGCCCTCCTGAGCACAAGAGATGTTGGCATTGTCACGGTGTATCCTTAACAGGTATGCAGCTGTCTGACTCAGTTGTGGCATGATTTCCTCAAATAGCCCATGGGGAATGTGATTTGTGAGGGGCAGGAGCTGCTCCAAGGTTTTTGGAACAGACTCTTGTGGAAGACGAAGCTCTCGAACCAAGATTGCCATGTCCAGTGGGGTGACCATGACCAGATTAAGGTTGTGCAGTCCAGGGGACAGGAAGTACAAGGGGGAAGGCATTTCGTGTGTGGGGGGAGTATTGTTGATGTCGCACAGGCAAGTGGTTGGGACACTCTGGGCATTTAGCAGCCTGTACAAAGCTCCCCTCTGTCCTGGTGGGTGAGTTCGACTAAGGTCCACCCCTGCTGATCCTCCTCCAGAGGTACTGGGCTGATCGGAATATCTCTCCTGCCTTGGGGGTGGAAAGCTGGGGACAGGTCCTAGCAGTGAATTGGGTCTAGGATGCACTCGGGCAGTTGCTGCATATGGCCGACCTTGGCTGCCTCCCCTGGAGGGTATCGTTGCCACTGGCACATGTGACTGTCTCCATGGCATCTGCGGAAGGGGTGTGTTCCTGAGTCCAAAGGGTCCTTCAGGTGATGGTGGAGTCCTCGGGCCGACTCTTGCTGCAGGCAGATTCTGTGAAGCCGTCATCGCCAGGTGCTGGAACGATGAAGATCCTTCTGTTGCCAACTGGTTTAGCTGCTGGATGGATGTCGGCTGTGGCGACCAATCATGGCTCGACCATCCCTCCTGTATATCCTCTTCTCCAAACAGTTCTGAGAGTCCAATCAGACTTGATAGAGGCAGATCAGGCATAGGTCCCTGATCAGGGGAGTCTGGTCTCTCAGCCATACTCCTGTGTCCTAGTAATATACATATACGTTCATTATTACAGCTCCATGTCATTCTTTCAGATATTGTCTATCCTATCCCTCATTTTTGTGGGTGCATGTGTGTGAATGTAAATGTGCGTGCATGTCAAGCACGGTCCATCCCAGTCCTCCCTATCTGGGGTATACGCCACAATATTAGAGAGCTGGGGGCTGTCGGGGAGGATAATTGGTATTTCATCCATTTCCATATATTCTGGTTCTCTGTCTGTTTCGTTTGTGCTTTCTTCCAGGGCTCGGATGGCTAACAGTGGGAGCTGTCCTACTGTGGATGAAATCAATTTATTGACCAGAAATTTTATCAAGGGAATACCACAACATATTACCAGCAAGACCGCCACCCCTGTTAGTGCCAAGACTACACCTATCTGGTATAACCAGTCTTTCCATGATATCCACCCTCTCCTTAGAGTCCCAAACAGTGAAAATAGTGGGCCAATATTCATTCCATTCCCTACAATGTATCCAGAATCGTCAGTTTCATTTCTCCCTCCTATGGAGTTACTTAACAGTTCCTGTTGCATCTCTTCAAGTGTGATTAAGAGCTCTGTCAAATTTCCGTCTTCCCCTGTACGCATGGGAATAGCTGTGCAACATTCGGTGGCTTTGATCATAATACAAACTCCTTGTTCATCAGCCATCATCATCTCGATAGCTAATCTATTTTGCATTGTCATTAGCGAGGTGGCGTGCAGTTGTTCGGTTAAGGCTCCTACTGCTGCCAATGTCCAGTTCAGGTATCTTTGCTGATTATACCACAAGTAATTAATCTACTGCACCTCCTGGAACCTAGAACGGATTTTTGGAGTAACCCCGAACAGAGCCAATGCCCATCCCCATTTATCCGCGTCTTCATCTGCTTTAACTCTGCTACTGTCTATGGCTTCTAATTGTCGGGGTATCCCTTCTGGTATCCCGTTTCTTACTGTGATGATGTAGTCTGTTTTAAACGTCATTATTCCTCTTTTCTTACGAAGTTTCTGTGGCATGGGTTGTATTGAATTTGGCATTTCAATTACTGTTATAGCTCCTGTGAGCATCACAGGAGCACAAAGGCCTTTCCAATTAGGGGACAGCGATGACAGGAGTTTCCTTCTTTGTCCGCATATCCAAAAGATGTCAGCTAAGGGTACCGTTCCCTTAGCTAAATTTGGAGTAGATACCCATGAAGCATGGGTGAGATTCAGTCCAATTACAGACCCCCCTGTGGCCGGTACTATTTGTTCACACTGTATGCCTGCTGCTGGCAGGGTGTGACAGACGGTAATGTTCCATGCTGTTTTGGCCGGTTTGTATTCTTGCTGCTTTTGCATACACTGTATGTGGTGTTTTGACTGGGTCGTCCCTACCTGCCAATCGCTTATGTATTGTGCTACTAAGCCTTTAGCTATACAGAATGGGTGTATCATTCCTTTCTCTATTTTAATCATAGGTGGAACGGTTCCTTCTGTACTTAGGGGCACTGGACAAAGTTTACTGTCGGCAGCATATTTTTCATCACCTACTGCCATTTTCATAACACATTGTGTATAGCACTCTGCTTGGTCTGAGTTATGTTGGGGGCTCCTATAACAGCTGTTGATATCAGGTAGGGGTTTAGCCTGAGGTATCACACCTTTCCGGTGACAGGCTATGCAAGGCTTTTCACTGATCTGCCTAGCCGAAAATTTCAACCATTGGTAAAATAAATTGGTCTTCAACCCTTGTGTGCGGGCTAGGTCTGTACTGGGATCCCATCTCCCTAAGTGACTGCTTGTTTCTAGGCTTCTAATTGTCCTCTTTTTCCTTGGTTTGATTTTTACCCATTTTGTGGCTTCATGTACTGTAACAGTTACGTCTTGCTTGGTTTCCCTGCATCCTCCTTTATCACAAATGACCTCTATGTTGAGTGTTCCCTCCTCTTCACATTTGATGCTAATGGCTTCGCCTAATATGTAATCCCCCAGCTTTCCCTGTATTCCTATGTTCTTGTAGGCTTTTGATTTAATGTATACCAAATTATATGTTTTTCCTGTGTTTAGAATGCCTTGTTTAGTTGCTATTGCGGCCATGGCCACGGCACAGTCCGTTGTATGTTTTGGATGTCTATTTTCTCCCATACTGACCACCAGTAGTATTGTCAATCCCTTGAATAATTCCTTAATCATTGCTCTGATGACTGTTGAGATGTGCTACTAGATGTGCTACTGAGTGAGCCGTCACTAGATGAGCTGTCACTAGGGATGTGTGGTGTATCTGTGCTTTGTCTGGGTTGTACTTCCTGTGGTTCTTCTGTCGGTAAATCTACTAAGTTGCTGTCCGAGTCTGATGTCTCCTGTGGCCTGTCTATCTGTCGGTCTGTATTTCTGTCTGTCTGTTGGCCTGCGTCTCCAGTTGTTTCTGAGTCTGCATCTGAGTCTGTCGCTGCTCTATCTGGCAGGGATCCACTACTCTCTGAAGCTGTGCGTCGTCTTTGTTCAATCAGTCTCTGTGAGCGCCTTGGCCGGTGTTCGCCTGGCTGCAGGGAGGCGTGGCCGTCCCTCGGTGCTGCTGTAGGGTCTCTGGCTTCTCTTGCTTCCCCCCTTGGCCCGGCGGCTCTGCCAAGACGAGCTTGCCGAGGCCGCAGGGGCGCTGGGCCACCAACCCTACAGCAGTGGTTTAAATGAAACCAAGTGTCCTTACCGTCTACTTTGACTGCTGTACGTGAGGCAAGAATAACTTTAAAAGGACCTTCTCGGTGGGGTCTGTCCCACTTCTTTTTGAACACTTTGACGTAAACCAGATCACCAGGCTGGATGCTCTGATTTTCGAGTGGAATCTCTGCTTCTCTGTCTTCTGTAGCACCTTTGACCTGCAAAAAGATAGTTTTGTGTATTTGGGTTAACTGTCTCAGATAATTATGCCATTCGTCTTGTAGCTGCTCCAGCGATGGTCCTTCGTAGGGTCCTCTCAGGTATGGAATAGGCATCGGCCGACCTGTAAGAGCTTCAAATGGTGTCAAATGGGTTAGTCGGTTAGTTTGTGAGCGCATTGACAATAAAGCAAGCGGCAACGCATCCAGCCAGGTTAGTTTGCCATTGCTGTCTGCTATGATTTTTGCTAGTTTGTTCTTTAAAATGCCATTAGCCCGTTCCACCGCCCCATTTGATTGGGGGTGATAAACACACCCAAAGTTCTGTTTGATACCCAATTGTTTGAATGTTTCTTGTGTAACCTTGGCTACAAAAGCCCTACCGTTGTCAGATGAGATAGTATCTGGAATGCCAAATCTTAGAAAGACATCTCGGCACAAGAATTTGGCTACCGTTTTATGGTCTTGATTTGCAGAGGCTACTGCCTCAATCCATCGGCTGAATCTGCATATCACTACCAAAACATATCTCATTCGTTTAACTCGATTTTCAGCTCCCATGTCTATGAAATCCATCATAAGATGTCTAAATGGCCCATCAAGGACCGGAATGTGGGCTAAAGGGGCTGTGAATGATTTCCGGACATTGTACTGTGCACATACCTCACACTCATTCAACAAACGGTCCACTGTAGCTGCCATATATGGTGACCACCAGACAGCTTTTAGTTTGTTCATAATTTGGACTCGCGAACAATGATCGGATCCGTGGGCCCAAATGATTGCATGTCGTAATAAATTGGTGGGTAACACAAAATGTCCATGACTACTGCGCCACAGCTTGTCCGCTGGCCCCTGACTGCGTGTCTCAATAGCGCCTCGTTTAACCCACATTCGTTTTTCTTCTCCACTGGCCCTACTTTGAGCCACTATCAGTGCGTCAAGTGAAACCAGTGGGGCACAATCTTGGATGGTTAGCAGGGGAAACATATTTTCTCCTTGTGCTCCTTTGCGAGCTGCGTCATCTGCTAGGTTGTTACCTTGAGCTATGATGTTATTATTCTTTTGATGACCTGCACATTTAATGATGGCTACCTCAGACGGTAATTGGAGAGCTTGTAACAGTTGGGAAATCGCTTCTCCATGAGTGACAGGGGTGCCATCTGCTCTCAGGAATCCCCTTTGTTTCCAAATGTTTGCATGTACATGACATACGCCATAAGCGTAGGCTGAGTCTGTGTAGATATTAACACGTTGATCTTTAGCTATCTGGCAAGCCATAGTTAAGGCTTTGATTTCTGCCAGTTGGGCTGAACAAGGCTGATCAATTCCTTGGGACTCCAGTAATTCAAAGGTCTCGCCATCCGTGTTTAATCTAACAATCCCCATACCCGCATGCAATCCCGCGGCATCCCGAAAGCATGAGCCCTCCACGAACAGGGTTAGATCTGCATCTATGGCGTGATTATACAAATGTTCTCTGGCTCTCAAAAATTTCTCTGTCTCTGCCACACAGTTATGTGGAGTACCATCTAACGGTGTGGTCAATTTGGTGGCGGGATTCACCGTGTGACAACGTTGTATTGTTATTTCTGGAGCGGACAACACAACTTCATATCCAGTGCGTCTAGCTTGTGTTAAGACAAAACGTTGACTGGTTAGCAGGGCATGTAACTGATGCGACGTGTACAACGTTACTGCATGTCCCATGATTATGGATGATGCTTTTTGAAATGCAAAGGCAGCTGCTGCTAGACCCTGATAGCATGGTGGCAATCCTGTTTCAATGTTGTCAAGCTTTGTACTATAATAGGCCAATGGTTGTTTTCCTTCATTTGTTTCCTGCATTAGTACAGCACAAGCATAACCAGCTTTTTCAGTAACATACAAATGGAAAGGTTTCCCATAATCTGGGTTACCTAACGTGGGAGCAGATTGTCTGTTTTCAGGGCCTCAAAAGCTCCCGTTGCCTCATCTGTCCAGACGAGGAGAGCTGCATTGCTTGTTTGCCCCACTGCTCTAATCATGGCACGCAAAGGTGCAGTTTTTTATAGCATAATCACAAATCCACGGCCGACTGTACCCTGCCAGCCCAAGGAATGAAAGCATCTGTCCCACTGTTTGGGGTTTGGGAGCCTTGATTATAGCCTCCACTTGGCTTGGGGCTATACATCGCGTGGTCCCACACAACTGTCTTCCCAAGTATTCTACTTGTTGTTTGCAGAACTGCAATTTGTCCTTACTTACTTTATGACCTCCATCTGCCAATGCATGCAATACAATTAATGAATCTTTTTCACACTGTTCTTGAGTCTCTGATGCAATAAGGAGATCATCCATATATTGCACCAATGTACTGGGTATGTCAAGGTGTTGTAAATTTTCAGCCAGGACTTTGTTAAAGATGGCTGGGGACAGGTTCAGTCCCTGAGGTAGCCGTGTATACGTTAGCTGTTGTCCCAGAAATGTGAATGCAAACAAATGTTGTGAGTCTGGGTGCACAGGCACACTGAAATAGGCTGAACACAGATCGATTACTGTGTACCATTTTGCTCCAGCAGGGATGCTTGATAGTATAGTATGCGGATCAGGTACTATAGGTGCATCCATTTCTATTATTGCATTGATAGGACGCAGATCATGTACCAGCCGATACTCTTTGGTATTGTTTTTAGGGATAGGGTAGATAGGAGTATTGCATGGGCTTGCAGTTTTTATTAAAACTCCAGCTGCCATTAGTCCCTTAATTACTGGTTTTATGCTTTCAATAGCCTGAGGTTTTAATGGATACTGCCTTTGGTGAGGCAGTTTTGCTCCCGGTTTTACTTTTATTTTTACTGGTAAGGCTGTTTTTACTAGTGCTACATCCGTTTTGCTTTTGGACCACACCACTGGTGGTATTTGCTCTAACAATTTCTCTTGTTGGGCCGATAACACCATCTGTCCCTCTGGTCTAGGATTGAGCTCCACTTTTTGAGCTATAGCCTCATCATTTACTTTTAAATTAATTTGTATAAACTGCTGGTCTTTTGACAGATGTACTTGTGGACTTTCCATGTTTTGCCATTCTTCAACTTCTGAGGCTGTCTTTACCATTGGACCTAGGTCATGGGATTCGTACTTTTCTGAGACTAAAAGGGTCACATGAGGCGTGGCATTCGGCACTTGATACCATTGTTGTTCAGCTGATTTTAGCTTGACAGAAGCTGCGGCCCCTTGGGGGCCTAAATAAATTTCTGTGGTGGTTATGTGAAACAGCCGTTGATTCATCAATACACCCCAGCAGCATGCATAGTCAGTTTGTTCTTGTTTGGCATCGAACATCAGGGTGACATGTAAAGGTAAACTAGGTGTATATACTGCTTCATAGTGTTGTTCTGCCCAGGGCTTCCATTTTTCCCATTCCAGTTGAAGATTTGAATTTTCTGGTTGTAACTTCAGCCAGTATACCATGGGTTGCACAGGTCGGACCTTGTTTTCCATGTCCATAAGCACCATAATGTTGGCGAGTGCTTCGTCAGGAAAGTGTATTTGCAGTCCTTGATGGGTACACACTATCTGGGTTTGTAGCTTACATAAAATGTCTCTTCCCAGCAAATTCACAGGTGTATTTTGTGAGTATAACAGGGGTGCTTCAATTGTTTTTCCTGCAATTGTTACAGGAAGTAAAAGGTATTATTTGAGTCTTCCCACAGAAGCCGATGGTCTTAATTACAGACCCAGAGAGGGGGAGATGAGTGCCCATTTTCCCTATGCAAGAGTATGTTGCCCCTGTATCCACCATGAAAGGGAAATCTCTGTTTTGTATATTAACGGTGACGGTTGGCTCTTCCTTAGGTATCATCGAAATAGCCAATGCCACCGTTTCCCCCTCTGTCTTCTCTAGGCCTCCCTATTGCCAATAGGCAGAGGGTCCAACCCAAGGTCGGGCCGGACAATTTCTCATTCAATGTCCAGGTTGTCCACAGCTCCAACACTCATTAGAGGGTTGATCCCCTATTGGGGGTGTTGGTCCCATAGGCGGTCCCGCTTGACTGTTCCTGGGAGCTGAGTTTTGGAATCTGCTTCCAAATGAAGGTTGGCGAGATCCTCTTCGCCACCCTCCTCTTTGACCTTGAAAGTTCCGTGACTCTCCTCTCCACCCATGACTGTAGGTGGGTCCATTTCCGGGTGTGCCAGTGCTATGGTAGTGATAGTGATGCTCCACTGGTGCTGAGACTTCTCCTGTAGGAGTGCTTCCTGCTGCTCCTTGGGGGCTCTGTGTGGCTGTTACCACAGGTGCCTGTATGGTGGCAGCAATGTTTGCCGTAGGGCCCGTGCTTGCCGGCTCAGAAGGAACAGGGGTCATCATTGGTGCCTGGGTCTTTGTTTTTTCTTTCTTGACTTTGGTTAGCTCTCCCAACTGCATCTGCACCAATTTTTTCGTCAGGGATTTTGCTGCATCTTCTTCTTTTTGTTTTTCTTTCTTGTAGATTTCAAGATGGTGACAAATATGCTCAGAGTATAAAGCCCAATTCATTTTCGATAGTCCCACGACTCCATCTAGGGCTTTCTGAACCTCATCTGGTAGAGCCTTTTTTACAGTTATTTTAAACAGGATTTCAGTTGCTGGAGAATGGTTCCATGCATTTCCTGTTTCCTCCGCCCATCTCTTCTGGAATCGGTGCAGGAACTTCTTTGGGCACTCTTCAGGTGTCCACTCCTCATCATCCAATTTAGAGGGATCCAAGACCTCAGGGTACTTTCTTCTCAGTCCTTCCCACATGGAGTTTCTATAGCGATTAAAGGGGACTTCATCATGTTGATTAGTGCCCATCATTTGTGTTAGTCCAACCTTTCCTGCTAATTCTTCAGTGTCATGTTTTCCCATTACATGCATTAGCAAGGCTTTTATGTCACCTAAAGACAAGGTTACCCCTGCAGTGCCTTCTTCTAAGGCAGTTATCCATCTCCCAGCTCCTTGGGTGATGTCTGGCAGCCTGTTGGCCAGCCCCACCATGTCTGTCCAGCTCCATGGGGTATACACATGATGACCATTCCTGACCATCAGTGGGCATATGAGGTCTTCGTCCTCCTCTTCTTCTGTGGGGGCTCCATACTGTCTTCCAGATCGAGTGCGACTGACTGGTTCCAGGCAGTCTATCCAGTTGGTTATATCCTGTTCTAAAGCCACTATGTCTTTGGCTACACATTGTTGTCTTTGCCTGAGTCGGGCCTCTTTTGCACTCTCAATGACGATTTCACCAGAAATTTTTCGGGTGGGTGGCTGTATAATGTGATTCCCTTGATTGGGCGTCGATTGTTGTAATATTCTTCTTTCCTCGGCGTCCCTATGTCTTTGTATTCTTTCCTTCGCTAGCCGAAGCTGCTCAGCTAGTTCTTCATTATCTCTTCTGGCCAGATCCAGTGTGTCACAGAAGCTCTTGTGCCACTCTTCGGAGCCTCTATAGCCTGTGAAGGTCCAGTCCGCTGACTTATGGTGGGAGGGGACGGTTTTCAGTGGACCTCGATGTGCAGGCGGAGCCTTCAGGTCTCTCTCTTTATCCTCGTCTGCCTCCGTGTCACTGTTATTTGTGGCCCCCCCTGCTGGTCGTGGTGAGCGACCACCTACTTTCGGACTTGGAGACCTTGTATGATCCATTTGACAGACTGAGGACCTGTCTCCTTGTGGCTCTCGAGCTTTTAGTGTCAGTGTGAATTTGCCCTCCACATCCATGCCTTGGTCCTCTTCACGAGTTCCTAATACAAATTGTCCAGCTGTCTTTCCCATATCATGACGTTTATATGGGGGTGGCTCTGCTTCCTAGCTCGGTGCACTGGCTTTAGTGTCTTTGGATCTTTCCTCTGTCATTTTTTCTCTTTTCTGCTGTAGCCTCTGTGCTTCCTGCTTGAACAAGGCCAAAACTTCTTTTTCTTCAGTGCGTTTTTTGTTGTTATTTACGTTCTTCTGCTGATCTTTAATTTCTTTTTTCTGTATTTCTACCGCAACTGCTTCACACATCACCGGATCAAATGATCCCTCCAAAGGCCATTGCCTGCCCCCATGTGACCTTTTGTGCCACTTTCTCATACATTGGTTGGCCTTAGTGCGTTTTCCTGGATATTTTCTTAGTACTAAGTCTAGCGGGGTACTTTCCCGACCTTGACCTTGAGAGTTACCCATGTAACCCTGACAAACGCTATGTGAGATGTTTCTATGGTGCTCTGGTAGTCCCTCAGGGGCTGTCCTGATCCAGACCAATAACTTGCCGGCTGTAACACCTGTTTTGTATTTTAAACCCTTAAAAGGATTAAATTTCCAACTGTTATCCCCGTCTTCTTTTTCTTTAACTAAATATGAAAATTTACCTGTTTCCCACCAAACCTTCCTTGGGACCACAGTCAGAGTCAACCTAGGAAACAGTTCTTCACCTGGATCGGTTGGTAGTGTTATTAAATGATTTAATGGTATGCTAATTTCTTTATTAGGATCAGCACAAAGCAGCTCCAGCCACGGGGTTAAACCCTGATGCCACAGACGTCTTATCAGCAGCTCCCAATTAATTAGAGGAAATTGTTCTTTCTTTTGCTTCAGATTGATTACCTTAGTAATCTGCCATAATTTCTGATTGATCTCTTGTTCGTCCTGCCAATGTTCTGCTCCTACACTGTCAAAATAGGTCCTTTCCAGCCAAAAATGTGTCCTGATTCCCTGGGTTTCGATGTCTCCGTCAGTCAAGTAATGTTCTGGGAGTATTATTTCATCATCACTTAAGTCTCCCATCAAAGACTGTCCCAAGCATTGATCAGTCTGTCAGCTTTTTCACTATAATCTAAGCTTTAACTCTTTTGATTTATAACCAATTCTATTTCTTTACTCCTCTTACAACCCTAACACTTCCTAATGTCTTTGCTCCCGACTTTCTATTTTCCTTCTAATTTTTTAACTTTCTGCTTCTCGTCTTTTTCTGCTATGTTTGTTTATTAGTTTTCTTTCTTTGAAATAATATCTACCTTCTCTGTATTTACATAGCAGTCTCTTCTCCTGTCTTTTTTCCCCACTGTCTCTGTTTCTCACTTTTTCTCTTTGCCTGTCATGCACCTCCCAAGTCCTCCTGTTGGGTCTAAACGCCTCCTCCTTCTCGTACTCTTTACATTAATCTTGTATGTCAGCCAGCCTGCAAGCCCTCACAGCTTTGCCTGCAACTCCCCGCTTACTCTCCACTCTCCCACACACCCATTTTCAAAAGCTTTATACACAAAAATTATTAAAAACAACTTTCTATATATCTCTATCTAGACTTCTGCCACCCTTTACTCCGCGGCTTTAAACAACCTTTTTATTCACTTAACACCAATGTGTTCTGTTTAAGTATGTATCTCTTCTTCACGTTAGACAGCTTCTCCGGCGCTGCCAGCAACTCATATATTATTTATTTATTTTTTCTTAACAAGCTACTCTTTGAGCGTACAATATTTAATTTACTTCTACGCCTTACCGCGCCTCGCGTGCGTATCCTGTGCTTAATAAATTATTTTTCACCAGCTCCTCTCTGAGCATACAATATTTCATTTATTTCTACGCCTTACCGCGCCTCGCGTGCGTATCCTGTGCCTTTCTGCACTTTCTTCTACTTTTTTTTTTCACTTACTGAGCTCCTCGTGAGCTTAATGTGCCTTTGCACTGAAAATATTCTCTTTTTTTTTCTTATAAAAAACTCATATTACTGTGTACTTAATTACTTATTCTTCTCCCACGCCCCACAAGCGTGTATTTGGTGCCTTACTGCACTATTTTCTGCTTCATTAATTCTCATGTATTCTGCACTAACTCTCTATTTATTTTATATTTTTTTTTATAGTTTTTCTCTTTTCTTAAAAACTGACGTCCTTTATTGAGCTCTTTTACTTACTGTCAGCTGTGCTACTTTGCACTTTTCTCTTTAAATCTCTATCACGTACGGTATTTCTACTGCGCCCCCTCAGGCGCTTATCTTGTGCTCTCTCTGCACGTATTCTCTTGTTAAACTCTTTTTTCTCACTTATTTCACTTCAGTCTCTGTTAAACTCTTTAAATAACCTTGTATTACCTTGTATCTATTTGTCAGTATACTCCCCTAAATTAACCCCTACAGAGCATGCTATCAGCCGGCACGTTAGTAACGAATTTCAACACCAATTATTCCCCAAGCATCCAGGTTAGTTCTCCATGCACTCTTTTCCGCACCAGAGTTCATGAACATTCCTGACCTTTCACTCACACAGACATTTTTTTTCCCGGGAACACACACACCTTCTGAGCATTTTATCTACAAGGCCTGATAATTTTCAATCTTATCTTTTTTTAGTTTCTTATCAATTTTCTTAGTCCAGGTTCTTTTGGGTAAGAGGCAATTAAAAATATCACCTGTCAACTTGGGCGGAAATCCCGACTCACTCCTCCAGATCGTGCAGAAGTTATAAAAGGTTTCTGCTTACCTTTTAGTCGTGATCACTGTTATTTACGGTCTGGAGGGATGAGCTGGACTGCCCCAGGCTGCCGGAATGCCCCTGGACCCTCCTGAAGCTGGCTCGCCAAGTTCTGTCGTGGTTCGTCTTTAGTCTTCTCGGGATGTCGTCTTTTAGATAACACAAACTAACTGCAAGTGATATGCTAGAAAAGGACACAACACTTTAGAATAATTCAGCCTTAAGCAAGATAAAATGCACAGAGTTTTTAAGTTTATTTAAGCCTTCGACACAGAGCTTAGACAAACTGAGTCCTCTAGAGAGACTAAATATGTGACAACCGCGCTCATCTATTTATTGGAGACCCGCGGGCATCGCTCCTCCTTCGACTTTTTTATTTATTTCATTCCCAAGACATGGTTTTCTATTGGAAGCGTCCTCTAGTGAACCCTAAGCAGGTGTTAGGCCATTATTTCAATGTGACAAACGCTCCCATTAAAACGTGAAGGATTTACAACTGATTTTTTTAAAAGACCTTCAGCCACAGGTGCAGCTGGCCTGAGGCCCCCCGCACGTGGCCTCAGCCACAGGTGCAGCTGGCCCGAGGCCCCTCGCACGTGGCCTGCGGGAAAGCACCTAAAAGGCCTTGGAAAGCCCCTGACAGACTGAATGACTAATAGAGCCCTTTTTTTTGGGTTGAACACCTGCTAGTTCAACCAGAGGACATACAGTTCGGATCAGGACACTTGATAGTTCATCATAGTTCAAATAAGGACCTAAAAATTCTTCTACAGCAGCCAAAATGTTGCTTTTTTAAACATTTATACTTGAAATGTTATTTGTTCTTAATTTTTTTCTTCTTCGGTTTTCTCAAATGTGGACATTTGAGTAATTATTTATAAAATTAATCTGACATGAAAAAATAGACATTCTTACAAAATTTATACCTGTGCCGTCTTGCTGACTGTGTCAGTGGAGCAGATCTGTCCTCTCTCCCAAACATCGTTGATGTGAGCAGCACAGTACATGTCTGCTTCCCACTCTATGTCTTGGGGCTCTGCATTTGCATACTCCTGCTTCAACAGCTCACATATCCTGCAAAGTCAGATATACAACATTCTGAGGCTATGCTCAACCTGTCACTTAAAATCAGATTTACAGCACGTCTGACTCCAATCAGATATACAACATTCTGAGGCTATGCTCAACCTGTCACTTAAAATCAGATTTACAGCACGTCTGACTCCAATCTGACTCACTGATCGACTGTCCACATTATATACAGAAGTGGTAAAATCCCATTTCAGTGTCTGTGTTGCAGTCGTAATCTGCCGTCTAATCCATATCGATAGTCACACACACAAACAGTTACACGACTGTTGTTCAGTGTCTGAACACTGCAGCTGCAGAGCTCCGACTCATGGGATATAGATCATAATCAAAGCTGCTGGATGACAGTTTGATTAGTCAACCGGGTCAAGAGTGGGAAACAAAAAGTAAACAAGATATACCCCCCCCCCCCAAAAAAAAAAAAACTGAATGTGCACTGTAAATGTCATGTCCAAAACAGCCAGAGAAAAAACAGAGCGTAATTTAAAAAAAAGATAACAATAAAAAATAAAGACGTGATGACGTGATGTGGATGTTGTGGGACTGTCTTGGCTGACACGCCTCTGCAACATCGCGTGGCGATCGGGGACAGTGCCTCTGGATTGGCAGACCGGGGTGGTGGTCCCTCTGTTTAAAAAGGGGGACCGGAGGGTGTGTTCCAACTATAGGGGGATCACACTCCTCAGCCTCCCCGGTAAGGTCTATTCCAGAGTACTGGAGAGGAGAATTCGACCGATGGTCGAACCTCAGATTCAGGAGGAGCAGAGTGGTTTTCGTCCTGGTCGCAGCACACTGGACCAGCTCTACACACTCCATCGGGTGCTCGAGGGTTCATGGGAGTTCGCCCAAGCAGTCCACAGGTGTTTTGTGGATCTGGAGAAGGCATTCGACCGTGTCCCTCGGGGCACCCTGTGGGGAGTGCTCCGGGAGTACGGGGTCCGGGGTCCTTTGCTAAGGGCTATCCGGTCCCTGTACGACCGCAGCAGGAGCTTGGTTCGCATTGCCGGTAGTAAGTCAAACCTGTTTCCAGTGCACGTTGGCCTCCGCCAGGGCTGCCCTTTGTCACCGGTTCTGTTCATTATTTTTATGGACAGAATTTCTAGGCGCAGCCAGGGTGTAGAGGGGGTCTGGTTTGGGAACCACAAAATCTCGTCTCTGCTGTTTGCGGACGATGTGGTTCTGTTGGCTTCGTCAAATCAGGACCTTCAGCGTGCACTGGGGCGGTTTGCAGCCGAGTGTGAGGCGTCCGGGATGAAAATCAGCACCTCCAAATCCGAGGCCAAATGGATGGATGGATGGATGGATGGACATGATGTGTAGCTTGTTTCATGAGAGGTTTCATTTGAACATTTTTTTTTTTTTTTTTTGGAGGTGATTCTCAAGGTAAGTTTTGTCTTTTGTCTTTGTGTGTCTGCACAATGGTTGTTTTTCTCGTTCATTTGTCATCATCACTAAAACAAATACCCAATAGAATACTCTTTTGTTTCATTTGCTTTTTAGTTTTGTGAAGATGGGACCAGTGGGAGCCAAATGTTCTGTTTGAAAAAGATGAAAACATGTTTTATCTGTCAGAATGATTATGGAAAGAAAAAGAGTGAAATTATTAAGCGATGCCTTAAGCGATGAATGAAATGTTTGAAACTAGGGGAAAGTGAACAAGTGAAATACAAAGATATGGAGTACATTGATTTTCTTGGTAGAGTTGTTTGAAATCAGGCACAATGAAGAAACCATGGTATATCAAGCTTCATGAGATCAAACAGCCGCATTATATTCTGAAATGTTTATTGGCATTTTGTATCACCAGTTATCCATCTTCATGATGAAGTGGTATAGAGGAGGATTTTCTTAAAAAGAAGACCTGAAAGTTTAGCTACAAATTGCCAGAAGGTACATCTGAGATGCAAGCCTGGATTTGATCTGTTTTGGTGAAAGAAAATCCTTCTCTGCTCTACTCCACTATGAAGCTAAGAGTAGTGATGCAAAATGCAAAGCTTGCACTGTGCACAATTTCTCCAATCACAGCCACATAAGCCCATAAGTTCTTCTAGGTTGTCTGGGTGTCTTGGTGGCTTTCCTCACTCTTGTCCTTCTTGCACAGTCACTCAGTTTTTGAGAACTGTCTACTCCATGCAGATTTACCATAAAGTGCCATACTGTTTGTATTTCTTTGTAATTGATGTAAATAAAGTCCAAGACATATTCAGTGGCAGCTTTACCATCAGAGAGCCTCGTCCACAAACTACCACAAAAGACTCCAAGCTGTCGTTGATGTTAAAGGGGCAACACACAGTATTAAGAACAGAGGTATGTAAACTTTTGATCAGGTTAATTTGGGTAGTTCTCTTGTCATTTTGATTTAAAAAGAGGAAACACAGTTGTTTGACAATAAATGGCTTCACCCAACCACTAACCATGAGTGAAAAAAGTGTTTGTGTTGTCATTCATATTCTCTTAAAAATGCCCAAAAAAAGTAAAAATTCTGCTCAGGTATGTAAACTTTAGAGCACAACTGTATGCACATCTGTAATGATACTGCTGACTGAGGAAGGTTTAATACACACAGCAACTTGGACACAGAAAGGGTATTTCTTTACCTGTAGCAACCAGATTGTTGTAATGATCAGTGTCAAACCCACAACAACAGAAGTGGGTCCACCTGTCACAGTTATCACATGATAACACCTTGCTGTTTGATCGTACCCCAATACCACAACTTGTACAGGGGAATTTTGCCATCCTGGGCACTGATGAATAGCTCCACTTTAATGATGTCCTTCTTTGATCTGTTCTTTTGTCAGGGTGGAATGGTTATACAGCATACATCATTAATGACTAGGGCTGCAACAACGAATTGATAAAATCGATAAAAATCGATTACGACAGGCGTTGGCAACACATTGCGTCATCGATGCGTTGTGTCGAGCGATTATGGCGCCAGTAGCGACCAGTGCACAGAGCAGATCAGACGCTGTTTCGTAGAACTACAGTTAGAATATGGCAGATGCAAGTAGACGAAAGAAAGTTAAGACTTTAAAAGTGTGGGAGCACTTTACGTTAAACAACGCAAAGACGTTTGTTAACTGCAACATTTGCAAGTTGGACCTCGCATGGCACGGGAGGCTCAGGCTGTCTGCGCGTCTCCCAGATCAGTAAGGTGAGGGGCAGAGAGGGAGAGAAAAAGAAAAAAAAAGAACAGTAACAGCACCGACAGTTTTTTATTAATGTTGTCAAAGGCCTACCATCAACATTAACGCCTGTCCGATTGTCCGGGACAAGTGTAAAATGTGATCGGAAAGTAATAGCTCTAAATCGTTGTCCGACCGGACAAGTGGCATTTTTTTTTTCTTGGTTTAAAACGTTCAAATCTTTCTCGCACCTCGCGAGAAAGCGTCTTCGGTTTTTCCTGCCACACTCTACGCAGCGGACAATCAGAAAACATGATAACACCGAGTTCTCCCCAGACAGTGGAACAACGACGCCGCGCCATCAGTGTTCTGACAGCCGTCACAGGCTGTTTGTGCAGAAGTGGCTGCTCTCTCCCCATCTGCAGACACTGCAGCAGGAAAAAACTCCGTCAAAGACTTCACATAAAACGAGCTCCTTCTGGATGTATAGCTCCAGAAATTAATTTATAGGCGTTATTTTACTGTTGAAAGTCTTCATGTTTCCAAAGTTTGCTCAAATACGGTGTGTGTGTGTGTGTGTGTGAGAGAGAGACAGAGAGAGAGAGAGGGAGAAAGAGAAAAAGAGAGAGAGGAGAAGGAGAGAGGGAGAGAGAGAGACAGAGAGGGGGAGAGAGGGAGAAAGAGAAAAAGAGAGAGAGGAGAAGGAGAGAGGGAGAGAGAGAGACAGAGAGGGGGAGAGAGGGAGAAAGAGAAAAAGAGAGAGAGGAGAAGGAGAGAGGGAGAGAGAGAGACAGAGAGGGGGAGAGAGGGAGAAAGAAAGAGAGAGAGAGAGAAATACGTATATGTGGGATGAGTCACGTGTATCATTGTGAAATGACCACATAGTTTACAAGTTATACAGAGAATGTTGGACATACAGGGCTGTCCGTAAAGTATAGGTCCTTTTTATTTTTTTCAAAAACTATATGGATTTCATTCATATGTTTTTACGTCAGACATGCTTGAACCCTCGTGCGCATGCGTGAGTTTTTCCACGCCTGTCGGTGACGTCATTCGCCTGTGAGCACTCCTTGTGGGAGGAGTCGTCCAGCCCCTCATCGGAATTCCTTTGTCTGAGAAGTTGCTGAGAGACTGGCGCTTTGTTTGATCAAAATTTTTTCTAAACCTGTGAGACACATCGAAGTGGACATGGTTCGAAAAATTAAGCTGGTTTTCAGTGAAAATTTTAACAGCTGATGAGAGATTTTGAGGTGATTCTGTCGCTTTAAGGACTTTTCACAGAGCGAGACGTCGCGCAACGCTCTCAGGCGGCGTCATCAGCCTGTTTCAAGCTTAAAACCTCCACATTTCAGGCTCTATTGATCCAGGACGTCGTGAGAGAACAGAGAAGTTTAAGAAGAAGTCGGTTTCAGCATTTTATCCGGATATTCCACTGTTAAAGGAGATTTTTTTAATGAAAGACGTGCGGGCGGATTGCAGCGTCGGCTCGCAGCCGCCGCGACGCTCCGTCACAGGAAAAACACCTCTGCTGGAAGCCTTAAGGACAAGTTGGAACATGTCCAGCTGATAAACAATTTCTCATATACTCACTCCACTGAAAGCCATCAAAAGCCAACTGGATTTTAACAAATGGTTATCAACACGGAGGTGTTTTTCCTGTGCCGCCGCGCCGCGTCGGCTGCGTCCCGACGCGCTTTCATTAAAAAAATCTCCTTTAACAGTGGAATATCCGGATAAAATGCTGAAACCGACTTCTTCTGAAACTTCTCTGTTCTCTCACGACGTCCTGGATCAATAGAGCCTGAAATGTGGAGGTTTTAAGCTTGAAACAGGCTGATGGCGCTGCCTGAGAGCGCTGCGCGATGTCTCGCACCGTGAAAAGTCCTTAAAGCAACAGAATCACCTCAAAATCTCTCATCAGCTGTTAAAATTTTCACTGAAAACCAGCTTAATTTTTCGAACCATGTCCACTTCGATGTGTCTCACAGGTTTAGAAAAAATTTTGATCAAACAAAGCGCCAGTCTCTTAGCAACTTCTCAGACAAAGGAATTCCGACGAGGGGCTGGACGACTCCTCCCACAAGGAGTGCTCACAGGCGAATGACGTCACCGACAGGCGTGGAAAAACTCACGCATGCGCACGAGGGTTCAAGCATGTCTGACGTAAAAACATATGAATGAAATCCATATAGTTTTTGAAAAAAATAAAAAGGACCTATACTTTACGGACAGCCCTCGTATAATGAGGCAGGCTACAGTTTTTGATTTAGGTTTTATGGTTAACTGGTTATGCTAATTGCTTATTTGCAGCAATAAAATACCTCTTTTTTCACCATATATGTATTTTATAACATTTATATGTTTCGATGTTGTTTTATGGCAACTCAGCACTTTGATAAAGCAATGCCATTTGAAATAATTATTTTTGTTCTTTATTATAAACTGTTTTATTCTTTATTATTTTATATTTCAACAGCCAAGGGACATTTGACAATTTGCTGATTTTCAAGTATTTTAAGTTTTCAAATAATGTTCTGTTGTTAAATAAAGTGATGAAGGGGGTGGTGGCCAAGTGGTTAATGCGCTTGGTTTCAGTGCAGAAGGTTCCAGGTTCAAATCCCACCCCTGCCACATTTCTCCATGTAACGTGGAGTTGCGTCAGGAAGGGCATCCGGCGTAAAACCTGTGCCAATTCAACATGCAGATCCACCTTGGATTTGCTGTGGCGACCCCGAGTGCAAACAAGGGAGCAGCCGAAGGGACTTACTGTTAAATAAAGTGATGGAAGGAGAGAAAAATTGTTTCCCTGGCACATTTTTTAAAAATTCCCTGCTAATCCGATTAATCGTGTCGAAACCCCATCAGATTAATCGATTACCCAAATAATCGTTTGTTGCAGCCCTATTAATGACTCTAAAAATCAATATTTGGGTGCAAAAGTTTGGATTTATTTGGGATCTTCTTTACTCTATACAGTGTCATGTGTCTTGTCTTCTGCACTGCCTGTATTATTTTGAAATCCCTAGTGGTTCAGGCATCTGGTAAGGATACCTCCTGGGCGCCTCCCAAGGGAGGTGTTCCAGGCACATCCATCTGGGAGGAAACCCCGGGGAAGACCCAGGACTAGGTGGAGAGGTTATATCTCCAGACTGACCTGCGAACGCCTTGGGATCCCCAGTCAGAGGTGGTCAATGTGGCCCGGGAAAGGGAAGTCTGGGGTCTCCTGCTGGAGCTGTTGCCCCCATGACCCGAACCCGGAAGAGTGGTTGAAGATGACTGAGAGTGAGTGTAGTCAGTTGTGCATGGTCATGGCTTCCTTCCTGTTGTCTCATCTGTGTAAGCATATCCCAGTCCATTTAACCTCGCTTTCCACCTGCACTCTCTGCTATTCTCACATTATGCAGAGCTTTCCCACATTCCCAGTATTCCCTTTCCTGGTGTTCGACTTTTGCCTCACGTCACTGGTTCTGAGTATTTGGCTGCCCCTGCAATCTGGTACCTTTGCTGAATGCCTTTCTGGTTATGACCCATTGCCTGCCTCCTGGACTTGAGAATTTGCCTGTGTGTAATTAGCAGCCTTATCTAGCACCACCGGTTATTACCGCTTCTGGAGAACCGAAGCATATGACTGAATTCCTAACGTACGTGCATCATTTAAACCACCTATCTGAGTTGCATCCTGTGAAGGGGTCTTGGGTTGTGCCTTGTGTTTCATGCACAGGGACACAATTAGACATACAGGCTTAACATACCCCCTCCACTAACCCTAACCCTGTTTGATTAAATGTCTCATAGCATGCTGCACCTTGGCAAGACGCCATCAACAAGCTTCTGGCATAATTCTGGTGGGGCATTTGACCACTCTTCTTGGAGGAGTTCATTTAAGTTGTTTGTCATGCTGGCACAGCCCAAGCGGTTTAGCATAGTCCACAAACGTTGCCCTGCTTTATCCAACTGGCAACAGTTTTGATGTGTGTTTGGTAAATTAAGTAATGTTTATTTGCACAACACCTTTCAAGATAAAATCACAAACTGCTTTACAGTGAAAAAAATGAAACAGAAACACAAATTAAAACAGCAGCAACATAGAACTAGTTAAAAACAAACCTGTAAGTGGGTCTTGAGCTTCTCTTTAAAAGTTTCAACAGAGCCCACAGAACATAGATGCAGTGGCAGTGCATTCCACAGTTTAGGAGCCACAACCTCAAACACACAGTCTCCTTTGGTCTTCAGCCTTGACCTACATACAACCAACAGGTTCTGGTCCGAGGATGTCACAGACCTACTTGTTATATAAGGGTGCAAGAGTTCACTGATGTAAAGTGGAATTTGACCGTGCAGAGCCCTAAAATTAATCGCCAAAATTTTAAACTGCAGTCTGAACTGAATGAGGAGCCAGTGCAAAGAGGATGGCTGCTAAGTGAGACCTCTTAGATGACCTTATAGCAGCATTCTGAACTTTTAAGTGATCCAGAGAAGACTTACTGAGGATGGTGAACAGCAAATTACAATAGTTGAGACATGATGAAATGAAAGCCTGGATGATCATTTCCACCTCAGCTTGAGACACAGTGTTTCTAAGGTGGGCAATTTTCTGTAAATGAAATAAGCAAGATTGCACAAGATGGGTAACGTGTGTCAAAACTGAGAGGTGGTCAAATGTACCATCCAGATTTCTAACTGCTGAGTGAAGAGAAGAGGACAGAGAGCCAAGGTTCTTAATCACTGAGGAAGCAAACTTGCCAGGGAACAAACAAAAACTGCAGTTTTGCTCTATTAAGTGACAGATGGTTAGCAGCCATCCAGTTTTTTTTTTCATGACATTAACAGTTTTGAAGGACAAATACCTTAGTAACATTTTGAGGAGTGAACGAGATGTACAGCTGGATATGATCTGCATAACAATATGAGACATCATCAAAAGAACTCAAGATCTGTCCAAGTGGGAGCAAACACAATAGGCTTCAGAACAGAACCTTGGGGCACCACAGGACAGAATGGCAGAAGAGTGCATATATTTCGCTGCAGCACCTGAGAAACTCCTGTTAGAGAGATGGGATGAAACCCAATCTAGGGGTGACCCAGAGATGGCCACCCATGTCCTTAGTCTCTCAATCAAAACACCACGATCAACTGTGTCAAAAGCCAGAGACAGATCCAAACATACCAGTACTGAATATTCACCTGCATCTCTACCCATTAACGTATCATTAGAAACTCAAAGAAGAGCTGCTTCAGTCAAGTGCAAGTGACGGAACCCAGATTAAAATTTGTCAAGAATATTGCGCTCCGCTAAAACCTCGTTATGCTGTTTGGCCACAACTTTTTCTCAAATTCTGGAGATAAAAGGCCATTTTGAAATCGAGCTAAAAATCTGAGGAAAAGTCAGCATTAGGCCATTTTAAAAGAGAGCCTGTTTAAAACACTGAGGGCCGCAGTCAGAAATCAATGATCTGTTGATTATGGATAAAACACACAGGCCAGTGGTGTGGATAACCTTTTTGAATAATGAAGTGGGAATGATATCAAGTGGGCAGGAGGAAGGTTTCATTCTCTCAATCAGACTGATGAGCTCTTTCAGCGATGTTTGTGTGAGACTGTCCAGTACTGATGGTCAGGTGAGACATGGGACGAGAGATGAAAGAGAGGAGTTGATGTTTGCCTTTATATAGATTTTACGGATAAAAAAGACAAAAATATAATAAAAAATAAAAATAATAAATAACAGTTACTTTAGAAAAATAAGCAGCCATCACATCTTTCACCATGATCATCCAGCAGGATCATAATCCTGTTGGAACACCCAATTGTGGCCAAATTTCAACTGTGTAACTGTTGATATGAATTCTGCATAGAAGAGTGGTCAAATATCGAGACAGAAATTCAACCTTGTTCACCACATTCTTATTTTTTAAAGTCATTTTGGTGTATGTTGTACAATCATTCCACCCTGGCAAAAGGACAGTTCAAAGACATCATTAAAAGCCCCAAAATCTGATATTCATGTCCATGATTCAGGCCAAGCACCACTGAATGGAAAGGTACAAATAAACTGAATAAATAACACAAAAAATATTTTCCATTATTCTACATTTTGGTGTTTGTGCTTGTATATCAGGAAGAAGACAACAAACTGGCAGTATAACTGACATCTGATGGACACAAGAAGTTATTTTGATTTTCCACTGCTCACCTTTTGAGTCGAGAGTCGTATTTGGTCAGTTGCACGAAGAAGCTGCTTGGCGAGTTGATGTGTGTGATTCTGACCTTCAGGTTTTTGAAGACAGCAGGAACCTGCAGCTGAGGCTGAAACTCAGATTGTTCCTCATCTCCAGAGACCATCTGGTCTGGACCATCTGATCAACTCCTTCTGTGCCATAGCTGACATAAAGCGGAGGGTCCCACATGACAGGCTCATCATTCTGACATTTTTGATCCTTGGCTGCACCTCTGCTGGAGCTGAAGAATGAATGAAGAAAGTGCACCACAATGAAGACTATCTAAAGGACACAAGTTAAATATAAGACAGCCCTCCATACTAATGGCTGTCCGAATGTCCCCCGTTACAAACTCTGCTTTGGTACACGTGTGCCCTACATTCTGATAACATTTCAAGGAATTGTACCAAGTTTCCCAAAATTCCTTCTAAAAATTAGAGCCCGACCGATATATCGGCCGGCCAATATTATCGGCCGATATAAGCCCTTTTCAAAGTACTCACTATCGGCTGAAATTTTAGAACGCCGATAATTTCTCATAAATGGAACAGTTACTGAAATAATGTTTGTGTCTGCAATGTAAAATGTCCTTGCACCATTTGGCCAGTAGATGGAGCTCTGACTCCATTCAGCTGAGAGCTGCTTGCACCCCTGCTTAAATGTGTTCATCACCGGCCCCAGTAGTTCCCCGTCACACTGCACTGATCGGCTGACAAAAGCATACAAATTTATAAGGATGTTGTTTGTAATAACTTTGCGATTTTCCAGTTTCAGTTCAACTCAGTTTGATTAACTCAGTTTATGTAGTAATGTGTCAAATGTGCTTCATTGCATCGGTCACGCTTTTTATTAAGCCCATGTTGTGTAGACCTTATTTTTAGCATGAAAAAATTTCGTTTACTGCTAAGAGGTTGAAACATTCAGCTGATCGGCTGATTTATCGGCTATCAGCAAATTAGCCGATTTATCGATTATCTGCATTTTTTCATCCAAATATTGTTATCGGCATCAACCTCAAAAAATCCATATCAGTCAGGCTCTACTAAAAATGTGAGAAGTTGATTTCAGAACACAGGCACCAACTCATGTAACTAGCAGTGTCTAGGTTTGTTAATCAAGGGCCAAAGCTCTGCCAATTTGTGTCAATGTGGTACAATATTACAATATGCTTATCAACCTATAACAAGGATTTGTACCAAGTTACATGAAATTCCTCCTACAAGTGTGAGAAGAGTTGATTTAAAATGTACAACATAATCCTCCTTCAGGCCTTGAGCCATAACGTAAAAACATGACTGGACAACACAGGTTCTATCACAGGTCTCCTATAATGTTGCCCAAATGTGACAGTCAATTTTTCCACAGTGTGAATGTGAAATGCTGCAACTCACAGCCTGTTTAAAAAGAAAACAGCCTCGCAGTGTAAGCAGGTATAGAAAATGAATGAATGATAAAACCGCCTCAGAGAGACAAGCTCCCACTGTAGCACACACACAGTAGTGTGCCTTGATAGAGACAGTGGCGACATGACAAGTCAAATCAAAAAATAAAAAAATCGGTCACATGACTCATGGTGCCATCTTGGGTTCAAAATAGCTATCGGCATGTAAATCCAGCTATTTTATTTATTTATTCACTGAAAATGTTGGGTTGTTGTGCACAAATAGACACAACAAGGGCTTCAAGATGTACAGATTCCCTTCAGATCTGAACAGAAGAAAAAAATTGGGAAAATAAAGTCAGCTGTGTGGGATAGAAGCCGACATCATCATCAAAGCTTTGAGAGATAAATTTATTGTTCAGTCCCATGTACAGTAAAACTCATCTAAAATGGCATCATATATCGTAGATATTCAAAGTCACTGGACAAAAAAAAAAAATCCTAAAGTTTTTGTATTGTTTTCCATGTAATAAACACTGTATATAACAGATTATGTACAATGGATTTTCGCTCACATCGGATAAAATGTCCCGTCCGATCGCAATGTATTTCCATTAAAAACCCAGAGCAGGTGGGACCGGAGTCATTTCCGTGATTAAAAGCCCGACCATTTATTTTTTTCACACAGACTCTATGCTGCTTTCACTGCTTCTGCAGTGCACACACCATTTACATTTTGATAATGGATCAAATACACTTGGCCAAAAAAAAAAAAAAAAAAAAAATTCAGAGGAAATTTTGACCCGGTCATTAAATGAGGTGCAGGTGCTGATTCAGGATTCCCCGTAGATGTTTGGCGCCTTCTGACCGTAACTAATCCATTACATACATAACGCTCACATTGAATAAATGTCACGTCCGATCAAAATGTATTTTCCATTAAAAACCCAGAGCAGTCTGGACGTGTTGAGGAACTAATTATTCAGCACTCTGACACTCGCCAATTTGAGGAAAGTGAGAATGGAGCCATTACTATGATTCAAAGACCAACCGTTTATTTTTGCAAAAATTTTAATAAATCAACTTCAATCAACTTTTTTTTTTATATAGCGCCAAATCACAACAAACAGTTGCCCCAAGGCGTTTTATATTGTAAGGCAAGGCCATACAACAATTATGAAAAACCCCAACGGTCAAAACGACCCCCTGTGAGCAAGCACTTGGCTACAGTGGGAAGGAAAAACTCCCTTTTAACAGGAAGAAACCTCCAGCAGAACCAGGCTCAGGGAGGGGCAGTCTTCTGCTGGGACTGGTTGGGGCTGAGGGAGAGAACCAGGAAAAAGACATGCTGTGGAGGGGGGCAGAGATCGATCACTAATGATTAAATGCAGAGTGATGCATACAGAGCAAAAAGAGAAAGAAACAGTGCATCATGGGAACCCCCCCACAGTCTACGTCTAAAGCAGCATAACCAAGGGATGGTCCAGGGTCACCTTGTCCAGCCCTAACTATAAGCCTTAGCGAAAAGGAAAGTTTTAAGCCTAATCTTAAAAGTAGAGAGGGTATCTGTCTCCCTGATCTGAATTGGGAGCTGGTTCCACAGGAAAGTTTATAAATAAATAAACTTCATCATTATAACACCCTACTGTTGTGTGGGCCGCCAGAAGAGGAGGTACTGCTGGCCCACCACCAGAGGGCGCCCTGTCTGGAGTGCGGGCTCCAGGCACCAGAGGGCGCAGCCGCCTCACAGGAGCAGCCAGGGTGACAGCTGTCACGCATCACGTGCAACAGCTGTTACCAATCATCTGATCAGCAGGGGTACATCAGCAGGACGACGTCTCCACCTCTTTGCCGAGATATCGTTCTACCTGGAAGGTAACATTCTCAGCTAACTGTGTAACAGTAACCTTTTGTGACTTTTGTGCGTTGTATAACAGACTCCTTTTCCAACGAGAGGTGGAGGTAGTTTTCCTGCCGTGCGGATTGCTGGGTGCAAACGCGCCCACATTTAATTCTTTCTTTGTTCCTCGCCAGCAGTACCAGGTCCGACACGCGGAGGCAGTGGCCACCTGGGAATTCGGGACTTGGCGGCTCCAATATTCCCGGGGTCTGGTGGCGGAGGAAATCGTGTGGTTCCGGTTCTGCTTTGGACAGACGTCTCCTATCTTCGAGGCTGCCCACACGACACCTTTTGTGATTTGGCTTTTTGTCCATTGTTGTAATCTGTTGTATTTGTTGTGCCCATTCACAACAGTAAAGTGTTGTTATTTGACTTCCTCCATTGTCCGTTCATTTGCGCCCCCTGTTGTGGGTCCGTGTACCTACACTTTCCCAACAGGATATCTCGGCCAACGTCATGGACCCCGTGGGGCGCACAGGCGTCTGCAGGAGGAATGATCGGTGAGTTGTAGCGAATCCTCACCGCTTTTACGGCTCGGCTGGATCTGATGACCGAGCAGAACGTCCTCCTTAACCGCAGGGTGGAGGATCTCGCCGCGTAGGTGGAAGCACGCCCTCAGGGCGCTGCTGCGGCTCCCCCTCCTGTCGATCCTGTGCGCAACAGTGACGTTCCACAGGTCGTTCAACGACCCCTCCCACCTTCCCCTGAAGCATACATAAGCCCTCCAGAGCCGTACGGGGGTTGTGTGGAGACATGCGCGGACTTTCTTATGCAGTGTTCGCTCGTCTTCGCACAACGTCCCGTCATGTACGCGACTGATGCTAGTAAGATAGCTTATGTAATTAATCTGCTTCGCGGCAAGGCACGCGCTTGGGCTACAGCGCTTTGGGAGCAAAATTCACGGCTCCTTCTGATATATGATGGGTTTGTGAGGGAGTTCAGAACAGTGTTCGATCACCCAAATAGAGGAGAGACCGCTTCAGCCGTGCTGCTGTCAATGAGACAGGGCCGCCGGAGCGCAGCTGTTTATGCAGTCGACTTCCGCATCGCGGCTGCGAGGTCCGGCTGGAATAACACTGCCCTCCGTGCCGCCTTCGTAAACGGACTGTCGTTGGTCCTGAAGGAGCTCCTGGTGGCCAAGGACGAACCGCGGGATTTAGACGGGCTTATTGATCTCGTTATACGATTAGACAATCGGTTAGAAGAACGCCGTCGGGAACGAGACGAAGGGCGTGGCCGGGCACGCGCCGTCCCTCTCCCTTCCGGTTCCGACCGAGTTCCGCCCTCCCCACACTCCACGGCCTCTACAGCTCCCCCTGCTGATGAAGCTATGGACATGAGCAGGGCCACATTTAGGGCACCAGATAAACAGAGGAGGCTGGCCCGCGGAGCGTGCTTTGTTTGTGGCTCAATAGAGCATCAAGTGAGGGACTGCCTCGAGCGGTTAAAACACCAATGCCCGCCCCTAGAAACTGGGTTAGGGGTGGGTCAACACATTCACGTGGGACATACCCATATTGCCACACGACTCCCAGTTACAATCCTTTATGAGGACTTAACCCTGAAGGCCCCAGCACTGGTGGACACGGGCTCTGAAGGGAATCTGTTAGACAGCAGATGGGCCAGGGAGGTAGGGCTCCCTCTGGTGGCGCTTACCTCGCCTGTGCAGGTGCGGGCACTAGATGGCTCCCTACTCCCTCTAATCACACAAGACACCACCAGTAACTCTGGTGGTGTCAGGAAATCACCGGGAGGAGGTCGAGTTTTTTGTGACTCCTGCCACCTCCCGTGTGATTCTCGGTTTCCCTTGGATGTTAAAACACAATCCCCGGATCGATTGGCCGTCCGGGGTAGTGGTTCAGTGGAGCGAAACCTGCCATCGAGTATGTTTAGGTTCCTCGGTTCCTCCCGGTTCCCAGGCTAAGGAGGAGGTCAGAGTCCCGCCCAATCTAGGGACGGTGCCGGTGGAGTACCATGACCTGGTGGATGTGTTCAGTAAGGATCTGGCGCTCACCCTTCCCCCCCACCGTCCGTACGATTGTGCCATTGATTTGGTTCCAGGCGTTGAGTTCCCGTCCAGCAGGCTGTACAACCTCTCACGGCCTGAGCGCGAATCAATGGAGACCTACATCCGGGACTCTTTAGCCGCCGTGTTGATCCGGAATTCCACCTCCCCGATGGGTGCAGGTTTCTTTTTTGTGGGTAAAAAAGACGGCGGACTTCGTCCATGCATTGATTATAGGGGGCTGAACGAAATCACGGTTCGTAATCGATACCCGTTGCCCTTGTTGGATTCAGTGTTCACGCCCCTGCATGGAGCCCGAATTTTCACTAAGCTAGATCTTAGAAATGCGTATCACCTGGTTCGGATCCGGAAGGGAGACGAGTGGAAGACGGCATTTAACACCCCCTTAGGTCACTTTGAGTACCTGGTCATGCCGTTCGGTCTCACAAACGCCCCCGCGACGTTCCAAGCATTAGTTAATGATGTCTTGCGGGATTTCCTGCACCGATTCGTCTTCGTATATCCAGACGATATACTCATCTTTTCTCCGGATCCTGAGACTCATGTCCGACATGTACGTCAGGTCCTGCAGCGGTTGTTGGAGAACCGGCTGTTTGTGAAGGGCGAGAAGTGTGAGTTTCACCGCACATCTTTGTCCTTCCTGGGGTTTATCATCTCCCCCAACTCCGTCGCTCCTGATCCGGCCAAGGTTGCGGCGGTGAGAGACTGGCCCCAACCCACTAGCCGTAGGAAGCTGCAACAGTTCCTCGGCTTTGCAAATTTCTACAGGAGGTTCATTAAGGGCTACAGTCAGGTAGTTAGCCCCCTGACAGCCCTGACCTCACCAAAAGTCCCCTTCACCTGGTCGGATCGTTGCGATGCCGCGTTCAAGGAGTTGAAACGGCGCTTCTCGTCTGCACCCGTTCTGGTGCAGCCCGATCCTAGTCGCCAGTTAGTGGTCGAAGTGGACGCCTCGGACTCAGGGATAGGAGCTGTGCTTTCCCAGAGCGGGAAGACCGATAAGGTCCTTCACCCGTGTGCCTATTTTTCCCGCAGGTTGACCCCAGCCGAACGGAACTATGACGTCGGCAATCGAGAACTCCTTGCGGTGAAAGAGGCTCTTGAAGAGTGGAGACATCTGTTGGAGGGAACGTCCGTGCCATTCACGGTTTTCACTGACCACCGGAACCTGGAGTATATCAGAACCGCCAAGCGGCTGAACCCCAGGCAAGCCCGCTGGTCACTGTTCTTCGGTCATTTTGACTTCCGGATCACCTACCGTCCCGGGACCAAGAACCAGAGATCGGATGCCTTGTCCCGGGTACATGAAGATGAAGTCAAAGTGGAGTTGTCGGATCCACCGGAACCCATCATCCCGGAGTCCACTATCGTGGCCATCCTCACCTGGGACGTAGAGAGAACCGTCCGGGAGGCCCTGGCACGAAGCCCGGACCCCAGAACTGGGCCGAAGAACAAACTATACGTCCCACCAGAAGCTAGGGCTGCAGTCCTGGACTTCTGTCACGGCTCCAAGCTCTCCTGTCATCCAGGGGTGCGAAGAACCGTGGCAGTTGTCCGGCAGCGCTTCTGGTGGGCGTCCCTAGAGGCCGACGTCCGGGATTATATCCAGGCCTGCACCACCTGCGCCAGGGGCAAGGCTGACCATCGCAGGGCATCAGGTTTACTCCAGCCGCTGCCTGTGCCTCATCGCCCCTGGTCCCACATCGGCCTGGATTTTGTCACGGGCCTCCCGCCGTCCCAGGGTAACACCACCATCCTCACGATAGTGGACCGATTCTCCAAGGCGGCCCACTTCGTGGTCCTCCCGAAGCTCCCAACAGCCCAGGAGACAGCGGACCTCCTGGTCCACCACGTCGTCCGGCTGCATGGGATTCCAACAGACATTGTCTCCAATCGCGGTCCCCAGTTCTCCTCGCAGGTCTGGAGGAGCTTCTGCCGGGAACTGGGGGCCACGGTGAGTCTCTCGTCCGGGTACCACCCTCAGACCAACGGGCAAGCAGAACGGGTAAACCAGGAGGTGGAACAGGCCTTGCGCTGCGTGACTGTCGCGCACCCGGCGGCCTGGAGTACCCATTTGGCCTGGATCGAGTATGCCCATAACAGCCAGGTGTCTTCAGCCACCGGCCTCTCCCCTTTTGAGGTATGTCTGGGGTATCAGCCCCCGTTGTTTCCGGTGGTTGAGGGAGAGGTCGGTGTGCCCTCGGTCCAGGCCCACCTACGGAAGTGCCGTCGGGTGTGGCGTGCTGCCCGTTCTGCTTTGCTAAAGGCCCGGACGAGGGCAAAAGCCCATGCAGACCGTCGGCGGACCCCGGCCCCTGCGTATCGGCCAGGGCAGGAGGTGTGGTTATCCACAAAAGACATTCCCCTCA
The DNA here is from genome assembly GCF_902500255.1 of Thalassophryne amazonica. Lineage (NCBI taxonomy): Eukaryota > Metazoa > Chordata > Actinopteri > Batrachoidiformes > Batrachoididae > Thalassophryne > Thalassophryne amazonica. Next base: position 11,007,429 of record NC_047120.1, read on the forward strand.
AAGTGGACTCCCCCAAGCTACAGGACCGATACATCGGCCCATTCAAGATCCTTAAGGTCATCAGTCCAGCCGCAGTGAGGCTTCAGCTTCCGGCCTCACTGCGGATCCATCCTGTGTTTCATGTGTCCCGGGTTAAACCACATCACACCTCACCCCTCTGTACTCCGGGTCCGGCGCCGCCTCCTGCCCGGATAATCGATGGCGAGCCGGCTTGGACTGTACGCCGGCTTTTGGATGTCCGTAGGATGGGCCAGGGCTTCCAGTATTTGGTGGACTGGGAGGGGTACGGTCCCGAAGAACGCTTCTGGGTGAAGAGGAGCTTCATCCTGGACCCGGCCCTCCTGGCCGATTTCTACCGCCGCCACCCGGACAAGCCTGGTCGGGCGCCAGGAGGCGCCCGTTGACGGGGGGGGGGGTCCTGTTGTGTGGGCCGCCAGAAGAGGAGGTACTGCTGGCCCACCACCAGAGGGCGCCCTGTCTGGAGTGCGGGCTCCAGGCACCAGAGGGCGCAGCCGCCTCACAGGAGCAGCCAGGGTGACAGCTGTCACGCATCACCTGCAACAGCTGTTACCAATCATCTGATCAGCAGGGGTACATCAGCAGGATGACGTCTCCACCTCTTTGCCGAGATATCGTTCTACCTGGAAGGTAACATTCTCAGCTAACTGTGTAACAGTAACCTTTTGTGACTTTTGTGCGTTGTATAACAGACTCCTTTTCCAACGAGAGGTGGAGGTAGTTTTCCTGCCGTGCGGATTGCTGGGTGCAAACGCGCCCACATTTAATTCTTTCTTTGTTCCTCGCCAGCAGTACCAGGTCCGACACGCGGAGGCAGTGGCCACCTGGGAATTCGAGACTTGGCGGCTCCAGTATTCCCGGGGTCTGGTGGCGGAGGAAATCGTGTGGTTCCGGTTCTGCTTTGGACAGACGTCTCCTATCTTCGAGCCTGCCCACACGACACCTTTTGTGATTTGGCTTTTTGTCCATTGTTGTAATCTGTTGTATTTGTTGTGCCCATTCACAACAGTAAAGTGTTGTTATTTGACTTCCTCCATTGTCCGTTCATTTGCACCCCCTGTTGTGGGTCCGTGTACCTACACTTTCCCAACACCCTACATTCTCATTATGGGGTGTTGTGAGTACAAATTTAAAGAAAAAACAAATTCCATTCATTTTGGAATAAGGCTGTAACATAAAAAAATGTGGAAAAAGTGCAACGCTGTGAATACTTTCTGGATGCACTTTATTTGTGCAATAAACCTCACCTAAACCATTATCATATAAAGTAGGACATTCGCACTCACCAGACAAAAGCTTTTCTATGGTTTTCCATGCAATAAACACCGTACACAACAGATTTTGCATAACGGGTTTTCGCTCAGATCGGACAAAATTTCCTGTCCGATTGCAATGTTTTTCCGAAGTGGGCACCATAGCCCAGCTGTTAATTTTTTTCACCTAAACACGAGGCAGGGCACAATTCAAGTCTGGTGATTTTTAACAAAATGCTGCTTGTTGCCTGCACTGTAATATTGTTAAATTTCACACACATCCCTGGGTGTGACAAACCAAACCACTTTAGATCAGAGCCCTGTGCGTGGCTGCAAACCCTCTCCAAAGCCTGATGTGCACCTGCTGAAGGACTGAGACAGCAAGGACTGTGTTTTGTCACTTACATTTTCACTCCTCTCCAGTCATATTTTAACAGTTTTTGCAGTGTGCCGCCAATTACAGTTCGATCATGGATCAAATACGTTTGGCAGAAAAGTTCCCAAATATTATCAACATTACAGCAAGGAGTCAGAAAAAGACGCTTAAGTAAGTTGGTTAAGTAAAAGATTACTTAACCACAAAATCGTAATCATTTTCATATTTCTGGCTTCCCTCATCCCAACTAACCTGATTTTAAAACTAGAACCCCAAACAGACCACCAAACAGACATAGTAATGTTGAGCTTAGACATTACATCCCACTTTAGTTACGCAGAAAAGTTAAATTAAGTAAACTTATGGCTTGTCAGCTATACTGAGTGTAGAACTATAGTAAAACTTAGGCCCAGAGAAGTATTGATTTTAACATTTTAATTGTTAAAATTATTAATTATTATATTAACAGTAAATGAAAAAGTAGTAGCAGTATGAAAAATGTCTACAACTGCATCAAAATTACTGTGGTCATCACATTAAAATCAAGTCCCCCATGACACAAAATCCACTTATGGAAACTTTGCAAATAATCTGCAGTTCACATGCATTGGGGGGGGGGGGGGGGGGGGGGGGGGGCTGTATGGATCACAGATCAACTATCATCATTAAATCACTAAACCAAAGAAATCCACAATTTTTGTTCTTTGTTTAACTACGGAAGTTGCAGTGTTGTAAACTGCATTCAAGATGTCTGGAGTCAGGTAATCAATTAACGAAACAGATATGTTAAGAGTTTGCATTACCGAGAAGTATGTTAACAATGTAGTGGGAAGCCAAATTAACAAAACATAAATTGCTCCCACTTTTACCTTCTGACTAGCATGCTACTACTGAATGCTAGCTAAAGCTACTAAGCAAACTTTATTATTATATGGTAGAGGATTTTGCCAACTTCTGATTGGCCCATTTGCCACTTTCTGACCTGTACCACATGCCGAGTTGACCGCTGGTGGAGCCGTGTAGACGGCGTGTGCGAGACGAGCACACCTCATGTGCAGCATAGCGCTAGCTAATCGAGCGACGCCTTCTATCGATAACTACCAGATAACATGATACAACACCTACTTTGGCTGTCAGTTTGTTGACAAGATGGCAGAAGACAGGTTTGCGTCTGCTAGTGACGCTGACTTAAAATGAATTTTACACGAAAAAGATGCGAACACCCACAGAAATACACAGTCAGCAGCCAACCTGTTTTGCAAGTACGTCACTGAAAAGGGACATGCACTCAACTTTGAAACTTATGACAGACGGATGCTCGACTGAGTGCTCAGTCAATTTTACACGGAAGCTAGACAGGCGAATGGTGAACTTTATAAGAAAACAAGCCTTATGATGCTTCGTCACAGACTTAACAGGCATCTCCAGTCGATCAATGGGATGTCAGTTGGTGCAGTATGACAGTAATAATAAAGAGATAAAAGAGATTGATTTTTCAGTTTTAGTATGTCTGACAAACTCCCAATTTTCTTGTTTACCATATAATAAAGTAGTTATAGACTTTTGATTTCGGTGTACCCGTGATTATGCGGACCTGGTCAGGATCTATAAGTCTATTATTGTATATTATCTTGCATTGAATTTGACAAAGTTTGCTAGCTGTCGCTAACATTTGAATCTACCTGCCACTGTGAGCTTGGTGGGTCTCCACCACAATGGACATACAACGGCTGAGAAGACTAATTACAAAGCCTTATGAGGTTGAGTTCCTGCAAGGGAACAGGTATACTCTTTAAATCAAGGCTATTTCCATGAGCAGAACTGTCAAGATGGCAAAAAAAGATCATCTGGGGGGTGGAATTGCTGCATGTGCACTTTGTTTGACCATTTTTTAAAATGATCTAAATATATTTATTCTTATATGTATGCTGTTCATCAATAAACACACTTCAAGAATAGACAGAGACCCTGAAATTCCACCTCTGTTTGAAGCAGACGAGCTCCTCTTTGACCAGCAGCGCAGCAATGTTGGCTTGTGGTCCACTGAGGCTGCTCTCAAACATTTTGATTGGCAATGGTTTTGTCTTTGAGCCAGGTTCTGGATGGGTGATCACTGAGAAAAACATTCAGTCATACACACAAAACCTAACACTTAAAAGCAAAAGCAGACTGAGTAAAGCTACATTTTTATCATACTGTCATTTCATACATGGCCAAGATCAATAAACTGCTCGAGCCTTGGCTCAATCATCCCACCCCTAATATTTGACTTCTTAAATTTTCATCAGCAAAAAATGTTTTCCTCCCTGTTTGCATTTCCGATTAATTTTAGTTTGATGAGTGAAGAGAAGGAAGACTGTATGACAACCAGCAGAATCATGATGCTGCTTCTGTATGTTATAATTTGACAGTCAATGCATATGAGCACATAGCAAAAAGAACTCTGGGCTTTAAACCAGGTTAGGTCAGTTAGTGTGCTACCTGTTGGGAAAGGGTAGGAACACGGACCCACAACAGGGGGCGCAAATGAACGGACAATGGAGGAAGTCAAATAACACTTTACTGTTGTGAATAAGCACAACAAACACAACAGATTACAACAATAGACAAAGAAGTCAATTCACAAAATGTGTCACGTGGGCAGGCTCGAAGATAAGAGACGTCTGTCCAAAGCAGAACCGGAACCACATGATTTCCTCCGCCACCGAACCCCAGGAATACTGGTGGTGGTGGGCCAGCAGTACCTCCTCTTCAGCGGCCCACACAACAGGACCCCCCCCTCAACGGGCGCCTCCTGGCGCCCGACCAGGCTTGTCCGGGTGGCGGCGGTAGAAATCGGCCAGGAGGGCCGGGTCCAGGATGAAGCTCCTCTTCACCCAGGAGCGTTCTTTGGGTCCGTACCCCTCCCAGTCCACCAAATACTGGAAGCCCCGGCCCATCCTACGGACATCCAAGAGCCGGCTCGCCATCGATGATCCGGGCAGGAGGCGGCGCCGGACCCGGAGCACAGAGGGGTGAGGTGTGATGCGGCTTTATCCGGGACACATGGAAAACAGGATGGATCCGCAGTGAGGCCGGAAGCTGAAGCCTCACTGCGGCTGGACTGATGACCTTAAGGATTCTGAAGGGACCGATGTAACGGTCCTGTAGTTTAAGGGAGTCCACTTTCAGGGGAATATCCTTTGTGGACAACCACACCTCCTGCCCAGGCCGATACGCAGGGGCCGGGGTCCACCGACGGTCCGCATGGGCTTTTGCCCTCGTCCGGGCCTTCAGCAAAGCAGAACGGGCGGCGCGCCACACCCGACGGCACTTCCGCAGGTGGGCCTGGACCGAGGGCACACCGACCTCTCCCTCAACCACCGGAAACAACGGGGGCTGACACCCCAGACACACCTCAAAAGGGGAGAGGCCGGTGGCTGAAGACACCTGGCTGTTATGGGCATACTCAATCCAGGCCAAATGGGTACTCCAGGCCGCCGGGTGCGCGGCCGTCACGCAGCGCAGGGCCTGTTCCACCTCCTGATTGACCCGTTCTGCTTGCCCGTTGGTCTGAGGATGATACCCGGACGAGAGACTCACCGTGGCCCCCAGTTCCCAGCAGAAGCTCCTCCAGACTTGCGAGGAGAACTGGGGACCGCGGTCGGAGACGATGTCTGTTGGAATCCCATGCAGCCGGACGACGTGGTGGACCAGGAGGTCCGCTGTCTCCTGGGCAGTCGGGAGCTTCGGGTGGGCCACGAAGTGGGCCGCCTTGGAGAATCGGTCCACTATCGTGAGGATGGTGGTGTTGCCCTGGGACGGCGGGAGGCCCGTGACAAAATCCAGGCCGATGTGGGACCAGGGGCGATGAGGCACAGGCAGCGGCTGGAGCAGTCCCGATGCCCTGCGGTGGTCAGCCTTGCCCCTGGCGCAGGTGGTGCAGGCCTGGATATAATCCCGGACGTCGGCCTCCAGGGACGCCCACCAGAAGCGCTGCCGGACAACTGCCATGGTCCTACGCACCCCTGGATGACAGGAGAACTTGGAGCCGTGACAGAAGTCCAGGACTGCAGCCCTGGCCTCTGGTGGGACATAAATAATACTAGCTGCTCCTTCAGGACCAACAACAGTCCGTTTATGAAGGCGGCGCGGAGCGCAACGTTATTCCAGCCGGACCTCGCAGCCGCGATACGGAAGTTGACTGCATAAGCGGCTGCGCTCTCGCGTCCCTGTCTCATTGACAGCAGCACTGTTGAAGCGGTCTCTCCTCTGTTAGGGTGATCAAACACTGTTCTGAACTCCCCCACAAACCCAGTGTATGCTGATAGCAACCGTGAGTTCTGTTCCCAGAGCGCCGTAGCCCAGGCGCGTGCTTTACCCCGAAGCAGAGCAATCACATAAGCTATTTTACTAGCGTCTGACGCGTACATGACGGGACGTTGTGCGAAGACGAGCGAACACTGCATAAGAAAATCCGCGCACGTCTCCACACAACCTCCGTACGGCTCAGGAGGGCTTATGTATGCTTCAGGGGATGGTGGGAGGGGTTGTTGAACCACCACTGGAACGTTTATATCCTGCACAGGGTCGGCAGGAGGACGAGCTGCAGCAGCGCCCTGAGCGCTCGCCGCCATCTGTGCGGAGAGAGCCTCCACCCTGCGGTTCAGGAGGATGTTTTGCTCAGTCATTTGATCCAACCGAGCCGTAAAGGCGGTGAGAATGTGCTGCAGCTCACCAATCACGTCTCCTGCAGACGCCTGCGCTCCCTGCTCTCCCATTGGTCGTTCAACAGCCGGGTGACGCCCCTCGGAGTCCATGACGCTGGCCGAGATATCCTGTTGGGAAAGTGTAGGAACACGGACCCACAACAGGGGGCGCAAATGAACGGACAATGGAGGAAGTCAAATAACAACACTTTACTGTTGTGAATAAGCACAACAAACACAACAGATTACAACAATAGACAAAGAAGTCAATTCACAAAATGTGTCACGTGGGCAGGCTCGAAGATAAGAGACGTCTGTCCAAAGCAGAACCGGAACCACACGATTTCCTCCGCCAACGAACCCCGGGAATACTGGAGCCGCCAAGTCCCGAACTCCCAGGTGGCCACTGCCTCCGCGTGTCGGATCTGGTACTGCTGGCGAGGAACAAAAACAGTTAAATGTGGGTGCGTTTGCACCCAGCAACCCGTATGGCGGGAAAACCACCTCCACCTCTCGTCGGAAGAATGTCTGCTATTTAACGCACAAAAGTAACAAAGTGTTAATGTCAAAAAGACAACACAGTCGGCTGAGTACTGTACCTCCTAGGTAGAGCGATATCTCGGCAAAGAGGTGGAGATGTCGTCTTGCTGATATACCACTGCTGATCAGATGATTGGTGACAGCTGTCGTAGGCGAGAAGTGACAGCTGTCACCCCGGCTGCTCCTGTGAGGCGGCAGCGCCCTCTGGTGCCTGGAGCCCGCACTCCAGACAGGGCGCCCTCTGGTGGTGGTGGGCCAGCAGTACCTCCTCTTCAGCGGCCCACACAACACTACCTCCCGTTAGCAATGCATCAGCACTGGTCCTGACAACACCCCATTTTAAGAGCAACACACCCATGGGTGCAGACGATTGAAATAACATTTATTAAAGGCTCCTTGATAGTTGCACAAATTGGCTCCTCAAACTGACACGCAATCTTGTGTGCCAAAGACTAACTCTTCGTAAACTGTTGTACACCGTGTGTGAACTATGTGGCTGTGTGGCAGTGTGCAAAGAAAATTCTGAAATGTTCAAAATTTCTGGCACGCATTAATTTCATGCCACTTGCGTGAACTGGTCGTGAACATTGCGCAACCTATTCGAGAACACTGCGTGTCAATGTGTGTCATTGACACGAAGGGCATCTGAACCTAAAATTAGATTATGACGAGATGTTACATCAATAATAAACATAACTTTACAGATACATTATCTAACTCATGAGAAGGAATGAAAATGCATCTGTTTTACCAATCCATTAATACTCGTGTATATATATATATATATATATACACACGCACACACACTGATACAGTGGTATGTAAAGTTTTGGGCACCCCTGATGATTTCCATTATTTTCCTTTAGCAATCATTGGTTGTTTGAATCAGCAATTTCAGTTAAATATATCAGGTGCAGCCGATCTGCTCTGTGTCAGCCTGATCCCGTCAGATCTCAGAAGCTAAGCAGTGTGGGACCTGGTAAGTACTTGGATGGGAGACCTCTTTGGAACACCAGCGGCTGTGTGTGTTTCTCCAGGTAACACTGGAGTTGCGTCAAGAAGGGCATCCGGCATAAAACCTGTGCCAAATATCAATGCGGATCTGGTTGTATCTGCTGTGGCGACCCCGAACACAAAACATATCATATAGCAGACAAACAGTGATATTTGAGAAGTGAAATGAAGTTTATAGGATTTACAGAAACTGTGCAATAATTCTTTAAACAAAATTAGGCAGGTGCATAAATTTGGGCACCCCAACAGAAAAAATTGGAAATGGAAATGGAAATTATCAGGGCTGCCCAAACTTTTGTATACAACTGCATACACACACACACACACACACACACACACACACACACACACACACACACACATATATACATATATATATATATATATATATATATACACACACATGCACACAAATAATTACCTTTGAGACAAGATTCCAAATGCATTCACCATACGACGAGCACGAGACAAACCGCAGCTGTAGATTATTTCTCGGTGCTTTTGGGAGCGATGAGAGAATTGTTTCATCAGCCAAGTTCTGACAGCAAATGCATCATCAGCTTTGAAATGATTATTTTATATCGTGTGGTGTTAAACGGGACAAAGTGGGACACATTGGTTACGATGAATTGTGCAGGAGTGCGAGGATCAAATTCGTGCAAGTGTCAAGGTGCCTTGACTTACACAATGTGTGTGCGCGTCTAAAAATGACAACTGGCTTAGTTGGAAAAAAAAGCAGTTTGCATTGATGTAAGATCAGAGCCACATCCTTGAAGTTACAAGAAGATACACCTTCTATACATTCTTCAAATCCACCATGTAATTGTGGACAAACAAAACAAAAAAAAACGACATGTACACACGTTACCTGTAGAAACAATGATGACTAGTTTGTGGTAAGCAAGGCCAATGAATCTGTTGATACAAGCATCAGTCCAGGTCTTTTCATCCAGAGGAACCAATCCTGAAAGGCAGCAGTGAACTGCCTACAAGGCAGACATTAATAACTGACTTTAATCCTGCATTGCTAAAAACAACAACAAATCATGAGAAACATGTAAACAGCAATCACTAGAAACCATGTTTTATCCCACCAAACAAATGAAAAACCTGGGTGTAGAGGCAATTTGGAAGGGAGTGCAAAGAACTCATCCTTGATCTTCCTCAGTTCACTGCCCGACAATTTTCTTATTGCCAAAGTCAACATAAAGCACCTCCACTTTTCTGCCACCTGGATGACCTGCACACAGAAACTGGAAATCAGCCCGCGATAGACTGGTTGGGCACGCCAGCTTTAAATTATACAATTTACATTTGAGAAGGCAATGACACAAACTGGTATTTCAAGAAACCTTGGTAGTGGAGATTTCACATCCCATTAAAGTCATGTAACATCAACCAAAACTGGACGAAAATTCTCTTGCTATGTTTCTGTGTAGGCTCTCAGTTGTCCAGGTGGTTTCCATAGTAGAGAAGCTTGAATCTTTGACTGAATTGGGTTGCTTGACGCAAGGACGTTTCGCTTCAAATCGCAGAAGCTTCCTCAGCTAAAATTCTTGCTCTGGTCGTCTGACTTCTGTCTGACCCTTGTCGAGAAGAACGACAAGGGTCTCCTCGCGTCAAGCAACCCAGTCCAGTCGAAGATTCAAGCTTCTACTTCTCTTGCTATCTGAATGCCAAAACTCTTATTAGGTTGTTCTGTATTCTAAACAACATGACTGGTGCCTTTTGAAACATGCAACTTCTTTTTCTTTTTTGTGCTTTGTAAAAATGTTTATTGGTGTATATAAACTAAGATATAACGCAATGCTAAAATACCCTCGGTCATATGAGCATGTAATCAATGAAAGAGTGTGTACAAAGAATGTGACCCGTTGACCCCTTAGAATAGGTCAAGGTTAGCCACGTTTGAACTTGTCCAAGGTCTGTGTCCCAAGAATGGTCTGTATGAATTTAAAGACTCTGACAGTGATAGGAATGGACTTATTTTTTTCACAATTGTATTTATTGAAGTTTTTAGTTTTACAGTAGGCAAAAACAGTATACAGAGACAGTATACAACCCCTGCCAAAAATTATGGAATCACCGGCCTCGGAGGATGTTCATTCAGTTGTTTAATTTTGTAGAAAAAAAGCAGATCACAGACATGACACAAAACTAAAGTCATTTCAAATGGCAACTTTCTGGCTTTAAGAAACACTATAAGAAATCAGGAAAAAAATTGTGGAAGTCAGTAACGGTTACTTTTTTAGACCAAGCAGAGGGAAAAAAATATGGACTCACTCAATTCTGAGGAAAAAATTATGGAATCATGAAAAACAAAAGAAGGCTCCATCACATCACTAGTATTTTGTTGCACCACCTCTGGCTTTTATAACAGCTTGCAGTCTCTGAGGCATGGACTTAATGAGTGACAAACAGTACTCTTCATCAATCTGGCTCCAACTTTCTCTGATTGCTGTTGCCAGATCAGCTTTGCAGGTTGGAATCTTGTCATGGACCATTTTCTTCAACTTCCACCAAAGATTTTCAGTTGGATGAAGATCCGGACTATTTGCAGGCCATGACATTGACCCTATGTGTCTTTTGGCAAGGAATGTTTTCACAGTTTTTGCTGTATGGCAAGATGCATTATCATCTTGAAAAATGATTTCATCATCCCCAAACATCCTTTCAATTGATGGGATAAGAAAAGTGTCCAAAATATCAACGTAAACTTGTGCATTTATTGATGATGTAATGACAGCCATCTCCCCAGTGCCTTTACCTGACATGCAGCCCCATATCATCAATGACTGGAAATGTACATGTTCTCTTCAAATCAAATCAAATCAATTTTATTTATATAGCGCCAAATCACAACAAACAGTTGCCCCAAGGCGCTTTATATTGTAAGGCAAAGCCATACAATAATTACCGAAAAACCCCAACGGTCAAAACGCCCCCTTGTGAGCAAGCACTTGGCGACAGTGGGAAGGAAAAACTCCCTTTTAACAGGAAGAAACCTCCAGCAGAACCAGGCTCAGGGAGGGGCAGTCTTCTGCTGGGACTGGTTGGGGCTGAGGGAGAGAACCAGGAAAAAGACATGCTGTGGAAGACAGCAGAGATCAATCACTAATGATTAAATGCAGAGTGGTGCATACAGAGCAAAAAGAGAAGGAAACACTAAGTGCATCATGGGAACCCCCCAGCAGTCTAAGTCTATAGCAGCATAACTAAGGGATGGTTCAGGGTCACCTGATCCAGCCCTAACTATAAGCTTTAGCAAAAAGGAAAGTTTTAAGCCTAATCTTAAAAGTAGAGTGGGTGTCTGTCTCCCTGATCCAAATTGGGAGCTGGTTCCAGAGGAGAGGAGCCTGAAAGCTGAAGGCTCTGCCTCCCATTCTACTCTTACAAACCCTAGGAACTACAAGTAAGCCTGCAGTCTGAGAGTGAAGCGCTCTATTGGTGTGATATGGTAGTATGAGGTCCCTAAGATGGGACCTGATTATTCAAAACCTTATAAGTAAGAAGAAGAATTTTAAATTCTATTCTAGAATTAACAGGAAGCCAATGAAGAGAGGCCAATATGGGTGAGATATGCTCTCCCCTTCTAGTCCCTGTCAGTACTCTTGCTGCAGCATTTTGAATTAACTGAAGGCTTTTCAGTGAACTTTTAGGACAACCTGATAATAATGAATTACAATAGTCCAGCCTAGAGGAAATAAATGCATGAATTAATTTTTCAGCATCACTCTGAGACAAGACCTTTCTAATTTTAGAGATATTGCGCAAATGCAAAAAAGCCGTCCTACATATTTGTTTAATATGCGCATTGAATGACATATCCTGATCAAAAATGACTCCAAGATTTCTCACAGTATTACTAGAGGTCAGGGTAATGCCATCCAGAGTAAGGATCTGGTTAGACACCATGTTTCTAAGATTTGTGGAGCCAAGTACAATAACTTCGGTTTTATCTGAGTTTAAAAGCAGGAAATTAGAGGTCATCCATGTCTTTATGTCTGTAAGACAATCCTGCAGTTTAGCTAATTGGTGTGTGTCCTCTGGCTTCATGGATAGATAAAGCTGGGTATCATCTGCGTAACAATGAAAATTTAAGCAATGCTGTCTAATAATACTGCCTAAGGGAAGCATGTATAAAGTGAATAAAATTGGTCCTAGCACAGAACCTTGTGGAACTCCATAATTAACCTTAGTCTGTGAAGAAGATTCCCCATTTACATGAACAAATTGTAATCTATTAGATAAATATGAATCAAACCACCGCAGCACAGTGCCTTTAATACCTATGGCATGCTCTAATCTCTGTAATAAAATTTTGTGGTCAACAGTATTAAAAGCAGCACTGAGGTCTAACAGAACAAGCACAGAGATGAGTCCACTGTCTGAGGCCATAAGAAGATCATTTGTAACCTTCACTAATGCTGTTTCTGTACTATGATGAATTCTAAACCCTGACTGAAACTCTTCAAATAGACCATTCCTCTGCAGATGATCAGTTAGCTGTTTTACAACTACCCTTTCAAGAATTTTTGAGAGAAAAGGAAGGTTGGAGATTGGCCTATAATTAGCTAAGATAGCTGGGTCAAGTGATGGCTTTTTAAGTAATGGTTTAATTACTGCCACCTTAAAAGCCTGTGGTACATAGCCAACTAATAAAGACAGATTGATCATATTTAAGATCGAAGCATTAATTAATGGTAGGGCTTCCTTGAGCAGCCTGGTAGGAATGGGGTCTAATAGACATGTTGATGGTTTGGAGGAAGTAACTAACGAAAATAACTCAGACAGAACAATCGGAGAGAAAGAGTCTAACCAAATACGGCATCACTGAAAGCAGCCAAAGAGAACGATATGTCTTTGGGATGGTTATGAGTAATTTTTTCTCTAATAGTTAAAGTTTTATTAGCAAAGAAAGTCATGAAGTCATTACTAGTTAAAGTTAAAGGAATACTCGGCTCAATAGAGCCCTGACTCTTTGTCAGCCTGGCTACAGTGCTGAAAAGAAACCTGGGGTTGTTCTTATTTTCTTCAATTAGTGATGAGTAGTAAGATGTCCTAGCTTTACGGAGGGCTTTTTTATAGAGCAACAGACTCTTTTTCCAGGCTAAGTGAAGATCTTCTAAATTAGTGAGACGCCATTTCCTCTCCAACTTACGGGTTATCTGCTTTAAGCTGCGAGTTTGTGAGTTATACCACGGAGTTAGGCACTTCTGATTTAAGGCTCTCTTTTTCAGAGGAGCTACAGCATCCAAAGTTGTCCTCAATGAGGATATAAAACTATTGACGAGATAATCTATCTCACTCACAGAGTTTAGGTAGCTACTCTGCCCTGTGTTGGTATATGGCATTGGAGAACATAAAGAAGGAATCATATCCTTAAACCTAGTTACAGCGCTTTCTGAAAGACTTCTACTGTAATGAAATTTATTCCGCTGGGTAGTCCATCAGAGTAAATGTAAATGTTATTAAGAAATGATCAGACAGAAGGGGGTTTTCAGGGAATACTGTTAAGTCTTCAATTTCCATACCATAAGTCAGAACAAGATCTAAGGTATGATTAAAGTGGTGGGTGGACTCATTTACAATTTGAGCTAAGCCAGTCGAGTCTAACAATAGATTAAATGCAGTGTTGAGGCTATCATTCTCAGCATCTGTGTGGATGTTAAAATTGCCCACTATAATTATCTTATCTGAGCTAAGCACTAAGTCAGACAAAAGGTCTGAAAATTCACAGAGAAACTCACAGTAACGACCAGGTGGACGATAGATAACAACAAATAAAACTGGTTTTTGGGACTTCCAATTTGGATGGACAAGACTGAGAGACAAGCTTTCAAATGAATTAAAGCTCTGTCTGGGTTTTTGATTAATTAATAAGCTGGAGGGGAAGATTGCTGCTAATCTTCCGCCTCGGCCTGTGCTACGAGCGTTCTGGCAGTTAGTGTGACTCGGGGGTGTTGACTCATTTAAACTAATATATTCATCCTGCTGTAACCAGGTTTCTGTAAGGCAGAATAAATCAATATGTCGATCAATTATTATATCATTTACTAACAGGGACTTAGAAGAGAGAGATCTTGTTATATGGCTGGGGGGGCCTGGCTGCCAGTTTGTTTGTCTTTTTGTTTTCCTCCCAGGTGGCGTGCATTTGGGACTGAGTGGCTGTGTTGCTGAGGCTGTCAGGACCTCACCCTGATCACCTGCGACTCGTCAGGACTCACAGCTGAGGTGCATCTGGATGGATTGGAGCATGTTGGCATTTAAGACTGGAGTGCACAGTGTGTATTTGCCAGAGACTCGACCTTGTGACCAGACGGGTGAGATCGTCGTCTCGGGAGCCATCTCATCAGCAGCGGATGCTGAGAAACGTCCAGGTTTGATGCACAGTCTGTGAAAGAGGAGGGGGTGAGGTCTCACGCTCGTCAGCACACTTCCTGAGGTACGTTAGATTTTGTGACTAACAGTTATACAGTCAGTAAATGTGGTGTCCCTCACACCTTATTGTATTGAGCTGTTTGTTAGTCATGTATCAGCTTCCACTGCGGTGGAGTTTTGTGAACTGGATGTTCCATGCCTGCAGGTTGGAAGCTGATCAGCAATCAAGCCAGGAAGTGTTTGCTGTTTGTACACCTTTAAGTGTTCTGTGTGTAGTGTGTGGACTCACATAATGGTTCCTTCTTTCACAGACTCGGTTGTTGCGGCCACCTGGGGGGTGTCGGCGGGGTCCTTGGGTCCGAAACAGCTTCTGGCTCCGGACCGTTAGCGCTGCTGGGAGCGCACCACGCCAGACCGCACCTTTTTGTATTATCACTGTTATGTATTAAATTCAGTTAGCCTTTGTACCGTGCTCTGCTTATTTCATACTGGGTCCTTCAAACGCTGGTCGGTTCTCCGAGCTGCGTCCGACACATAACAGATCTAATGTTTAATAGACCACATTTAACTGTTTTAGTCTGTGGTGCAGTTGAAGGTGCTATATTATTTTTTCTTTTTGAATTTTTATGCTTAAATAGATTTTTGCTGGTTATTGGTGGTCTGGGAGCAGGCACCGTCTCTACGGGGATGGGGTAATGAGGGGATGGCAGGGGGAGAGAAGCTGCAGAGAGGTGTGTAAGACTACAACTCTGCTTCCTGGTCCCAACCCTGGATAGTCACGGTTTGGAGGATTTAAGAAAATTGGCCAGATTTCTAGAAATGAGAGCTGCTCCATCCAAAGTGGGATGGATGCCGTCTCTCCTAACAAGACCAGGTTTTTCCCAGAAGCTTTGCCAATTATCTATGAAGCCCACCTCATTTTTTGGACACCACTCAGACAGCCAGCAATTCAAGGAGAACATGCGGCTAAATATGTCACTCCCGGTCCGATTGGGGAGGGGCCCAGAGAAAACTACAGAGTCCGACATTGTTTTTGCAAAGTTACACACCAATTCAATGTTAATTTTAGTGACCTCCGATTGGCGTAACCGGGTATCATTACTGCCGACGTGAATTACAATCTTACCCAAATTTACGCTTAGCCTTAGCCAGCAGTTTCAAATTTCCTTCAATGTCGCCTGCTCTGGCCCCCGGAAGACAATTGACTATGGTTGCTGGTGTCGCTAACTTCACATTTCTCAAAACAGAGTCGCCAATAACCAGAGTTTGTTCCTTGGCGGGTGTGTCGCCGAGTGGGGAAAAACGGTTAGAGATGTGAACGGGTTGGCGGTGTACAGGGGGCTTTTGTTTAGGACTACGCTTCCTCCTCACAGTCACCCAGTCAACCTGCTTTCCCGGCTGCTCGGGATCTGCTGGAGGGGAACTAACGGCGGCTAGGCTACCTTGGTCCGCACCGACTACAGGGGCCTGGCTAGCTGTAGGATTTTCCACGGTGCAGAGCCGAGTCTCCAATTCGCCCAACCTGGCCTCCAAAGCTACGAATAAGCTACACTTAATACAAGTACCATTACTACTAAAGGAGGCCGAGGAATAACTAAACATTTCACACCCAGAGCAGAAAAGTGCGGGAGAGACAGGAGAAGCCGCCATGCTAAACCGGCTAAGAGCTAGTAGCTGCGCTAAGCTAGCGGATTCCTAGAAACACACAAAGTGAATAATGTGTAAATAATTTAGAGGTGATTCAGCAGATGGAGTGCTTTAGTTAAGGCACCACTGTGAAACAAATCGTTATCTAGTTAACTAGATCAATCTAACTGCGTAGATTAAACAGCTAACAGATACAGCAAAACACCGCTGTGCTCCGGAACAGGAAGTGATACAATACCGCAGTGAGAGCCAACCACCAGTCACAAAACGAATATGCAAGAAAGTACTGTCCATTACTTATTATTGATGTCTGTAGGCCTGATTGATTTCAGTGAGACCCAGAGCGCCTTCTCTGTGAGGGAGATATATTCTGTCCATGCACTGATTTCTGTACGTGACTTTGTGGAGGGTGAGCATCTTCCTGGTTTTCGTGTCCAACTTATTAAGCTCATACTGTGGCCAGTCGACGATACCAAACCTGTAGGTTACCACTGGTATTGCAAACTGGTTTATGGCTGTGATCTTGTTCTTTGGTGTCAGCTCTGTTTTGCAGATCTTTTTTAAGCGGTTTAGGTATTCTTTTGTTGTTTTCTTTCTCATATTCTTGTGCTCGATTATAGCATTTTGTTCAGTTCCCAAGTATTTTTATGTGAAGTCTTCAACCAAATCTACAATGTATCTCCCTTGATCCAAGTGTATATTTTCTGCTGCTTTTTTTTTTTTTTTTTTTTACCCCTGCTGATTGTGCATTTTGAGCATTTATCCAGTCCAAATTCCATACTAATGTCTTTGGAGAACTGTTTCCACGTGCCGACTGAGTCCATTTTTTGTGTTGGCAAAGATTTTCAAATGGTCCATGAACAGCAGATGGTTCACAAGTTTTTGTTTTTTCCTTCCTCTGTCTCTACTTAAGTCATACCCGATGTCATGCTCCTTCAGGGTTTTGCTGAACGGGTCTATGATTAAACAGAATAAAAGTGGTGAGAGTCTGTCTCCCTGAAATATCCCTCTCTGAACTCGTATGTCTGGGATTATTTGTCCCTCTGTGTGATTGAGGGTGATGGTGATGTTCCACTTGTTCATTTGTGCCCTCAGGAAAGATTGATGTTGTAGAGTTCTAAGCACCTCATGATCCAGGAGTGTGGCAGATATCTAAAGCTTTAGTACAACAATCATTTCCACATAAATTCAGCATTATTTCATCAGATCAGAGTGCCGCGGCTAAACGAGCTGCTAGCTGATGCGTTCACTGCGCATCAGACATTTCAAAGCATCACGGAATTTTGCCTCATTTCTGCTTAAAACGGCCTTGTTTCTGCCTAAAACTGACTATAGAATGATTTAAGATGTTTTACCTTTGTTATCTAATGGTTAATAATCCCATTAATCCATTTGATTGCTTTCAGTGAAGAGACTCAATCTCAGACGTGCTGCTGTGGTCAGAAATGACGCATGCGCAGAAGCCAAAAGTGGACTGATTTTTAGGGGCGGATCGTTCGGTCTGCGGCACCAGGCAGGTTGTCAGGCTAGGTCTAAGAGGGCGGCCCCACAACTCATCAGCGCCAATAGACAGCAGCGGTCAATGCGGCATCTACTCTTTATAATGTCGATAATCCCACACAACCAGCCATGATGCCTGGAGACTACAGTTTACTCTTTGATCTAGCGCGCGAAACCCGGAAGAGAGCGAGGGTGTGAAAAGGCTTATAAAACATCCATAAACGACTGAATGGTCTGAATTAATGGTTTCTGCAAGACAGAAACACAAATAAAACTGATTTTCCTTACAAATCCTAAACACATGGTACGTATTAATACTGTAATATCAGAAACACCAATAACTGCAGTACTATGTAAGTATAATAAGCATAACAGTTTACTGAACTTACTGAACATAATAAGCAGACATCGTCTAAGCCAGTGGCCAGAAAGGGCCGAGAGGGTGCAGGTTTTCCTTGCAGCCACTGGCTTCGTGATTTCACTGATGAACTCATCCCACCTGCTCAAAGTGATGTGAATCAGTGAAATTACCTGCTGAAGTCAGTGGCTGCAAGGAAAACCTGCACCCGCTCGGCCCTTTCTGGAATACTTTGGACAAGCACACCATATAGCAGCTAGTTAGCTAGCCCTTGGCTAATAATGACAAATAACTTAAAACATCCCCACTCGGCAGGAATCAGCAGTGGTTTTTGAAACAGGCCATGTGGGCCGTCACCCTTGGTGGCATTTATGGAGGGGTGGCACCGTGGGGGCGAGCACTAAAAAAAAAAAAAAAAAAAAAAAAAAAAACCCCATCTCCACTGCAAAATGGTTTTCTTGTCTCTGTGTGTAGAATTGGCAAATTGCCGCCCCTGCAGGCAGCTGCAGGTGCCCCTGCAGGCAGCTGCAGGTGCCCCTGCTTGCTGAAGCAGTGAGACTGTGAAAGAAAGGTTTTCTGAATTGTGTGACATGTTCTGCTGCACACGGAGAGGATTCAGCTTTATCCCGAGCTGGATGCACCACATTTCTCTGAGGATCACACAGCAAATGAGGCAGGCAGCCAGTTTATGAAATAAAAGGCATTTGAAAACAGACAGACAGAGTGTAAGAAACTGGTTTGAATCTGCCCACTTGCGGAAAAAAGTTTGCAAAAAGGAGAGCCTGCCTATTTGTAAAGAGAGCTTAGAACTTATGCTGTGTTCACATTACTAGCTGAAGTGACTGAATCTAACCCTTTTTTCTGTGCCTGCAAGAGTGTGTACAATAATTTTCCAGCAGCTGGCAACTCTTTTTGTTGTCATGTACACTGACAAAATAATAATGATAAATAAGCCAGTTAATTATAAGCCTAACTGTAAGTTTAATTACTGGAGAAAATTAGTCACATTTGATTTCATTGACATGGGAACATTTCAGTTTAGATTTTTGTTTGAGCCGCAGATGAAGACCAAAAATTGGGAGGAAAAAAAGGCAAACACTACATGGTCAAATTTCTGCCAAACCTAAAACTTTTGCAGATTTGTTAATGCTAAATACTTACACATTTAGCCTAATATGTACAAACATCAAGCTAAATGTTGAGACAAATATGTACCTTAATAAAAGAGCAAACTGTTCCTTCCTGAAAGACTGACAGGGCTGAGCGCAGATGAGGCACAGACAGAGGTTGGACACAAATGCAGGCTCACAACAGGATGTATGATTAAAGGATGGTTTAATTCAGACCTGGGTTCAGTAACAGGAAGGCAGTCCGCGGAGCAAGAGTACCAGACAGAGACAAGACAAAGGACGTGGTCAAAAACAAGCAGGGTCAGTACACGAGCGAACAGCGTTATCATGACTGAAGCAAAAAGCAGGATCCAGTACACAGAGCAGAATCAAAAACACGGCTTGGAAAGTGAACTGAAGCAGTTTAAATAAGAACAGGTGGTAATAGGGTAATGAGGTGCACGTGGTGGAGGAAGGGCCTGGAAGGGGGCGTGGTCAGGTGAAAACTAAGCGGCAAAAGAGATGCAGAAAGGCGGTGACAAATGGGCAAGTAAACGACAGACGAATGGGGCGTGGCCAACAGTGATGAGAAAGAGCAGATGCAGAAAGAGAGTGCAGTGATCAGAAGACTGTGATAAAAATGAACCTGGGTGTGAACACGTGACACTGAGATGAGTGCAGACACAGAGCACACAAGGACAGGATGAGACAGACAGGTGCAAGTGAGCAGTGAAGAGATTACAGACAAGACAACTAAAGATCATACAAAGAAAACATGAACACGAATCTAAACTTGAACAGGACTGAAAAGCTAACCAGAAGATGATAAACAGAATAATAGGAAATTAAACACTATGACAAAACTAAGCCGGAACAGACAGACAAAACTTTAAGAAAAACAGAAACTAAGTGATAACAAAACCTGGCATAACAGTACGACATAAC
Source organism: Thalassophryne amazonica (assembly GCF_902500255.1). Lineage (NCBI taxonomy): Eukaryota > Metazoa > Chordata > Actinopteri > Batrachoidiformes > Batrachoididae > Thalassophryne > Thalassophryne amazonica. The sequence goes on from NC_047120.1 coordinate 11,027,258, forward strand.
AGAAATGAGAACAGCAGAAAATAGGCAAACAATAACTAAATGATAAACCATGAAAACACAGACTGATAGAACAAAACTACACCGGAACTGGAACATGACTGAAGTATACAAGTAACAAAGAAAGAAAGTGCCAAAGCAAAAATAGAACATAGAATAAACACATGATGAAAATAGCAATTAATAAAACAAGGCTGGGGCAGAAGGAGCAGAACCAAATAAAGAGGGAAAATAAGGACTGAAGCCTGGAACTGGGCGGGGCATGACAGTACCCCTCCCCCAAGCGCTCTGGGTGGGCAGCCGGGGGCCCAGGACGGTGGGCAAACAGAGGCAGGAGAGCCATAACAGGGCCCAAAAAAACAGGACACCCCAAGGATGACCGACAACAGACCCCAGAAAAACAGGCAGGGGAAAACTCGAACAGCAAAAACCCGGCAGGCGGGGCATGACAAAGACAAATTAATAAAGTGTCAAATGTAAGGCATTGTCATTCAACTTGCAGTTCATGGATATTTCGTTTTGGAGTAATATTGTAGCTTGCAGGCTTTTGATGTCAGTTGCAATTTCAGGAACACGTCTAAAATATTAATATAATAATTAAAAAATGGCAGTTTGTGCAAAATTTTGACCGTTGTTTTTTTTTTTTTAGGTGGTGGTGCTCGGACAGAGTGTCGCCTGGGGAGTAATTCAGTGTACTAGAACCGCCCTGGCGGGAATCACTATCAACCCCACGCAACATCCCCAGTAAAACAGAAAAGCCTCTGCAAATAGGTAACTCACCCTCTTCACGGAGGAATTCTACTTTAAAAGCAGCGCCAACGAGACCGAAGCTGCCCAAATGGATGCCTGACCTAAATAACATAATACAGAAACCACAAAAAATTTGCATTGATCTCAAAAACAACACAGGCGACTAGCAAAAAAGCAGAAATCTTCCAAACACTGGAAATTTTTCATCCCTGCATCTCCGTACATAAATTTGTAAATAAACAAAGTGTTACTCAACTGAACAGCTTGTTGCAATTTTTTTAAATAAAATAAGTAGTATTGTTATGTATTCATGGAAAAGCGCTATATAAATGCAGTCCGTTTACCATTTACCATTTATTTATGACAAACAGCATCATCTAGCAAAATATCAATGGTTCAAATTAAGCATCATTTAGCCTCAGAGGCCCATTACAGTTCCACCATGCTTGCACTAAATTGCGAACTTTGCCATCACAAACCCTCTCAGTAAGAGCCATCAAGATGTATACCAAAAAGTAACATTTTGTATTTTCAAGATTCAAGAGTTTTATTGTCATATGTACAGCAGAAACAGGCAGTTACACTATACAATGAAATTCTTACTTTGCTATTCCTCCATTCACCAATATAATCTTAAAAAGAAAAAGAGAGAGAGAGAAAAAGGCGAAATGTTTAAATAAAATAATATATATATATATATATATATATATATGTGTATATATATATATATATATATATATATATATATATATATATGTGTATATATATATATATATATATATATATATGTGTGTGTGTGTGTGTGTGTGTGTGTATGTATGTATGTATGTATACACATACACCCCCTTCCACTGTCTCAAAGCCACAAAAATAAATAAATATATAATCAGGCGATCAACTAAGATTTAGGAGAAAAATAACCCCTGCCTGTACGCCTGATTTTGGCTCACACACAGAAGGGGTAAACTCAGGAAAAGGAGAATAAAATATAGCGTAACCAAACATTTACAAATGAAATTTGCTCTCCGTAACTGCTTTTAACTCAGTCAAATGCTGGTAATAATGAGAAGGGGTGAGTCTTCCTTGGTGGTCCCTGAAAAAGACGTTGCTTGTCAGCATGTGTTGCTCCAAAACCTGGATGTACCTTTCAGCATTGATGGTGCCCTCACAGATGTGTAAGTTGCCCATACACATTTGTGGCATGGGATCAGGTGACCTGGATCATTTTCGAGAACAGTGAAAATCCGTTGTTTTGTTCATTCCCTTTAGTTGTTGCGTCTGTATTATTTTAATTTATGTCAGGCATTGATTTGGGCAGCCCCAATGCGCTGTTAGCTTCGGTCGCGTTAGGACCATTTATTTATTTATTATTTATTTTGACACCGACGACGCTGCTTTTAAAAATAGAATTTATTCGTGAAGAGGGTGAGCTACCTATTTGCAGAGGGTTTTCCGTTTTACCGGGAATGGGTGTTGCGTGGGGTTGATAGTGATTCCTGCCGAGTGGGGATGTTTTAAGTTATTTGGCATTATTGGCTAAGGGCTAAGCTAACTAGCCGCTATGTTATCTGCTTAGACGATGTTTACTCATTATGTTAAATATGTTCAGCCAACGACTGTTCTTTGTATTATACTTGCGTAGTACTGCAGTTATTGGTGTTTCTCTGATGTTACTGTATTAATAAGCACCGTGCGTTTAGGATTTGTAGCGAAATTCACATTGTTTTATTTGTGTTTCTGTCTTGTAGAAGCCATTAATTTGTCCATTCATCCAACTATTAATTCAGGCCATTCAGTCGTTTATGTGCAACTACTGTGCACCCCGCATGTTAAGCTGAGCCATTCAAATCAACAATTCTCTGCGTATCACATTCCCAACACTACTGAGAAAAAAAAATAGGTTGGCGGGATATAATGTAAATTTGACAACATCGTATGGTGTCCATCCACTTTTCAAAGATTTAAAGACAAGGCTAAAGGTGGCCAAACCGTATCTGTAGATGACAGGTCAAAAAAATTGAAGTAGATTGAAGTATATTTATGTAATACAGTTAAAAGTAAAGTGGTTGTGCATTACTTTGCAGGTCTGATTAGATTTTGTTACTTAATGTTGAAAAAATATGTAAGTTCTGAGAATACTGCTAGATGAGTGATTCTGAAGAAGGAAAATTGTGTGTTTGTTTGTTTGTTTTTGTTTTCTCTCTCACCAAACTGGGTGCTGCATTCACTGTAATTTATTGTCGTGAATAGCCCCACATTGCATGTCACAGCTTCCAGAATTCAAATTTTTTTTTTCTGGGGCAGGGGGCATGCCCCTGAGTAATTTTTGGTTTCAGCTTTTTTCATTTTTCCCCACTTTCATCTCTGGACATGGTGAATATAAAATCAAACTTTTTACATCTTATACAACATTTGAATTTGGAAACATTTGAAACTGTCCCATTGCTTTTCCACAAAATGGGGACAGTGTCTCATTGTCTTCATTTCCCTTCCTGATCACTGACCGTGTAAGTTCAGAGCACTTAATTTTATTTTAACACCATCTCAGTTTGATTTAAACAGTCATCTTATATGCATAAATATCATCTCTCTTTCTCGCTGGGCGGCAGTAGATGATTAATTCGGCTTGTTTTTAGTCTTTCCTCCACTTGGTTATTGACTCTTTCTTTTGTGAGTCATTCCATCTCAAATCAACAAATTTGAGGAAAATTTTGTTGCATGACCTGATTTCTTTCAGGCTTTTTTGCAGCTTTACTAATATAAGAATAGATACTTTGTAAAGTTTCAGTTTTATGAGATGGCTAATTTCAAGATTATGAAATGTTAAAAATCTTAAATTTCCTACTCAGAAATTGACATTTTAGGTAGGAAGGCCTATTTTGGAAAGTTGCAGCTCCACAATTAGTGATAATCAGGGCTTAACTCCACAAATAGTGATAATCAGGGCTTAAAAGTGTTATGTAGAAGCTTTGAAAGTATAAAGGAATGTAAAGACAGTTTTTTTTTTAATTGAATTCATTAATTTGTCAGTGATTAAATGAAGTACTAAGATATGGCGAAAATGTCCATTGTTAAAGTCTAAAGTATTTTTTCATGGTTTTCAGTAAATGATCAAGAATTAAATTGACAAAAAAAATTTCAAACAGCTTGCTTATCTCCTTGACACTTAAATCAATGTTTATTATGATGCTGATTACAAAATAGATCATATTTGAACACAAAAAAGGGGATGTGGGAAAGGTAGTGGAGGTACCAAACTTTGCATGTAGAATGGTTTACAACAAATTTAACAGTGGCTGAATAATGGATGTTCCAAGAAACCTTCATTGTCTATTTTACCTCTAAATACAAGATGTTTTTAACAGAATTTGAGGCTGTAATGTCCAAAGTGCAAAGACCTTTCTTGACACTGGCTTTATGACAATTAAAAGGGTCCAAGCAAGCTTTCTGTAGAAATTCGTATTTGTCAAAATATAAAGTTTTTCATGATGCAGGCATACTAGTGCATCTCTAGGTATTTCAGACCCACTGTGCATTTGCATAATTTCTTGTTCATTATCTGTGTAGGAAGAGAATGCCTTCAAAAAGCAGTGGTTTTGCTGTAAGTTAATTTATGGCATTCCTCCTCTGAGTAGCCAGCAGTCTTTAGGAAGCAGTCGGACAAGGAGGCCATCTCAGCAGATTATCACCCTTCTTCACGCTGTATGAAAGAAATCAGCTATATGGTCCAATACTGAATTCAGATATGTCTTGTGTCTCACACTAAGGCCCCATCACACATAGCAAGAATGTGCCGGAAGCATGCCTGATACGGCAAATATTGTCATAAGTCAATGCAGTCAGGAGGAAAAGAGGCGTCTTCAGCCTTGTCGGAGCAGAGACAGACTGCCTCGTCCACACCTGTTGGATGGCATCCAGACCGCATGTAGACAACACAGACTGCCCGATCTCCAAATGTCTTCATGGCAGACCAGTGCTGTTGTCCTCACGGGTATGTGTGCGTGATGCACGTGCGCTCCGCACACACGCTTGGGGCTGTAATTATCACTCAGCCAGTAATGTAACATTATTATACGTGCCACTGCAGGTCATACCGGTAGGCTTTGCGGTGCCAGATCTATCTCGAGGTTCCCTCATATGCGCTCAAATCATTTTGGATCCCATTTTGCTGCCATTGGAATATGTAAATTCCAGTTAGATGGTCCTCAGATAACACCACACCGTTGGATAGGTGTCCCATCTCGATGGTGCCCGGAGAATTATGAACATGTGCATCACACTCGAGGCTGCCGGCTGATTTTGACCAACTGTGTGGACTTCCACAGATGGCTGTCAGAAAGTTTTGAAACTGAAATCCGATACCTTTCGGATATGCACCGATTCATAAGTCCGACGGCACTCTGCGTGATTCCGCCATGTGCGACGGGGTATAAGGTCCTGAAAACAAAATCGAGGATTGGAATAAAGGCTACTTTTACTCATCAGCTGCTGATCTCAGTTGTATGGAACAAACTTGAAAATAATACTGCAAAACTCCAGATGTAGTAGTTTCAGTAAACAAAAAAAAAAAATTTGGAGTCAGTATCACCTATCCCACATGCACTTCTGGTGGCCTGAAGTTCAACTGTCTTTCATCCAGGGCCCATTTTAAAGGACAATATATCTGAAACAGCATTATTTATACATTTTAAAACCATAACTTGGTACAACTTTCATTAGTAAAGAAAATAAATTATCTTTTTTAAGTGTGTTCACATTTATTTGCCATCAAATATTCCTCTATAAAACCCAAAATATAATCGGAAGTGAAACAAAAGGCAAATTCAGGAATTTTTAATGTGCAGAATATTGAGTATTTCTAACTTTCAAAAAACTTTTTATAAGCAACCGGTATATGTTTTAGTAGAAAAATAAAATAGCTTTAACCCTGTAGATATGTTAATAATGCTCTTACAATACATTTAGAGCAATTAATTTCATAGGTGAGGATTAAGTTTAGGAGTAGTACAGGTTTTTGAGCAGGCCATACCTGCCTATCCTCCATAGATATTATCATTTTACTTTGCATTTCATAATGAAATTATCCATATACTGCACAAAAAATTGAGAGGAGTCTGAGAATGTGATGCAACACCCATTTGTTGAATTGGCATGGAATGACTCTATTGGTAAATCCGTAAAGTCTTTGTGGAGTTGAATATTTCTGATTGCAACTGCACAAACCTTGTTCCTGACTTCCATATGTGAAAACACCCTTAGATGTATTTATTGTTTTTACAAGAATATATTTTTATGAACACTATCAGAAATTTTCTCTTGCACACCCCCTCACAACAATCTCCACAACTTTGGAAACCAGCGTCCAGAGTTTAACGCCACAAACTTAAGAGCAGATGATCTTCATTTCCTTATCAGATTTGAAAATCACAAAGGTTGTGAAAGTCCAGTAACATTGTGTTTGAGATCAGCAACGTGAGAAAATATTAATCAAAATAGTTGTCTTATATATTTTTAATGAGTTGTAGTGTCACTGCAGATGTGTTCATAACAAATTTCACAAGTTTTGACATTTTGTTGGAGTCCTGCTAAAGTATGTATGAAACTTGAAACAAATCCTCCTGATGTACATTTCCACTTTATCAGTTTCATCAGTGCAGCATCTTACTGTCATCAGGTCAAACTCACCACTCTGCTACTTTATTTTAATGAGTTTGTAACATTTATTGGTAATTTGTTTATTTGCAGACATGCAGCCGTTGTTGGCGATAAAAGAAGAAATTCTTCCCGAACACCAAGAATGGAATCTGTGTGTTGACCAGGAGGACGTTAAAGAAGAAGAGAAGCTGTGGATAAGTCAGGAGGAAGAGCAGCTTCATCAGCTGGAGGAGGGAGATCTCACCAAGTTTGGTTTCACTGCCATCCGTGTGAAGTGCGAAAATGATGATGAAAAATCAGAGTCATCACAGCTTCATCAAAGCCGAAGTGATAAGAGCACAGAGGCTGAGCCTGTAGCCAGCAGCTCATCTGTACACAGAACACTGACAGCAGAAGCTGATGGAGAGGACGATGGAGGACCACAACCAGCCAGCAACTCAGGTCTAAACAGTCATTTACAACCAGATACCAGTGGCAGGATTTCAGACAGTTCTGGAACTGAGACTGATGACAGTTATGACTGGAAACAGAGCAGAGAACTTCAGCCACATTTTAACTGTCAAAAAAATACCAAGATTGTTTGTTCAGGCCACACTGATGGAAAAGCATCTACTCACATGAACAACTCAGAACAACAAATGGGGAGGCAAGCAAAAAGGAAACCATTTAGCTGTTCTGATCAGAGTAAAAGAGAGAAGCAGAAGGGCACTCTGAACAAACTCATTAGAATTCAGACAGGAAAAAAATCATTTAGCTGTTCTGAATGTGGTCGAAGATTTGGCTATAAGAGCACTCTGAACAGACACATGATAATTCATACAGGACAAAAAGCATTTGGCTGTTCTCAGTGTGGTAAAACATTTGGACAAAAGAGCAACCTGAGCACACACATGATAATTCATACAGGGCAAAAAGCATTTGTCTGCTCTGAGTGTGGTCAACGATTTGGACAAAAGGGCAACCTGAAAGCACACATGATAATTCATACAGGACAAAAATCATTTGGCTGTTCTAAGTGTGGTAAAAGATTTGGACGAATGGTTGACCTGAACAAACACATGGTAATTCATACAGGGCAAAAAGCATTTGTCTGTTCTGAGTGTGGTCAAAGATTTGGACGAAGGGGCAACCTCAACACACACATGATAATTCATACAGGACAAAAACCATTTGGCTGTTTTGAGTGTGGTCAAAGATTTGGACGAAAGGGCGACTTGAACACACACTTGATAATTCATACAGGACAGAAAGCATTTGGCTGTTCTGAGTGTGGTCAGAGATTTGGACGAAAGGGTGACCTGAACACACACAGGATAATTCATACCGGACAAAAACCATTTGTCTGTTCTGAGTGTGGTAAAAGATTTGGACGAAAAGACAACCTGAAAACACACATGATAATTCATACAGGGCAAAAAGCATTTGTCTGTTCTCAGTGTAGTCAAAGATTTGGACAAAAGAGCCACCTGAACACTCACATGATTATTCATACAGGACGCACAAATGCAGAATGCAGTGGGCCCAGGACCAGAGGTCTAAAGTTGCACTCTAGGCTCAAGACACAAAAACAAAATACCAAGACCTTAAAAATGATCTATGAACAACATGGACATTGAAAGCAATTGATACAGGGGTTAAAGTTCTCTATCGCTATGACTGATGCCCTTCAATTGGTCTTGGACCCTCCCTGCCTTCACTGCGCATGTGTCATTTCGGAGCTCAACAGCATCATTTCTGGGCGTCACCAGCAAGTCACTGATTATCACCTTGTTTCTGCTTAAAACTGCACTCCAGTCATCATCTATCTCAGTGACAGAGATTTGAAGCTTTTGTACAACAATCATTTCCACAAATAAATTCAGCATTATTTCATAATAAAAGACTGGGGACCAGTCACAGCGTCACAGCAGCTGCTGCAGCACGTCATTTCAGCGCGTCAGTGACTACTCACCAGTTATTGCCTTGTTTCTGCTTAAAACTGACTTTAGAATGATTTCAGATGTTTTACCTTGTCATCAGATGGTTAATAATCCCATTAATCTCGTTGATCGTTTTGGGTGTAGAGAGTCCGTCTCAGACGTGCTGCTGTGGTCTAAAATGACGCATACGCAGTGAAGGTAGGGCAGACCGATATTTTTAGGCTGGACCATTCGGTCTGCGACAGCAGTACTAGCTGTTGGATTGCCTGAGGCCTTGGATTTGCCGTGGCAACCTTCCGTGTGCAAACAAAGGAACAGCCAAAGGGGCTTAATTCTTTAGGCGAGATTATGATTTAGATCATAGATTGACAATCACAGTATGACAGACCTCAAAGGTTTAGTTGTTGATCAAACACACATTAAAATAACATAAATAATGATGAAAAATAATTCAGTGAAATAACATAAATAAAACCAGAATTCCTATATAGATCTTGTGTAGATATTTTGAAACTCCTGACAGCTCCCATAATATGAACAATAAAAAAAAATACGAGATAAAAACAATACAAAAGTTGCAGTGCAGGTTTAACTCAGCCAGTGCCAATGACTGCAGATGTTTTTTGTTTTGTTTTGTTTTGTTTTTTTTCCAGCAACATAAGTGGAAATGGTACTACAATCAGTGAATACTTTGTATTTGGAAACAATGGGCCGTGTAGAAGCAGAATGTGCAAACAACATAAAACTATAATGTAGCACTCAATCTTATCCAAATCTAGCATAAGTGTCTACCTGTCTGCCTTACGGGTCCATCATGGCACCATGCAGTGCCGCTGTGAATTATAACATCACGTGAAATCTCTGAGTAGGATTTCCAAGTAATGTGTCATCTTCAACCGCTTATCTGGCATTACGTCACAGGGCAACAGCTCCAGTAGGGGCCACATTAACTACCTCTAACGGGGGGATCCCGAGGTGTTCCAAGGCCATTGTGGAGATATAATCTCCCCACCTAGTCCTGGGTCTTCCTCAGGGTCTTCTCACAGCTGGATGTGCCTGGGAACACCTCCCTAGGGAGGCATCCAGGAGGCATCCTTCACCAGATGCCCGAACCACCTCGGCTGACTCAACGCAAAGGAGCAGCGGCTCTACTCCGAGCTCCTCATGAGTGACTGAGCTTCTCACCCTATCTCTAAGGGAGACCCCAGCCACCCTCCTGAGGAAACTCATTTTGGCCCATATAGAGGAATTTCCCCTCTATATGGATCTTATGTTATAGTCATTTTTAACATAATACAGTGGGGTAAAATAGTATTTAGTGAGTAGGGGTGTCGGAAAAAATCGATTCACATCCAAATCGCGATTCTTATTTATTACTATTCTGAATCGATCCAAAATGTCCAAGAATCGATTTTTAAAAAGCATTTTTTTAAACATTTTCTTGCTTACTTGCGTGTACTGTTTATCAGGCAACGGCTTCCATACTACAGCGTCCCCGCGAGGGGGGGGAGGTGGTCCGGCGTGCTTCAAACACTCGTGAGCTGCAGACTTCAGTGGCTGTAGCTTAGCATGGCGGACGAAGAGCTAATTCAGCCAGCACCGTCTTTGCTGAAGGCAAATGTTTGGGCACATTTTGGATTTTATTATTTGCTGCATAAGAAGGAGCTTGACATGACTTATGCAGTGTGCAAAATCTTCAAAATGAAAGTCAAGTACTTCGGAAACACTTCAAATCCGCAAGCCCAAAGCTACGTCATCACCCAGAGCTAAAAGAGGGGAGCAGCATTATCTGCTGACTACTGACCAGCGCTTCGCTAAACTGCCAGCCAACTCCGAACGAGCAAAGCAGATGAGTAAATTTACATCTAGAATCACTTGATTAACCTTGTAAAGCTGCATTTTCTTAAACATAAACATTTTTTAAGTAATATAACTATTTCTCAGAGCTCGTTGAATCGAAAATCGATTCTGAATCGAATCGTCACCCCAAGAATCGGAGTCGAATTGAATCGTGTGTTCTTGAACGATTCACATCCCTATTAGTCAGCCCCGATTGTGCAAGTTCCCCTACTTAGAAAGATGAGAGAGGTCTGTAATTTTCAACATGAGTACACTTCAACCGTGAGAGACAAAATGAGAAAAAAAATCCAGGAAATAACATTGTAGGATTTTTAAAGAATTTATTTGTAAATTATGGTGGAAGATAAGTATTTGGTCAATAACAAAAGTTCAACTCAATACTAATCATAACATAACATAATCTTTGTTGGCAATGACAGGTCAAACGTTTCCTGTAAGTCTTCACCAAGTTTACACACACTGTAGCTGGTATTTTGGCCCATTCCTTCATGCAGATCTCCTCTAGAGCAGTGACGTTTTGGGGCTGTCACTGGGCAACATGGACTTTCAACTCCCACAACAAATTTTCTTCTGAAGAACGGCTAGGCCACTCCAGGACTTTGAAATGCTTTTTACGGAGCCACGCCTTAATTGCCCAAGCAGTGTGTTTGAGATCATTGTCATGCCGGAAGACCCAGCCACGTTGCATCTTCAATGCTGTCACTGATGGAAGGAGATTTTGGCTTAAAATCTCACGATATATTACCCCGTTCATTCTTCCCTTAACACGGATCAGTCGTCCTGTCCCCTTTCCAGAAAAACAGTCCCAAAGCATGATGTTTCCACCCCCCATGCTTCACAGTAGATATGGTGTTCTTGGAATACAACTCAGCACTCTTCTTCCTCCAAACACGAAGAGTTGAGGTTTTACCAAAAAGTAATATTTTGGTTTCATCTGACCATATGATATTCTCCCAATCCTCTGCTGGATCATCCATATGCTCTCTGGCAAACCTCAGATGGGCCTGGACCCATACTGGGTTAAGCAGGGGGACACGCCTGGCACTGCAGGATTTCAGTCCTTCTCTGCGTAGTGTGTAGCCTTTGTTACTTTGGTCACAGTTCTCTGCAGGTTATTCATCAGGGCCCCTCCGTGTAGTTCTGGGATTTTTGTTCACTGTTCTCATGATCATTTTGGCCCCATATCTTGCATGGAGCCCCAGATCAAGGGAGATTATCAATGGTCTTGTATGTCTTCCATTTTCTTACAATTGCTCCCACAGTTGATTTATGCACACCAACCTCCTTGACTATTGTAGATTCACTCTTCCCAGACTGGTGCACATCTACAATTTTGTTCCTGGTGTCCTTAGACAGCTCTTTTTGGTCTTGTCCATGGTTGAGTTTGGAGTCTGACTGTTTGAGGCTGTGGACAGGTGTCTTTAATACAGATACCAATTTCCAACAGGTGCCATTAATACAGGTAACAGGTGGAGGACAGAAGAGCTTCTTAAAGAAGTTGTTACAGGTCTGTGAGAGCCAGAAATCTTGCTTGTTTGTGGGTGACCAAATACTTATTTTCCACCATAATTTACAAATAGATTCTTTAAAAATGCTACCATTTTATTTGCTGGATTTTTTTTTTTCTCTCATTTTGTCTCTCATAGTTGAAGTGTACCTATGTTGAAAATTACAGACCTCTCTCATCTTTCTAAGTAGGAGAACTTGCACAATCAAGGGCTGACTAAATACTTTTTTCCCCATTGTACACCACATACTTACAGTATTTGATGTGTGAAGCTCCTGGATTTTTGACAAAAATACTTTAGAAATAGAAAGCCTTTATGGTCATTATACACAGCAAACACAGTCTGCATAGTACAACGAGATTAGGGGGGCTGCTCCTTAAAAAGTGCACGCAGTGCAATACCAGACAATATAACATGAATAAACAACAATATCACATAAGGAAACACGTGAAGTCCTTTGCTGAAAAGTAAAATTGTGTAACATGTGGACAGTGTAAACAGTGTAGCAATTGAGAGAGTGCAAAAGGAAATGTAAAACTGTATGACAACTATCGGCGATATAATAAACAATGGAACAACTGAAAAATGTGCAAAAGTCCTGTGCTACAAATGAGATAGATATGGTGCGACTCAGTACCTAATATAGTCTGTTTTTAGTGCAGATTATTGTTCAACATGGTGATGGTTTTGGGGAAGAAACTACTTCACTCTTCACTTCACTACTTTACGCTTAAATATTACAAATAGTAAGTCAATGATAATGATAATAATACAAAAGTAAGTAAGTCACTTTGGCTGCTCCCTTGTTTTCACTCCAGGTCACCACACCAGATCCAAGGGAGATCTGCATGTTGATTTGGCACAGTTTTTATGCCGGATGTCCTTCCTGACGCAACTCCACAATACATGGAGAATTGTGGCAGGGTTGGGTTTTGAACCAGAAACCTTTCACACTGAAACCAAGCGCACTATACTACTACTGCTAATAATAATAATATTTAATAATAATAAAATGTTATATTATGTAATAACATCTTAATTGTTTCAAAGTATTAGAATCTTAGAATCCTGTGTATAAAAAAAAAAAAAAATGCATTTAAAATTGCTGCAAAAGTGGACTTTTAAGGGATTTGGGGGGCCCTTCCCCACCCCTTGCCCCAATGGCTTCGCCCCTGCACCAGAGGCCTGCAGAGTTTGTCTGCAGCTGCAAAGAGTTGTCTGTTCTTATTGACGCAGTTCTCTCAAACTGTGACACAGATGATCTTAGACTTGTTGCGTATTTAAAGTGAAGCAGTGTCTTTGTGTGTTTTTGGTAAACACATGGCGCTGTGTGTCGACCGCCTGAAGCAAAGGGATGCACACTTTTTTTATGTGAATCAACTGACTGATTAAAAAAAAAAAACACCTTTATCGGACGGATTCTTATTGGATTTGATCAGAACTTTCATCTGTACATCAACAGGGTGGATTTATCAATGCAGCTTTTGTGTAAAAGCTTCACACACACACAAGGCTGTTTTTCACAGGCTGCAATCACAACATGCACGCGCACTGTCAGGAAAGCCCAAAACTCACAACGACACAAAGAAATAAATGATTTGACCACGTTATAAAGAAAACTTGGGCTTGTCTGATTCGGGTAAAGTTCTAAAGGATCTGTGCTGTCCAAAAGGCCGTCCTGACGCAAAATCATCAAGGCTGGACACAAGATAGAAAATTTACTGCATCCCTGACACAACGGCCACAAGACACATGGAGACACGTCGAGCGACTTGTCAAAAAATAATCAAATAATAAACGTGCTGCAGAGTAAATTCATCTGACACGAATGACAAACTGTTAACGAAAAGACGAGTTTGCATTTACACTTTGTGTCACGGTGTTAAAGTCTCTGATGCAGCTCTGCTGTTCAAATTAAAGCTACTGTGTGTAGATTTGTGAAAACGGCAGCAAATAAAAGCTCACATTTCTTTAATTGAGCCCAATAGATTTTAATTGGTGTTGAATGAAGTAAAAGCTGTAGAACATCTGTCCCCTTAAAATGTGTTTATCCTGAAGTATTTAAATAATGTGGAGGTTAAAGTCTTTGTATAATATGATGCTGCATTAGAAAAGAGCAGCAATGGTTAGTGAGTAAAATATAATCTTGTTCAGCAGGAGAACAACTTGCTGTTTTCTTAACTGTCTCCACCTTGTTTTACCTTAAATCCTTGAACACAATCACAAAAGGGTTTCTATAAAAAGGCAGATGAACAGCTTGTGATTTGACTGTTTAAAAAAATCAGTCAAAAGGATTTTATTTATTTTTGTTTTTTTTTTGCTTTAATCGCTGTAGATGATACATAATAATATTATATAATATTATTATTAATAATAATATAATAATTGGAGTGAGCAGCAGAGCAGATGGTCGGCATTAGTACAGACGGCTGTACTGTTTATTATAGCCCGCGGATGCATTCGGAGTCTGCAGGCCGGGCCAGCAACCTTGTCGGTTTTTTTTGTGGTTTTTTTTTTTTTTTTTGGACAGAAATAGGGCAGATAACGGGGTGGTGGTGTGGCTCTTTATGTTAGATCAAATCATCGTTGTGAAATTGTTTCAAAAATGCCACTTTTTCTGGATGGCGTTATGGAGTGTGTCACTTTGGAGATTACATGTGAAACATTTTTGTGGAGAAGTTGACTGAAAGGTACAACTCAGGTAAAAACAGTAAGCTATTATTTGTTTGTGGAGACTTGAACATAGATTTTCTAAATCCTCATAGCCATATACACATAATGGAATTTTTATATTCTGTGTTCTGTGTGGGATTATATCCAGCGATAACACACCCAACCAGGATCACTTCGACACTCATTGACAATATATTAACAAATGTTTTTGTAGGGAATTTAATGGGTCGACTACTTATTAGTGACATCAGTGATCACTTGCCAGTTTTTGTTGTTTATAATTCCTTAGTTGACAAAATTGACCATATTGACATCTCAAATTTTAAAAGGAAAATAACTGAAGAATCTATGACTAACTTTCAAACGGATCTATCGCACCAAAATTGGTGTGACATCTACACTGAAGACATTGACCAATCATTTATCTTCATTATTTCCAATCTGTATGACAAACACTGTCCATTGATACTAAATGTTGGACACAGGCGAAATACTGATAAACCTTCAATCACAAAGGGACTGCTAAACGCAGGTAAAATAATTTTTTGTAGAAGCAGTTTTTAAAATGCAGAACAACTCGGGCTGAGTGCAAATACAAGACATACAGTAGTGTTCAGAATAATAGTAGTGCTATGTGACTAAAAAGATTAATCCAGATTTTGAGTATATTTCTTATTGTTACATGGGAAACAAGGTACCAGTAGATTCTCACAAATCCAACAAGACCAAGCATTCATGATATGCACACTCTTAAGACTATGAAATTGGGCTATTAGTAAAAAAAAAGTAGGAAAGGGGGTGTTTACAATAATAGTAGTGTGGCATTCAGTCAGTGAGTTCGTCAATTTTGTGGAACAAACAGGTGTGAATCAGGTGTCCCCTATTTAAGGATTAAGCCAGCACCTGTTGAACATGCTTTTCTCTTTGAAAGCCTGAGGACAATGGGATGTTCAAGACATTGTTCAGAAGAACAACGTAGTTTGATTAAAAAGTTGATTGGAGAGAGGAAAACTTACATGCAGGTGCAAAAAATTATAGGCTGTTCATCTACAATGATCTCCAATGCTTTAAAATGGACAAAAAACCAGACGCGTGGAACAAAATAGAAAACAACCATCAAAATGGATAGAATAATAACCAGAATGGCAAAGGCTCACCCATTGATCAGCTCCAGGATGATCAAAGAGAGTCTAGAGTTACCTGTAAGTGCTGTGACAGTTAGAAGACGCCTGCGTGAAGCTAATTTATTTGCAAGAATCCCCCGCAAAGTCCCTCTGTTAAATAAAAGACGTGCAGAAGAGGTTACAATTTGCCAAAGAGCACATCAACTGGCCTAAAGAGAAATGGAGGAATATTTTGTGGACTGATGAGAGTAAAATTGTTCTTTTTGGGTCCAAGGGCCGCAGACAGTTTGTGAGACGACCCCCAAACTCTGAATTCAAGCCACAGTTCACAGTGAAGACAGTGAAGCATGCAAGCATCATGATATGGGCATGTTTCTCCTACTATGGTGTTGGGCCTATATATCGCATGGATCAGTTTGGATATGTCAAAATACTTGAAGAGGTCATGTTGCCTTATGCTGAAGGGGACATGCCCTTGAAATGGGTGTTTCAACAAGACTGACCCCAAGCACACTAGTAAACGAGCAAAATCTTGGTTCCAAAGCAACAAAGTTAATTCCTCGCAGATGTGAAGAAATCATGAAAAACTGTGGTTATACAACTAAATACTTGGCTTGGGACTCCGACGAGGGCGCTCGCATCTCCTCCACTCTCCCTTATCTCTCTGCTTTAACCTTCTAGTCCCTACTTCACCAGACTTGTTTATTCCTCAAAACTGTATTGGATTCTGGATCTATTTGACTACTATTGGATTAACCATGGAATTGATCAGCTGGTCTCTGAACGCTATTGACACAATTTTTTGTACAAGAAGGTCAGGACCGGGGGATCCTGCCTGCCCAGATGGAACGTATCCTGCGGGCTATGTCCTCGACTCCTGGAGTTCCTGGTGTGTGGCATGCTTGGCGCCTTTCTCTGTGGAGGACGTCGAGGACCTATTCATCCATCCATCCATCCATCCATTTTCTTCCGCTTTATCCGGAGTCGGGTCGCGGGGGCAGCAGCTCAAGCAAAGCCTATTCATTTTTGGTCTTATGGTAGCAGGGCTGGTACTTTTTGGCTTATGTGCTGCCCTGATCTACCGGAAAATTGGCAAGACGGCGGCATCAAGAACCACGGGCCCTCGCTTGTCTGTCATGATTAACAAGGTTGGCAAGGCAGTGCATTCTCAGACTGCAAATTAGATGACACCTTGGAGCTGATGCCTGCCTTGCAGTTGAAGCTGAAGGTTTCGGAGGCCGGTGAATATTCTGAATATTCTTAATTCAAAGTTAGGAATATTCTTAATTTATAATTGGGATTTGGCTGAGTTTGGGGAACTATAAAAAGTGTTTTTCACTCCTCGGCTGCAACACTACAGGCTATCTAGCATCAAGGTCAATTGCCCACTGTTTTTCCTCCAGTGGAATTTATCCAGGCTCTGGTGAGATTATTTGGCTCCATTCTTATCTCAACCCACAAGGACAATAAACTGACAGACTTACACATGGACCAAAGCATGCTCCAGCCTCTCCTCTTAATCAGTCTCTGCCCCTCCCTCCCTGCGGCAGGCCTCGTCCTCTCTCAAGCTTGCCTGGCGGCGCGACTTATAGTTGCAGCGGCCTTCACCCACTTTGCCTCTATTCGGATGACGGATTGCTTCAAGTTTAGTGCACATAAACAATGTCAAATGTATATGTGTTGTCTTTAATTTTGATGTGTGCCATTATTACGGTAAACAAGTAATAATTGTGGATTAATTGCTGTATCTTGTCTGAGTTAATTGGAGTGTAAACATAATTGCCCTTTTTTTTGGGATCAATAAAGTTGTCTGAAGTCTGAAATACTAGTTTAGTGATTCACAGGATTGCTAAAAAAGCAGTTTGAACATAATAGTTTTGAGTTTGTCGCGTCAACAGCAGATGCTACTATTATTGTGAACACCCCCTTTCTACTTTTTTTTTTTATTTTATTTTTTTTTTTTATACTTTTTTCCTGATTCTCTCCCTTCAGCCCCAACCAGTCCCAGCAGAAGACTGCCCCTCCCTGAGCCTGTTTCTGCTGGAGGTTTCTTCCTGTTAAAAGGGAGTTTTTCCTTCCCACTGTCGCCAAGTGCTTGCTCACAGGGGGTCGTTTTGACCTTTGGGGTTTTTCTGTAATTATTGTATGGCTTTGCCTTACAATATAAAGCGCCTTGGGCCAACTGTTTGTTGTGATTTGGCGCTATATAAATAAAATTGATTTGATTTAATGGCCCAATTTCATAGCCTTAAGAGTGTACATATCATGAATGCTTGGTCTTGTTGGATAATTTCATAGCCTTAAGAGTGTGCATATCATGAATGCTTGGTCTTGTTGGATTTGTGAGAATCTACTGAATCTACTGGTACCTTTGTTTCCCATGTAACAATAAGAAATATACTAAAAACCTGGATTAATCTTTTTAGTCACATAGCACTACTATTATTCTGAACACTACTGTACTACACAAACTAAAAAGGGAAAATCAACTGATCACGATAATTTTGATATGCCTTTGATTTAAAAAAAATATAATTGGTTGTGTCATTAAACCTTTAACTTAGATCTGTAATTTGTCATTGACGACTGGGAGATTTCCCTCCAAAATGAAAATAGCTAAAGTGATACTGCTCTTCAAATCTGGTGATAAACATGTCTTTTCCAACTATAGGCCAATCTCACTGCTTCAATTTTCAAAAATTCTGGAAAAAAGTATTCTTTAAGAGGTTAAATGATTTTATATCCAAACATCATATACTAAATGAGCGGCAATATGGATTTAGAAGTCAGACTACTTCAGTGGTGGTAAGTGATTTTGTTGAAAATACAAATGCAACTGAAAACAAACAATATAGCATAGGGGTTTTCTTTGACCAACTGAAAGCATTTGGTACTATAGATCATGCCTTGCTATTGGATAAATTATGGAAGTATGGTGTCAGGGGATTGGCTCATGATTGGATAGCTAGTTCTCTGTCCATCAGGTATCAGTATATTCACTTGGGTGGGATAAACCCAGAATTTTTGAGGTGCACTTGTGGGGTGTCCCAGGGCTCAGATCTTGGGCCTTTGCCGTTTCTTTTATATATCAATGACATGTTTGGTTTCAAAGATTGAAGCTTAAGGAATAGTTCGAGTCCAAGAAATTGTTGATTCACTTTGCCAAAACAAAGTGTATCATATTCTGTAATTAGCCCCGGAACTCATGTTGAAATTTATGTACGCAATGTTGAAATTGAACTCGTAAATGAAACTGAATTTCTGACTGTCTTTATTGACGATAATTTAAGGTGGAAAACATATAAGGGTGATTCTTTAACTACAGGCACTATTGGCCTTGTAAATGTAATTTCCACCACACCATTGCCTTACAATATAAAGCGCCTTGGGGCAACTGTTTGCTGTGATTTGGCACTATATACGTGTGCTCTGATGTCACTGTTTATCTCCATAGAAACTACCCAAACAATCTTTCATACAAACTGTTTAAAGGGACATTACAGTGTTGTGGTGGAAATTACAGCAATAGTGTGGGACAACTACATTTTGTTTTAAAAAATCACAACAGTTGTATGACATTGAATACCCCAATTATGTTTTGATTATTTTACTGATATTTTATTCAGAGATATTTTAAAACATTAGAAAAAACATTTCTTTACCATTCATTTTTATCATTGAAGATCAAAAGTCTGGGTGTGGGACAAGCACAAAACGGCAATATTTGCATATAATGATGCTGAAAAAAGGTGAAAAAGTCATCATAGACTACTAGAACAAATTACTTAACACACTTTCATTGTAAAGATAACTATAAAAGTGTGAAATTTCCCTTTTTCTGTTTTTCATACAGTATGATCAAAGGACATAAGTACCCATAGTCTAAGAATCACCCATAAATTGTTAAATCTAAAATGTCAAAGATCATTGCCATATTGTATAAAGCACAAGACGTCCTCTCCCAACACTCATTAGTTACTTAATATCATTCATTAATTGTTCCATACATGGCCTACTGTATTGAAGTTTGTGGAACTAACTGAAACTAACATAAATCCTATATGTTTACCTCAAAAGAAAGCTATAAGAATCATGAGTAAGAAACCTTATTGTGAGCCAACTAATCCTTTGTTTGTCCATTTGCATATTTTGAAATTTTGGGACTTGGTTGATTAAATCATAATATAAATTATGTTCAAAGTGACAAATAGACTTCTGTGTTTAGAATGAGGGACTCCAGTTATAATTTACAAGGAACATTATTATTTCAGAAATCAAAGATTTGAACTATCGCAAAAAGGCATTGTATTTCTGTTAAAGGTGTAAATATTTGGAATAATTGTCCGGAGAACATAAAATCACTCGGTAGTTTGGTTGCTTTTAAAAGGCTCTATGAAAGCTATTTGATTACTTGCTACAGCATGTTAAATTAGGTCTATTGATTGTTTTGTTTTTTGGTGCACTGCTGCTTGCTTCTAGCTCATGGATCAATTTATACTTTGTAATCGTATGTATAATTTTATGTACATATGTATAATTTTTATTTTTAGTTAAAAGGGTAGGCGTTTACAAGTTTTTGCTTCTGCCAACACCCTTTCGGGTGCATGGGTGCACTGTGGGATTATTTTCTTTCTTTGTAAGTTTTTTGCTGTTCTGCCCTGTGTGTGCCGAATATATTCATTCATTCAATACCAGTTGTGGTGGGGTAACAGGCCCCACCACAGCTGAAATACCTCGAGTCAATGCCTGGTCACTCTAGTGTCCACAAGGTGCAGTTACCAGCAATTAACGAGATGGTCACCATCTTGAAGAGAGCCCTTGGATACAATACCAGCAATGTTTAGGGTGCAACTACAATTTCAACATTCAAACATAATGAGGACCATTGCATTCTAGAAAGAAATCCATCCAATAAACTGAAATTCACCCAAATGCTTTTTCCTTCTTCAGTTCTAAATGGATTTTGATCATCTTGTTTTTGTTTATTTCATCTAAGTGTGATGGAGGCTGGTAGGAGGTGCTGTGCATGTGATAGTTTGATTAATCAAAACACTGTTCACAGTACTTCCATATGGAAATTTGAAATTAAACATTTTACAGAAAAATATGAATTTCTTTGCAGTGAAATTCACCCAAAATATTTCTTCTTTCTTTTTTGATGGATTTCGAGCCAGATTGTTCATTGTTGCTCACACAATTTTGAATTTTATTGTAAATAGACTAGTTGTTTGGAAAATAATAAAATTGACCCAAAATGCTTGTTTTCCTCCAGTTTCTGATCACTTTTATTTGTGATGGTTTTGTTTGATTCATCAAAGCTCTGTTCTTGAATGTAGAATTTTGAAAATTGAAGTTTGTGGAAAAATATTAACTCTTGGTCATTATATTCACCCAAAATTGATCATGTTCCTGAATTTCATGTTTTCTGATAGAAAAAACAAGACAGCATTCAAGAAAATTTACAGATTGTCATTAATTATTTAAAAAAGAACCTCAACTTCCAGCAACAATATTTCCAGAAAATTTCTGTCCCGATACAGATGACACACTGCTGTCAACATTTCAGCTGGTATGTCAGGTTTCATTCAAATATCTATTTACACAATAGTGTAAACACTAAAATTACTCTTAAAAAATTAATAGCAATTGGTAAAGAATTTTATTTGGAGTATGTCATCACTCTGGAGATGTACAGTGAGGAAAATAAGTATTTGAACACCCTGCGATCTGGGGTCTGAAATTTTCATCTTAGGTGCATGTCCACTGTGAGAGACATAATCTAAAAAAAAAATCCGGAAATCACAATGTATGATTTTTAATGATTTATTTGTATGTTACTGCTGCAAATAAGTATTTGAACACCTACAACCCCTGGCAAAAATTATGGAATCACCGGCCTCGGAGGATGTTCATTCAGTTGTTTAATTTTGTAGAAAAAAAGCAGATCAATCAATCAATCAATTTTTTTATATAGCGCCAAATCACAACAAACAGTTGCCCCAAGGCGCTTTATATTGTAAGGCAAGGCCATACAATAATTATGTAAAACCCCAACGGTCAAAACGACCCCCTGTGAGCAAGCACTTGGCTACAGTGGGAAGGAAAAACTCCCTTTTAACAGGAAGAAACCTCCAGCAGAACCAGGCTCAGGGAGGGGCAGTCTTCTGCTGGGACTGGTTGGGGCTGAGGGAGAGAACCAGGAAAAAGACATGCTGTGGGGGGGAGCAGAGATCGATCACTAATGATTAAATGCAGAGTGGTGCATACAGAGCAAAAAGAGAAAGAAACAGTGCATCATGGGAACCCCCCAGCAGTCTACGTCTATAGCAGCATAACTAAGGGATGGTTCAGGGTCACCTGATCCAGCCCTAGCTATAAGCTTTAGCAAAAAGGAAAGTTTTAAGCCTAATCTTAAAAGTAGAGAGGGTGTCTGTCTCCCTGATCTGAATTGGGAGCTGGTTCCACAGGAGAGGAGCCTGAAAGCTGAAGGCTCTGCCTCCCATTCTACTCTTACAAACCCTAGGAACTACAAGTAAGCCTGCAGTCTGAGAGCGAAGCGCTCTATTGGGGTGATATGGTACTACGAGGTCCCTAAGATAAGATGGGACCTGATTATTCAAAACCTTATAAGTAAGAAGAAGAATTTTAAATTCTATTCTAGAATTAACAGGAAGCCAATGAAGAGAGGCCAATATGGGTGAGATATGCTCTCTCCTTCTAGTCCCCGTCAGTACTCTAGCTGCAGCATTTTGAATTAACTGAAGGCTTTTCAGGGAACTTTTAGGACAACCTGATAATAATGAATTACAATAGTCCAGCCTAGAGGAAATAAATGCATGAATTAGTTTTTCAGCATCACTCTGAGACAAGACCTTTCTGATTTTAGAGATATTGCGTAAATGCAAAAAAGCAGTCCTACATATTTGTTTAATATGCGCTTTGAATGACATATCCTGATCAAAAACGACTCCAAGATTTCTCACAGTATTACTAGAGGTCAGGGTAATGCCATCCAGAGTAAGGATCTGGTTAGACACCATGTTTCTAAGATTTGTGGGGCCAAGTACAATAACTTCAGTTTTATCTGAGTTTAAAAGCAGGAAATTAGAGGTCATCCATGTCTTTATGTCTGTAAGACAATCCTGCAGTTTAGCTAATTGGTGTGTGTCCTCTGGCTTCATGGATAGATAAAGCTGGGTATCATCTGCGTAACAATGAAAATTTAAGCAATACCGTCTAATAATACTGCCTAAGGGAAGCATGTATAAAGTGAATAAAATTGGTCCTAGCACAGAACCTTGTGGAACGCCATAATTAATTTTAGTCTGTGAAGAAGATTCCCCATTTACATGAACAAATTGTAATCTATTAGACAAATATGATTCAAACCACCGCAGCGCAGTGCCTTTAATACCTATGGCATGCTCTAATCTCTGTAATAAAATTTTATGGTCAACAGTATCAAAAGCAGCACTGAGGTCTAACAGAACAAGCACAGAGATGAGTCCACTGTCCGAGGCCATAAGAAGATCATTTGTAACCTTCACTAATGCTGTTTCTGTACTATGATGAATTCTAAAACCTGACTGAAACTCTTCAAATAGACCATTCCTCTGCAGATGATCAGTTAGCTGTTTTACAACTACCCTTTCAAGAATTTTTGAGAGAAAAGGAAGGTTGGAGATTGGCCTATAATTAGCTAAGATAGCTGGGTCAAGTGATGGCTTTTTAAGTAATGGTTTAATTACTGCTACCTTAAAAGCCTGTGGTACATAGCCAACTAACAAAGATAGATTGATCATATTTAAGATCGAAGCATTAAATAATGGTAGGGCTTCCTTGAGCAGCCTGGTAGGAATGGGGTCTAATAAACATGTTGATGGTTTGGATGAAGTAACTAATGAAAATAACTCAGACAGAACAATCGGAGAGAAAGAGTCTAACCAAATACCGGCATCACTGAAAGCAGCCAAAGATAACGATACGTCTTTGGGATGGTTATGAGTAATTTTTTCTCTAATAGTTAAAATTTTGTTAGCAAAGAAAGTCACAAAGTCATTACTAGTTAAAGTTAATGGAATACTCAGCTCAATAGAGCTCTGACTCTTTGTCAGCCTGGCTACAGTGCTGAAAAGAAACCTGGGGTTGTTCTTATTTTCTTCAATTAGTGATGAGTAGAAAGATGTCCTAGCTTTACGGAGGGCTTTTTTATAGAGCAACAGACTCTTTTTCCAGGCTAAGTGAAGATCTTCTAAATTAGTGAGACGCCATTTCCTCTCCAACTTACGGGTTATCTGCTTTAAGCTACGAGTTTGTGAGTTATACCACGGAGTCAGGCACTTCTGATTTAAAGCTCTCCTTTTTAGAGGAGCTACAGCATCCAAAGTTGTCTTCAATGAGGATGTAAAACTATTGACGAGATACTCTATCTCACTTACAGAGTTTAGGTAGCTACTCTGCACTGTGTTGGTATATGGCATTAGAGAACATAAAGAAGGAATCATATCCTTAAACCTAGTTACAGCGCTTTCTGAAAGACTTCTAGTGTAATGAAACTTATTCCCCACTGCTGGGTAGTCCATCAGAGTAAATGTAAATGTTATTAAGAAATGATCAGACAGAAGGGAGTTTTCAGGGAATACTGTTAAGTCTTCTATTTCCATACCATAAATCAGAACAAGATCTAAGATATGATTAAAGTGGTGGGTGGACTCATTTACTTTTTGAGCAAAGCCAATAGAGTCTAATAATAGATTAAATGCAGTGTTGAGGCTGTCATTCTCAGCATCTGTGTGGATGTTAAAATCGCCCACTATAATTATCTTATCTGAGCTAAGCACTAAGTCAGACAAAAGGTCTGAAAATTCACAGAGAAACTCACAGTAACGACCAGGTGGACGATAGATAATAAATAAAACTGGTTTTTGGGACTTCCAATTTGGATGGACAAGACTAAGAGTCAAGCTTTCAAATGAATTAAAGCTCTGTCTGGGTTTTTGATTAATTAATAAGCTGGAATGGAAGATTGCTGCTAATCCTCCGCCCCGGCCCGTGCTACGAGCATTCTGACAGTTAGTGTGACTCGGGGGTGTTGACTCATTTAAACTAACATATTCATCCTGCTGTAACCAGGTTTCTGTAAGGCAGAATAAATCAATATGTTGATCAATTATTATATCATTTACCAACAGGGACTTAGAAGAGAGAGACCTAATGTTTAATAGACCACATTTAACTGTTTTAGTCTGTGGTGCAGTTGAAGGTGCTATATTATTTTTTCTTTTTGAATTTTTATGCTTAAATAGATTTTTGCTGGTTATTGGTAGTCTGGGAGCAGGCACCGTCTCTACGGGGATGGGGTAATGAGGGGATGGCAGGGGGAGAGAAGCTGCAGAGAGGTGTGTAAGACTACAACTCTGCTTCCTGGTCCCAACGCTGGATAGTCACGGTTTGGAGGATTTAAGAAAATTGGCCAGATTTCTAGAAATGAGAGCTGCTCCATCCAAAGTGGGATGAATGCCGTCTCTCCTAACAAGACCAGGTTTTCCCCAGAAGCTTTGCCAATTATCTATGAAGCCCACCTCATTTTTTGGACACCACTCAGACAGCCAGCAATTCAAGGAGAACATGCGGCTAAACATGTCACTCCCGGTCTGATTGGGGAGGGGCCCAGAGAAAACTACAGAGTCCGACATTGTTTTTGCAAAGTTACACACCGATTTAATGTTAATTTTAGTGACCTCCGATTGGCGTAACCGGGTGTCATTACTGCCGACGTGAATTACAATCTTACCAAATTTACGCTTAGCCTTAGCCAGCAGTTTCAAATTTCCTTCAATGTCACCTGCTCTGGCCCACGGAAGACAATTGACTATGGTTGCTGGTGTCGCTAACTTCACATTTTGCAAAACAGAGTCGCCAATAACCAGAGTTTGATCCTCGGCGGGTGTGTCGTCGAGTGGGGAAAAACGGTTAGAGATGTGAACGGGTTGGCGGTGTACACGGGGCTTCTGTTTAGGGCTACGCTTCCTCCTCACAGTCACCCAGTCAGCCTGCTTTCCCGGCTGCTCGGGATCTGCCAGGGGGTAACTAACGGCGGCTAAGCTACCTTGGTCCGCACCGACTACAGGGGCCTGGCTAGCTGTAGAATTTTCCACGGTGCAGAGCCGAGTCTCCAATTCGCCCAGCCTGGCCTCCAAAGCTACGAATAAGCTACACTTATTACAAGTACAGTTACTGCTAAAGGAGGCCGAGGAATAACTAAACATTTCACACCCAGAGCAGAAAAGTGCGGGAGAGGAGAAGCCGCCATGCTAAATCGGCTAAGAGCTAGTAGCTACGCTAAGCTAGCGGATTCCTAAAAACACGCAAAGTGAATAATGTGTAAATAATTTAGAGGTGATTCAGCAGAAGGAGTGCTTTAGTTAAGGCACGTAAAGATTACACTGGGAAACAAATCGTAATCTAGATAACTAGATCAATCTAACTGCGCAGATTAAACAGCTAACAGATACAGAAAAACACAGCTGTGCTCCGGAACAGGAAGTGATACAATACCGCAGTGAGAGCCAACCACCAGTAGAGGCAAGCCTATCTGCCTCTACTGGTGGTCACAGACATGACACAAAACTAAAGTCATTTCAAATGGCAACTTTCTGGCTTTAAGAAACACTATAAGAAATCAAGAAAAAAATTGTGGCAGTCAATAGTTACTTTTTTAGACCAAGCAGAGGGAAAAAAATATGGACTCACTCAATTCTGAGGAATAAATTATGGAATCACCCTGTAAATTTTCATCCCCAAAACTAACACCTGCATCAAATCAGATCTGCTCGTTAGTCTGCATCTAAAAAGGAGTGATCACACCTTGGAGAGCTGTTGCACCAAGTGGACTGACATGAATCATGGCTTCAACACGAGAGATGTCAATTGAAACAAAGGAGAGGATTATCAAACTCTTAAAAGAGGGTAAATCATCACGCAATGTTGCAAAAGATGTTGGTTGTTCACAGTCAGCTGTGTCTAAACTCTGGACCAAATAGAAACAACATGGGATGGTTGTTAAAGGCAAACATACTGGTAGACCAAGGAAGACATCAAAGCGTCAAGACAGAAAACTTAAAGCAATATGTCTCAAAAATCGAAAATGCACAACAAAACAAATGAGGAACGAATGGGAGGAAACTGGAGTCAACATCTGTGACCGAACTGTAAGAAACCGCCTAAAGGAAATGGGATTTACATACAGAAAAGCTAAATGAAAGCCATCATTAACACCTAAAGAGAAAAAACAAGGTTACAATGGGCTAAGGAAAAGCAATCGTGGACTGTGGATGACTGGATGAAAGTCATATTCAGTGATGAATCTCGAATCTGCATTGGGCAAGGTGATGATGCTGGAACTTTTGTTTGGTACCGTTCCAATGAGATTTATAAAGATGACTGCCTGAAGAGAACATGTAAATTTCCACAGTCATTGATGATATGGGGCTGCATGTCAGGTAAAGGCACTGGGGAAATGGCTGTCATTACATCATCAATAAATGCACAAGTTTACGTTGATATTTTGGACACTTTTCTTATCCCATCAATTGAAAGGATGTTTGGGGATGATGAAATCATTTTTCAAGATGATAATGCATCTTGCCATAGAGCAAAAACTGTGAAAACACTCCTTGCAAAAAGACACATAGGGTCAATGTCATGGCCTGCAAATAGTCCGGATCTTAATCCAGTTGAAAATCTGCAAAGCTGATCTGGCAACAGCAATCAGAGAAAGTTGGAGCCAGATTGATAAAGAGTACTGTTTGTCACTCATTAAGTCCATGCCTCAGAGACTGCAAGCTGTTATAAAAGCCAGAGGTGGTGCAACAAAATACTAGTGATGTGTTGGAGCGTTCTTTTGTTTTTCATGATTCCATAATTTTTTCCTCAGAATTGAGTGATTCCATATTTTTTTTCCCTCTGCTTGGTCTAAAAAAGTAACCGTTACTGACTGCCACAATTTTTTTTTCCTGATTTCTTATAGTGTTTCTTAAAGCCAGAAAGTTGCCATTTGAAATGACTTTAGTTTTGTGTCATGTCTGTGATCTGCTTTTTTCCTACAAAATTAAACAACTGAATGAACATCCTCCGAGGCCGGTGATTCCATAATTTTTGCCAGGGGTTGTACCAACCAGCAAGAATTCTGGCTCACACAGACCTGTTAATTTTTCTTTAAGAAGCCTTCTTATTCTGCACTCTTTACCTGTATTAATTGCACCTGTTTGAACTTCTTACCTGTATAAAAGACACCTGTTCACACACTCAGTCAATCACGCTCCAACCTGTCAACCATAGTCAAGACCAAAGAGCTGTCTAAGGACACCAGGGACAAAACTGTAGACCTGCGCAAGGCTGGGATGGACTACAGGACAACAGGCAAGCAGCTTGGTAGAAGACCGATAAAATAAGCTCGCATACTTTTTGCGTGCATCTCATATCTCTACAAGTTCACCACATGCCAGATGTCAATTTTTTTTATATAGCACATTTACAACAGCAGCTGCCCAAAGTGCTTCACAGTAAAAACAATATCAAAAACAAAGCATTAAAATTCCAAAATATACAAGGACACATAAGACCAGACACACACAGCTTAAATTGTATTAAAAGCCAAAGCATAAAAATGAGTCTTAAGAACAGATTTAAAAGACTCTAGAGTTGGAGCAACTCTGATGTGCATAGGCAAACTGTTCCAAAGTTTAGGCGCAGCCACCGAAAAAGCCCGATCACCTCGAGTTTTTAATCGAGATCTGGGCACATTTAATAAAAGCTGGCTTTCTGACCTCACTGATCTGACCAGAACATAAGGAGTCTAAAGCTCAGAGAGGTATTCGGGAGCCAAACCATTTAAACACAAGCAGCAGAATCTTAAAATCAATCCTAAATATGACTGGGAGCCAATGGAGTGAGGCTAACACAGGGGTGATGTGCTCTCGCTTCCTCGTCCCTATGAGCAGTCGTGCAGCAGCGTTCTGGACCTGCTGCAGACGCTTTAGAGACAACTGGTCCAGTCCACAGTAGAGTGAATTAGTTAATCTAGCTGAGATTGTTGGGGAAAGTGTAGTGACACGGACCCACAACAGGGGGCGCAAATGAACGGTCAATAGATGAGCCAAAAGGTAACAATTTAATGTTGTGAATGTGCACAACGAATATACAGACAATCTCAGAATCTGATAGCAGTCAATACACAAAGGTGACGTGTGGACAGGCTCGAGGATAGAAGACGTCTGTCCTGAGAAGAGCCGGAACCACACGATTTCCGCCGCCACCGAATCTGGTGAATACTGGAGCCGCCAAGTCCCGAATTCCCAGGTGATCACCGTCCCCGACTGTCGGATCTGGTACTGCTGGCGAGGAGCACAAACAGTGAGATGTGGGTGTGTGCACACCCAGTAACAAAAACAGTCAGAAGGTGGAAAGACACCTCCACCTCTAATCACACACTCATGCAGCTCCTGTTAACCACTTATCTGGTTGGGGTGTGAAGCGAAGCCGTCGCTGATCACACCAAAATGCCAATCCCACAGATAAGGAAACACCCACAGGAAAACGGCTGCAAAGAAGTTCAGACTATAAAGTCAGTGTTAAGTTCAGATACAGCAGAGAATATTACCTTCACAGGTAGATGATATCTCGGCAGCGAGGTGGAGATGACATCCGGCTTTTATGGAGTGATGAAATGATGGGTGACAGCTGTCACTCCTGGTTGTGTCCGTGGCAGCAGCGCCCTCTCGTGCCTGAAGCCCGCACTTCAGGCAGGGCGCCCTCTGGTGGTGGGCCAGCAGTACCTCCTCTTCTGGCGGCCCACACAACAGAGATGTTATAAACAAATGAATAACTCACTCAAAAATACATACTGGGAGGTAAGCCTTCACTTTTCTCAAGATTCTGAGTTGGTGGAAACTGGCCTTTACCACAGAATTAATTTGCTTGTCCATTTTGAAGGAGCTGTCAAAAAAGCTATCAGATGTGCTTCTGACAGCTGAGCCCAGGAAATTGTTCAAAGCCCTGATCTTAGTCCTTAAAAGACTGGGCCAGTCTCCACGAATAGTGCAGCAGATAAGAGAATATTTAGAGCAGAACCCCGCAAATGCTGACAAAAGCATCAAATTCGGCAGAAATACTGCTTAGACATTCCTCTTTTGAAAAAATGATTGGCCACTTGAATTTTCAGTCAGCGTTCAGGTAGAGGTCAATTGAAGAATTACACAAGGCTCAAAATTAAAAGATGCTTCAATCATATTGAAACCTATACCACATTATTTACCTGATCATAAAGATTCCAAAAAGGTATAGTTTGGACAATCTGTGACTGAATTCTATGGAGTTACGGGATAAAAATAGCAAGAATGGTGACAAAGGTCAGTGTCAGTTTGTACAGGGGTCAAAAGTTAAAGTTGCTCCAATTTTGGTAAAAAGTGATGCAAATTATTAGTTGATTTAACAGGGTTTTAAAAAGGAATAGTTTGGACCATGTATCATGCTTAGTTATCACATTACGGGGTAACATATGTCACATGTCATAGAATCTGTTGTGTGTTGGGGGGGCGTGGCTGGATGTTTTGGTGTTCTTTTCTTTTCTTTGCTCTCCAGGTGGCATGAGGGCTGATTTGTCTGTGAAGAAGGTGCTGGCTGAAGAGTCTTCACCCTCATCAACATCATGGAAAGCACCTGTGATTGGTGCTCACGTGCAACCTGGACGACTTGCAGCTGAAGCAGATAATTGGATGGCGTTCTGCATTTAAGTCATGTGTGATTTGAGCAGAACTGCCGGGAACTCGACCTTGTGACGTTCGTTTGTGAGACGCTGAGGACCGCGCCTGGGTTTTGACACATCGAGCCCGTGAAGCAGGGAGGGGTGAGGACACATGCTGTCAGCACACACTAAAGGTAATTAAGTGTTTAAGTAATTGTTGATAGTAACTTGGTGTTTTGTTACACAGTATACTGGAATTGTGAAGAGAATTGTGCAGTTTGCTTCTCATTGCTGTGGCGTGAAGGATAAGTGATCCTCCACTTGTTGTGAGAAGCTGCTCATTTGCATAAAGTAAAAAAAGGACACTGACCTGAGTGTGTTGCTGATAGCGTGTGTTTATTGGAAGATATAGTTGTATCTGTTGACTTACCTCACCTTCTCTTTGCTTCACAGAGAATCAGTTTGTCATGTCCACCTGGGGGGTGTTTGGCGGTGGTAGGAAGTCCAGGAGCGCCGGCTTTAATCCTTGCGGGCGCTGGAGAGCGAGCCACGAATCACTCCACCAGAGGGACGTTGTTTTTATGTTTTTACACTTTTAAGCACAGGTGAATAATAAATAGTTTCTGTTTGGAACCGCTTTCTGGTTATTTTTAGCGCTGGGTCCTGTCTGACGCAGGTCCGCTCCTCAACCCGCGTCGACACATAACAGAATCCAGTGGACGTTGACCTTGTTTGACCTTTAATTTGGAGACCATGCATTCAGCACTGTCAAAAGTACTCCATTTATTAATCCTATTAGCTCAACCAATAATTTGCATCACTTTTTGTAACTTTTGACCCCTGTTCAAACTGAAACTGACCTTTGTCACCATTTTTGCTGTTTTTATCCCGTAACTCCATAGAATTCAGTCACAGAATGTCCAAACTATACCTTTTTGGAATCTT
The DNA here is from genome assembly GCF_902500255.1 of Thalassophryne amazonica. Lineage (NCBI taxonomy): Eukaryota > Metazoa > Chordata > Actinopteri > Batrachoidiformes > Batrachoididae > Thalassophryne > Thalassophryne amazonica. The sequence continues at coordinate 11,058,432 of NC_047120.1, forward strand.
TATGATCAGGTAAATAATGTGGTATAGGTTTCAATATGATTGAAACATCTTTTAATTTTGACCCTTGTGTAATTCTTCAATTGACCTCTACCTGAACGCTGACTGAAAATTCAAGTGGCCAATCATTTTTTCAAAAGAGGAATGTCTTAGGAGTATTTCTGCCGAATTTGATGCTTTTATCACCATTTGCATGATTGTTTCAGTTATCTGCTGCACTAGAAGCATCCCAAGGCTAAAAGTAATAGCTAGTAACGTTATTCTAAGAAAAATCTTAGAATTCCTCGAATTCAAAGGCATTTCTTAGAATTTTCCTTTGGTAAGATAACAGTTATTCATTAAACATTTCAAGAGACCTCGTAAGGTGAAAAACTTAAGAGGAGGGAGGAGGACTTTGAAGAAGCCTAAGAGTGTCTTAAACAGAAAAGACGGCAGAAAGACACAGAGGAAGGAGAGAGATTCTGTGTATGTTGAATGACAGTGATTCAGGAACACATTACCGGCTTGATGGTGCAGAGATGATGTTTATGGTTGACATCAGGAATGAGCTTAGTTTTCCTACCCAGCGTAGTAACGTTATGACGCCTGAGAGGAAGGTGATCACAACATCATGATACCTGGCTACATGAAAAATGTCAATTCTGTAACATTCATACAATTATTAATCTCAAAGTGAGTGATGTCAGCAGCCATAAACTAGACTCACCAGTTTGAGAAGAACTTTGCTTGTGTGCTGCAATCTCCACTCTCACTTTGGATTACAGCACGTACCAGCGCTTCTCACATTCATTGCTTGTGCACACAAGAAGAGTGAAGGACACATGGATTTGTTGGGCGACGTGCCTCTTCCCCTGTGCCATCATCCCAGGACCCAATTAACCTCTTAAAACTTTTATTCTCCTCCACGAGCTGTGCCAGCAGGAGGCGCTGCTCTTCTGTCCAGTTACCGTAAATTGTTGTTTTGGTCATTCTGCCAAATCAAACCACTTTTTATCAGGATGCCAGCAATCACAGGAATTGCTGCCAGCAGAGTCTGCGTCCACCGTTCATATCAAACACATTAAGAAGTAAAAATACCAGCATGGAGAGTAAATATAGCAATAAGATAATCAGTGTAATAATTGACGTGAATGAGGTACAGTCAAACATTTTGAAGCTGTGTAACAATTCATTTAATTTTGCTGAGTTTCATCATCATGACATTAAATGGACTGCATTTATTTTGCGCTTTTCCATCTGCATCAGACGCTCAAAAGCGCTTTACAATAATGCCTCACATTCACCCCGATGTGAGGGTGCTGCCATACAAGGCGCCCACTACACACCGGGAGCAACTAGGGGATTAAGGGCTTTCCAAGGGCCCTTAGTGATTTTCTGGTCTGGCTGGGATTTGAACCGAGGATCCTCTGGTCTCAAGCTCAATGCGTAACCACTCAACCATCACCTCACCGTTAACCCCTTAACGCCCTAATTTATATAGCTGTATATAAAAAAATTTTTGTGTGTGTTTTTGCCTTTAAGTAGTTGGTAAATAATGTTGAGATTATTAATTTCACTTTTGCACAAAAACTAGATAGTAATATTGGGTATTCTGGTAATGACTTTATGTTATAATGTTATAACAACTCAGCCACATGGGGTGTGCAGCCAGTACATTCTGAGTGCCGGTCCCAAGCCCGGATAAATGAGGAGGGTTGCGTCAGGAAGGGCATCTGGCGTAAAACAAGCCAACCCAACTATGCAGACTCAGAATCGAATTCCCATACCGGATCGGTCGCGGCCCGGGTTAACAACGTCCACCACCGGTGCTATTGCCCAACAGGGTGCCGGTAGAAATTGGGCTACTGCTGGGCGAAGACGACGAAGAAGAGGAGGAAAACGCTGCCACGAACAGCGGGAGAAGAAGAAAACTAGAAGGATGGAAATGAGAGTGGGGACTTTGAATGTTGGTAGTATGACTGGTAAAGGGAAAGAGCTGGCTGATATGATGGAGAGGAGAAAGGTAGACATATTGTGTGTGCAAGAGACCAAGTGGAAGGGAAGTAAGAGCAGGAGCATCAGCGGTGGGTACAAGTTGTTGTACCATGGTGAGGACAGGAAGAGAAATGGTGTTGGGGTCATTTTAAAGGAAGAGTATGTTAAAAGTGTGTTGGAGGTTAAGCAAGTGTCTGACAGGGTGATGAGTGTGAAGTTGGAAATTGAAGGGGTGATGATGAATATCATCAGTGCATATGCCCCACAGGTAGGTTGTGAGATGAAGGAGAAAGAAGATTTCTGGAGTGTGTTAGATGAGGTGGTGGAGAGTGTGCCCAAGCATGAAAGAGTGGTGATAGGAGCAGACTTCAATGGGCATGTTGGTGAAGGGAACAGAGGTGATGAGGAAGTAATGGGTAGATATGGTATCAAGGATAGGAATGGGGAAGGACAGATGGTAGTTGATTTTGCAAAAAGGATGGAAATGGCTGTGGTGAATACCTACTTTAATAAAAGGGAGGAGCACAGGGTAACATATAATCAATCAATCAATTTTTTTATATAGCGCCAAATCACAACAAACAGTTGCCCCAAGGCGCTTTATATTGTAAGGCAAGGCCATACAATAATTATGTAAAACCCCAACGGTCAAAACGACCCCCTGTGAGCAAGCACTTGGCTACAGTAGGAAGGAAAAACTCCCTTTTAACAGGAAGAAACCTCCAGCAGAACCAGGCTCAGGGAGGGGCAGTCTTCTGCTGGGACTGGTTGGGGCTGAGGGAGAGAACCAGGAAAAAGACATGCTGTGGAGGGGAGCAGAGATCGATCACTAATGATTAAATGCAGAGTGGTGCATACAGAGCAAAAAGAGAAAGAAACAGTGCATCATGGGAACCCCCCAGCAGTCTACGTCTATAGCAGCATAACTAAGGGATGGTTCAGGGTCACCTGATCCAGCCCTAACTATAAGTTTTAGCAAAAAGGAAAGTTTTAAGCCTAATCTTAAAAGTAGAGAGGGTGTCTGTCTCCCTGATCTGAATTGGGAGCTGGTTCCACAGGAGAGGAGCCTGAAAGCTGAAGGCTCTGCCTCCCATTCTACTCTTACAAACCCTAGGAACTACAAGTAAGCCTGCAGTCTGAGAGCGAAGCGCTCTATTGGGGTGATATGGTACTACGAGGTCCCTAAGATAAGATGGGACCTGATTATTCAAAACCTTATAAGTAAGAAGAAGAATTTTAAATTCTATTCTAGAATTAACAGGAAGCCAATGAAGAGAGGCCAATATGGGTGAGATATGCTCTCTTCTTCTAGTCCCGTCAGTACTCTAGCTGCAGCATTTTGAATTAACTGAAGGCTTTTTAGGGAACTTTTAGGACAACCTGATAATAATGAATTACAATAGTCCAGCCTAGAGGAAATAAATGCATGAATTAGTTTTTCAGCATCACTCTGAGACAAGACCTTTCTGATTTTAGAGATATTGCGTAAATGCAAAAAAGCAAATGTGGTGTGTGTCCTCTGGCTTCATGGATAGATAAAGCTGGGTATCATCTGCGTAACAATGAAAATTTAAGCAATACCGTCTAATAATACTGCCTAAGGGAAGCATGGGAAGAATGGGGTCTAATAAACATGTTGATGGTTTGGATGAAGTAACTAATGAAAATAACTCAGACAGAACAATCGGAGAGAAAGAGTCTAACCAAATACCGGCATCACTGAAAGCAGCCAAAGATAACGATACGTCTTTGGGATGGTTATGAGTAATTTTTTCTCTAATAGTTAAAATTTTGTTAGCAAAGAAAGTCATGAAGTCATTACTAGTTAAAGTTAATGGAATACTCAGCTCAATAGAGCTCTGACTCTTTGTCAGCCTGGCTACAGTGCTGAAAAGAAACCTGGGGTTGTTCTTATTTTCTTCAATTAGTGATGAGTAGAAAGATGTCCTAGCTTTACGGAGGGCTTTTTTATAGAGCAACAGACTCTTTTTCCAGGCTAAGTGAAGATCTTCTAAATTAGTGAGATGCCATTTCCTCTCCAACTTACGGGTTATCTGCTTTAAGCTACGAGTTTGTGAGTTATACCACGGAGTCAGGCACTTCTGATTTAAAGCTCTCTTTTTTAGAGGAGCTACAGCATCCAAAGTTGTCTTCAATGAGGATGTAAAACTATTGACGAGATACTCTGTCTCACTTACAGAGTTTAGGTAGCTACTCTGCACTGTGTTGGTATATGGCATTAGAGAACATAAAGAAGGAATCATATCCTTAAACCTAGTTACAGCGCTTTCTGAAAGACTTCTAGTGTAATGAAACTTATTCCCCACTGCTGGGTAGTCCATCAGAGTAAATGTAAATGTTATTAAGAAATGATCAGACAGAAGGGAGTTTTCAGGGAATACTGTTAAGTCTTCTATTTCCATACCATAAGTCAGAACAAGATCTAAGATATGATTAAAGTGGTGGGTGGACTCATTTACTTTTTGAGCAAAGCCAATAGAGTCTAATAATAGATTAAATGCAGTGTTGAGGCTGTCATTCTCAGCATCTGTGTGGATGTTAAAATCGCCCACTATAATTATCTTATCTGAGCTAAGCACTAAGTCAGACAAAAGGTCTGAAAATTCACAGAGAAACTCACAGTAACGACCTGGTGGACGATAGATAATAACAAATAAAACTGGTTTTTGGGACTTCCAATTTGGATGGACAAGACTAAGAGTCAAGCTTTCAAATGAATTAAAGCTCTGTCTGGGTTTTTGATTAATTAATAAGCTGGAATGGAAGATTGCTGCTAATCCTCTGCCCCGGCCCATGCTACGAGCATTCTGACAGTTAGTGTGACTCGGGGGTGTTGACTCATTTAAACTAACATATTCATCCTGCTGTAACCAGGTTTCTGTAAGGCAGAATAAATCAATATGTTGATCAATTATTATATAATTTACCAACAGGGACTTAGAAGAGAGAGACCTAATGTTTAATAGACCACATTTAACTGTTTTAGTCTGTGGTGCAGTTGAAGGTGCTATATTATTTTTTCTTTTTGAATTTTTATGCTTAAATAGATTTTTGCTGGTTATTGGTATTCTGGGAACAGGCACCGTCTCTACTGGGATGGGGTAATGAGGGGATGGCAGGGGGAGAGAAGCTGCAGAGAGGTGTGTAAGACTACAACTCTGCTTCCTGGTCCCAACCCTGGATAGTCACGGTTTGGAGGATTTAAGAAAATTGGCCAGATTTCTAGAAATGAGAGCTGCTCCATCCAAAGTGGGATGGATGCCGTCTCTCCTAACAAGACCAGGTTTTTCCCAGAAGCTTTGCCAATTATCTATGAAGCCCACCTCATTTTTTGGACACCACTCAGACAGCCAGCAATTCAAGGAGAACATGCGGCTAAACATGTCACTCCCGGTCTGATTGGGGAGGGGCCCAGAGAAAACTACAGAGTCCGACATTGTTTTTGCAAAGTTACACACCGATTTAATGTTAATTTTAGTGACCTCCGATTGGCGTAACCGGGTGTCATTACTGCCGACGTGAATTACAATCTTACCAAATTTACGCTTAGCCTTAGCCAGCAGTTTCAAATTTCCTTCAATGTCGCCTGCTCTGGCCCCCGGAAGACAATTGACTATGGTTGCTGGTGTCGCTAACTTCACATTTTGCAAAACAGAGTCGCCAATAACCAGAGTTTGATCCTCGGCGGGTGTGTCGTCGAGTGGGGAAAAACGGTTAGAGATGTGAACGGGTTGGCGGTGTACACGGGGCTTCTGTTTAGGGCTACGCTTCCTCCTCACAGTCACCCAGTCAGCCTGCTTTCCCGGCTGCTCGGGATCTGCCAGGGGGTAACTAACGGCGGCTAAGCTACCTTGGTCCACACCGACTACAGGGGCCTGGCTAGCTGTAGAATTTTCCACGGTGCGGAGCCGAGTCTCCAATTCGCCCAGCCTGGCCTCCAAAGCTACGAATAAGCTACACTTATTACAAGTACCGTTACTGCTAAAGGAGGCCGAGGAATAACTAAACATTTCACACCCAGAGCAGAAAAGTGCAGGAGAGACAGGAGAAGCCGCCATGCTAAATCGGCTAAGAGCTAGTAGCTACGCTAAGCTAGCGGATTCCTAAAAACACGCAAAGTGAATAATGTGTAAATAATTTAGAGGTGATTCAGCAGAAGGAGTGCTTTAGTTAAGGCACGTAAAGATTACACTGGGAAACAAATCGTAAGCTAGATAACTAGATCAATCTAACTGCGCAGATTAAACAGCTAACAGATACAGAAAAACACTGCTGTGCTCCGGAACAGGAAGTGATACAATACCGCAGTGAGAGCCAACCACCAGTAGAGGCAATATAAGAGTGGAGGAAGGTGCACACAGGTCAATCAATCAATCAACTTTTTTCTTATATAGCGCCAAATCACAACAAACAGTTGCCCCAAGGCGCTCCATATTGCAAGGCAAGGCCATACAATAACCATGAAAAACCCCAACGGTCAAAACGACCCCCTATGAGCAAGCACTTGGCCACAGTGGGAAGGAAAAACTCCCTTTTAACAGGAAGAAACCTCCAGCAGAACCAGGCTCAGGGAGGGGCAGTCTTCTGCTGAGACTGGTTGGGGCTGAGGGAAAGAACCAGGAAAAAGACATGCTGAGAAGGGGGGCAGAGATCGATCACTAATGATTAAATGCAGGGTGATGCATACGGAGCAAAAAAAGAAAGAAACAGTGCATCATGGGAACCCCCCACAGTCTACGTCTAAAGCAACATAACCAAGGGATGGTCCAGGGTCACCCGATCCAGCCCTAACTATAAGCCTTAGCGAAAAGGAAAGTTTTAAGCCTAATCTTAAAAGTAGAGAGGGTATCTGTCTCCCTGATCTGAATTGGGAGCTGGTTCCACAGGAGAGGAGCCTGAAAGCTGAAGGCTCTGCCTCCCATTCTACTCTTACAAACCCTAGGAACCACAAGTAAGCCCGCAGTCTGAGAGCGAAGCGCTCTAATGGGGTAATATGGTACTACGAGGTCCCTAAGATAAGATGGGACCTGATTATTCAAAACCTTATAAGTAAGAAGAAGAATTTTAAATTCTATTCTAGAATTAACAGGAAGCCAATGAAGAGAGGCCAACACGGGTGAGATATGCTCTCTCCTGCTAGTCCCCGTCAGTACTCTAGCTGCAGCATTTTGAACCAACTGAAGGCTTTTTAGGGAACTTTTAGGACAACCTGATAATAATGAATTACAATAGTCCAGCCTAGAGGAAATAAATGCATGAATTAGTTTTTCAGCATCACTCTGAGACAAGACCTTTCTGATTTTAGAGATATTGCGTAAATGCAAAAAGGCAGTCCTACATATTTGTTTAATATGCGCTTTGAATGACATATCCTGATCAAAAATAACTCCAAGATTTCTCACAGTATTACTAGAGATCAGGGAAATGCCATCCAGAGTAACGATCTGGTTAGACACCATGCTTCTAAGATTTGTGGGGCCAAGTACAATAACTTCAGTTTTATCTGAGTTTAAAAGCAGGAAATTAGAGGTCATCCATGTCTTTATGTCTGTAAGACAATCCTGCAGTTTAGCTAATTGGTGTGTATCCTCTGGCTTCATGGATAGATAAAGCTGGGTATCATCTGCGTAACAATGAAAATTTAAGCAATACCGTCTAATAATACTGCCCAAGGGAAGCATGTATAAAGTGAATAAAATTGGTCCTAGCACAGAACCTTGTGGAACTCCATAATTAACTTTAGTCTGTGAAGAGGATTCCCCATTTACATGAACAAACTGTAATCTATTAGACAAATATGATTCAAACCACCGCAGTGCAGTGCCTTTAATACCTATGACATGCTCTAATCTCTGTAATAAAATTTTATGGTCAACAGTATCAAAAGCAGCACTGAGGTCTAACAGAACAAGCACAGAGATGAGTCCACTGTCCGAGGCCATAAGAAGATCATTTGTAACCTTCACTAATGCTGTTTCTGTACTATGATGAATTCTAAAACCTGACTGAAACTCTTCAAATAGACCATTCCTCTGCAGGTGATCAGTTAGCTGTTTTACAACTACCCTCTCAAGAATCTTTGAGAGAAAAGGAAGGTTGGAGATTGGCCTATAATTAGCTAAGATAGCTGGGTCAAGTGATGGCTTTTTAAGTAATGGTTTAATTACTGCCACCTTAAAGGCCTGTGGTACATAACCAACTAACAAAGATAGATTGATCATATTTAAGATTGAAGCATTAAATAATGGTAGGACTTCCTTGAGCAGCCTGGCAGGAATGGGGTCTAATAAGCATGTTGATGGTTTGGATGAAGTAACTAATGAAAATAACTCAGGCAGAACAATCGGAGAGAAAGAGTCTAACCAAATACCGGCATCACTGAAAGCAGTCAAAGATAACGATACATCTTTGGGATGGTTATGAGTAATTTTTTCTCTCATAGTCAAAATTTTGTTAGCAAAGAAAGTCATGAAGTCATCACTAGTTAAAGTTAATGGAATACTCAGCTCAATAGAGCTCTGACTCTTTGTCAGCCTGGCTACAGTGCTGAAAAGAAACCTGGGGTTGTTCTTATTTTCTTCAATTAGTGATGAGTAGAAAGATGTCCTAGCTTCACGGAGGGCTTTCTTATAGAGCAACAAACTCTTTTTCCAGGCTAAGTGAAGATCTTCTAAATTAGTGAGACGCCATTTCCTCTCCAACTTACGGGTTATCTGCTTTAAGCTACGAGTTTGTGAGTTATACCACGGAGTCAGACACTTCTGATTTAAAGCTCTCTTTTTCAGAGGAGCTACAGCATCCAAAGTTGTCATCAATGAGGATGTAAAACTATTGACGAGATACTCTATCTCCCTTACAGAGTTTAGGTAGCTACTCTGCTCTGTGTTGGTATATGACATTAGAGAACATAAAGAAGGAATCATATCCTTAAACCTAGTTACAGCACTTTCTGAAAGACTTCTAGTGTAATGAAACTTATTCCCCACTGCAGGGTAGTCCATCAGGGTAAATGTAAATGTTATTAAAAAATGATCAGACAGAAGGGAGTTTTCAGGGAATACTGTTAAGTCTTCTATTTCCATACCATAAGTCAGAACAAGATCTAAAATATGATTAAAGTGGTGGGTGGACTCATTTACTTTTTGAGCAAAGCCGATAGAGTCTAATAATAGATTAAATGCAGTGTTGAGGCTGTCATTCTCAGCATCTGTGTGGATGTTAAAATCGCCCACTATAATTATCTTATCTGAGCTAAGCACTAAGTCAGACAAAAGGTCTGAAAATTCACAGAGAAAATCACAGTAACGACCAGGTGGACGATAGATAATAACAAATAAAACTGGTTTTTGGGACTTCCAATTTGGATGGACAAGACTAAGAGACAAGCTTTCAAATGAATTAAAGCTCTGTCTAGGTTTTTGATTAATTAATAAGCTGGAATGGAAGATTGCTGCTAATCCTCCGCCCCGGCCCGTGCTACGAGCATTCTGACAGTTAGTGTGACTCGGGGGTGTTGACTCATTTAAACTAACATATTCATCCTGCTGTAACCAAGTTTCTGTTAGGCAGAATAAATCAATACGTTGATCAATTATTATATCATTTACCAACAGGGACTTAGAAGAAAGAGACCTAATGTTTAATAGACCACATTTAACTGTTTTAGTCTGTGGTGCAATTGAAGGTGCTATATTATTTTTTCTTTTTGAATTTTTATGCTTAAATAGATTTTTGCTAGTTATTGGTGGTCTGGGAGCAGGCACCGTCTCTACGGGGATGGGGTAATAAGGGGATGGCAGGGGGAGAGAAGCTGCAGAGAGGTGTATAAGACCACAGCTCTGCCTCCTGGTCCCAACGCTAGACAGTCACAGTTTGGAGGATCCAAAAAAATTGGCCAGATTTCTAGAAATGAGAGCTGCTCCCTCTAAAGTGGGATGGATGCCGTCTCTCCTAACAAGACCAGGTTTTCCCCAGAAGCTTTGCCAATTATCAATGAAGCCCACCTCATTTTTTGGACACCACTCAGACAGCCAGCAATTCAAGGAGAACATGCGGCTAAACATGTCACTCCCGGTCTGATTGGGGAGGGGCCCAGAGAAAACAACAGAGTCCGACATTGTTTTTGCAAAGTTACACACCGATTTAATGTTAATTTTAGTGACCTCCGATTGGCGTAACCGAGTGTCATTACTGCCGACGTGAATTACAATCTTACCAAATTTACACTTAGCCTTAGCCAGCAATTTCAAATGTCCTTCGATGTCGCCTGCTCTGGCCCCCGGAAGACAATTGACAATGGTTGCTGGTGTCGCTAACTTCACATTTCTCAAAACAGAGTCGCCAATAACCAGAGTTTGATCCTCGGCGGGTGTGTCGTCGAGTGGGGAAAAACGGTTAGAGATGTGAACGGGTTGACGGTGTACACGGGGCTTCTGTTTAGGGCTACGCTTCCTCCTCACAGTCACCCAGTCGGCCTGCCTTCCCGACTGCACGGGATCTGCCAGGGGGGAACTAACGGCGGCTAAGCTACCTTGGTCCGCACCGACTACAGGGGCCTGGCTAGCTGTAGAATTTTCCACGGTGCGGAGCCGAGCCTCCACTTCGCCCAGCCTGGCCTCCAAAGCTACGAATAAGCTGCACTTATTACAAGTACCGTTACTGCTAAAGGAGGCCGAGGAATAACTAAACATTTCACACCCAGAGCAGAAAAGTGCGGGAGAGACAGGAGAAGCCGCCATGCTAAATCGGCTAAGAGCTAGTAGCTACGCTAAGCTAGCGGATTCCCAAAAACACACAAAGTAAATAATGTGCAAATAATCCAAAGGTGATTCAGCAGAAGGAGTGCCCCAATCAAGGCACCAAACAGGCCATGAAGCAGCACAGGCAACGCACGACAACGGTGCTAAAATAAAATAAAAATAAAAAAATAAATAAAAATGAAAGCGTTAGCAAGCTAGTTAGCCTGCCAACGCTAATAAAAGTTAGCTGATAAAAGTGCTCCGTCGCGATGTTTCGACCGTTAGAGGTCTTCCTTAGGCGTTGGAGCACAGTAAAAAGTTAAAAAAAAATTAAAAAATAAAAAAGTAAAAAAAAGTCTTGAAAAAGACTGTTAGTTCAAGTCCAAAGCAGCAGGTAGCAGTCTCTGTGTAAAGTCCCCAACACAACAGGAGATCTACAGGTGGACTACATTCTTTATAAGAGATGCAAGCTAAAAGAAATCACAGACTGTAAGGTGGTAGCAGGAGAGAGTATCACTAGACAGCATAGGATGGTTGTTTGTAGGATGACTTTAGAGGTAAAGAAGAAGAAGAGAGTGAGAGCTCAACAAAGGATCAGATGGTGGAAGCTGAAGGAGGAAGACTGTTGTGTGAAATTTAGCGAGCAGGTGAGAGAAGCACTAGTTGGAGGGGAAGCAATTTTGGACAACTGGAAAAGTACTGCAGATGTGGTGAGGGAGACAGCTAGGGCAGTACTGGGTATGACATCTGGACAGTGGAAGGAAGACAAGGAGACTTGGTGGTGGAATGAAGAGGTCCAGGAAAGCATAAGGAGAAAGAGGTTGGCGAAAAAGTTTTGGGATAGTCGGAGAGATGAAGAAAGTAGACAGGAGTACAAGGAGATGCGGTGTAAGGCGAGAAGAGAAGTGGCAAAAGCAAAGGAAAAGGCATATTGCGAGCTGTACTAGAAGTTGAATAGTAAGGAAGGAGAAAAGGACTTGTACCTATTGGCCAGACAAAGGGACAGCGCTGGAAAGGATGTGCAGCAGGTTAGGGTGGTAAAAGATGCACATGGTAATGTGCTGACAAGAGAGGAGTGTGTGATGAGAAGGTGGAGGGAATATTTTGAAGAGTTGATGAATAAAGAAAATGAGCGAGAGAAAAGGCTGGATGATGTGGTGAGAGTAAATCAGGAAGTAAAAGAGATTAGCAAGGAAGAAGTGAGGGCTGCTATGAAGAGGATGAAGAGTGGAAAGGCAGTTGGTCCAGATGACATTCCAATGGAGGCATGGAAATGTCTAGGAGAGATGGCAGTAGAGTTTCTAACCAGATTGTTTAATAAAATCTTGGAAAGTGAGAGGATGTCTGAGGAGTGGAGATGAAGTGTGCTGGTTCCTATTTTCAAGAACAAGGGTGATGTGCAGAGCTGCAGTAACTACAGAGGCATAAAGCTGATCAGCCACAGCATGAAGTTATGGGAAAGAGTAGTAGAAGCTAGGCTTAGAAAACAGGTGAAGATCTGTGAGCAGCAATATGGTTTCATGCCGAGAAAGAGCACTACAGATGCAATGTTTGCTCTGAGAATACTGTTGGAAAAGTACAGAGAAGGACAGAAAGAGTTACATTGTATGTTTGTGGACTTAGAAAAAGCTTATGATAGGGTGCCAAGAGAAGAGTTGTGGCATTGTATGAGGAAGTCTGGAGTGGCAGAGAAGTATGTTAGGGTAGTGCAGGACATGTACAAGAATAGTGTGACAGCGGTGAGATGCGCAGTCTGAATTACAGACTCATTCAAGGTGGAGGTGGGATTACACCAAGGATCAGCTCTGAGTCCTTTCTTGTTTGCAGTGGTGATGGACAGGTTGACAGATGAGATCAGACAGGAGTCCCCATGGACTATGATGTTTGCAGATGACATTGTGATCTGTAGTGAGAGTAGAGAGCAAGTTGAGTCTAGTCTGGAGAAGTGGAGATATGCTTTGGAGAGAAGGGGAATGAAAGTCAGTAGAAGCAAGACTGAGTACATGTGTGTGAATGAGAGGGAGCCCAGTGGAATAGTGCAGTTACAAGGAGTATAAGTGGTGAAAGTAGATGAGTTTAAATATTTGGGGTCAACTGTTCAAAGTAATGGAGAGTGTGGTAGAGAGGTGAAGAAGAGAGTGCAGGCAGGGTGGAGTGGGTGGAGAAAGGTGGCAGGAGTGATTTGTGACCGAAGAATATCAGCAAGAGTGAAGGGGAAAGTTTACAAAACAGTAGTGAGACCAGCTATGTTGTATGGTTTAGAGACAGTGGCACTAACAAAAAGACAGGAGGCAGAGCTGGAGGTGGCAGAGCTGAAGATGTTGAGATTCTCTTTGGGAGTGACAAGAATGGACAAGATTAGGAATGAATACGAGAGGGACAGCTCAGGTGGGACGGTTTGGAGACAAAGTCAGAAAGGCGAGATTGAGATGGTTTGGACATGTGCAGAGGAGGGACCCAGGGTATATAGGGAGAAGGATGCTGAGGATGGAGCCACCAGGCAGGAGGAGAAGAGGGAGACCAAAGAGGAGGTTCATGGATGTGCTGAGAGAGGACATGTAGGTGGTTGGTGTGACAGAGGAAGATACAGAGGACAGGGTGAGATGGAAACGATTGATCTGCTGTGGCGACCCCTAACGGGAACAGCTGAAAGACAAAGAAGTTATAATGTTATAACAATGATGGTATTTTGCAAATTTGCTACAACGGGCATACAGGTCAATTTGGTAAGTTGAGTCAGAGATTGTAGCATATATGCGACGATGGGCGTTAAGGGGTTAAATTATTTTCACGATTACACATTTTTTTAAATACAGTTCAGGTTATATGATCGGTTCATTTTACTGTTCATTCATTACTTGGAGCGAGGAGAAGATTTGATTTTTCTGATTTTTCCCTTTTTGTGACAACCAATCACAGCTCTTAGAATATTGCATCATACCTAGCAAAGGGGTCAACCCCGCCTCCTCACAAAGATAAAGGTTTATGCCCACTCCTTGCTGACAGTGTCTGTGTGGTCAGATTGGGTTGATGGACAGTGTGGTGTGCGCACCGGTGCTGATTGTGGCCCCGCCATCGTTCACCCTCTGGTGTGATCGGCGGCGGTCGGTTCCATTTGGATGACACAGGATTGCTACCAGCAGCTGAGGGTGATCATGCCTGATTGCTTCATATTTGGACCGGTGTCACCATCCAGGGTCAAGAATCATCAGTGAGAGATCTGCTGACAAATGAAATGAAGTTGACCACACAGCATGAAATATGTTGGGTTCATCCTGAGTGCAATGAAACAGAAGTCAAAGTAAATGTCAGGATCACTGTTTGTTTTCTTGTTTCATCCCAACTTTTAATTATTTGAAGTTTATGAGCTAATATTCTTTTTTTTCTGAATAGAATCACTTGTTTTATATTTAGAAAGTGACGTGTTGCCTGTAGGTAATATGTGATGATGTGATGTGAACATTTCATCTCATCATCTTATTTTTGTCTTTCTCTCTGTCCGTCTGTGATACCACACTGGGACACACTGAGGGACGCTTCTCCTTCACAGACCACCTCGTCAGCTCCATCTTGCTGCAGGGTGAATGGTTTTGTCGAGGACAACCTGGTGTTCCGTGAGGATGCACTGAGCAGCATCTGAAAAGTGAATCCGAAGCTCAGTGTTTAGTCTTATTGACAGCGAGGAAGACTTCAGATCCTGTGGTGGTGCTGTGGATCTGTTTCAGCTGTTCATGGACAACAGACTGTCAGACTCCTAAAGGTCCTCATCACCACACTCATGAGGTCATGGGTGTGGTGATGAGGACCTTTAGGAGTCTGACAGTCTCTTGTGCAGACTTTGCAGAATCTCAGAGGAGCTTCTCAACATTAAAAAAAACCCAAACATTTTGGAGAAACACTGTGACGCAGGAGAGGCTGAATGGACAAAAAGCTGCTGACAGACGACTGACTTCAGTCAGAAAGTCAGTGAAAAGTTTTCCCAGACAAAAAGAAAGGAGGGCAAAGTTCCTGGATTTGTAGTTCAACCTTCCAGCAGCCAGTAAACAAATGTCCCAGTTGTTGTGTTTATTTAAGATTTGTGTTGCCAACGTTGATTTTACATTTCTGTGTGTGTGTTTGGGGGGGGCGTCTGTCCCGTGAAGTTCTTCAGATAGTTTGATTCTGTGCTCAAGCTGGAGAAAAAAGTGTCTGTACTACTTTGTGCCCCTGTTATAGTCCCTGATGAATGTCTGTATTGTAATATGGATTATTGATGACAGAAGCATCATGGATCATCTCTTTTGAATGGGTATTTTAATGTGTTGTGTATCTCAGGTATCTTGATATCAAAGATTTTCTGCTTATTTGTCTCAAAAGATGAGTTGGTGGCCCAGTGGGAGAGGCTTAGCTCCTCCAAAGGTTCCTGTCAAAGCTGAGTCCAGGTTCCTGCTGTGAAGGCTTCATGCTGTGAGACTCGGGCTGAAAATGTAAAGTCACACTGTTTTTCTGTTTGTTTGTTTTGTTACACTCATGGATCTGAACTGGCTTGTCGTCTTTGCACAGTTGAGTTTTAAACCACACAGTCCAGCGTTTTTTCAGCTTTATTCCTCTGACTTGAGGACAGAGTGACACTGACCCTCACATAACCAGACAATAACTCCACATGTTCCATCAGAGTCAATCATATTCCTTGATGATCTTGACTTCCTGGATCATATCAGTTGTTTATCTTGTCTGTTCAAGAGTTTTAACTTGACAGGAGACGATCTGGATCAGGGAGATGAGGTCATGAACCAGTCTCATAGCCCGGTGTTGCTTTGATCTGTGGCAGAAGATCTCAATCGTTGAGATTGGGTGACCAGAAGACAGAAGCGTAATGTGGAAATCTTGATCCAGAATGTGTTTAAAGGCTCCTACTCTGATATTGGCCTCAATCACCTGTATCTTGATATGTTATGCTAAACCTAAACACATGCTATTTATTGATTTGTTTTCTGAAGCTGAATGCAAGTTTAATTAGACTCAGACTCACTTTTATTGTCACTCGACCCTTACAGGCAGAACGAAATGCAGTTTCTCCAGGTCTTGGTGTAGTTAACTGGGACAATTTTTTTTAACCTAGCCTATTGTATAAACTTTTGCAATATAATCTTTTGCATTGTACAATATGCGCACCCCTGTGGCCATAGAATATATATACAAGGCCCAGGGTCGGCAGCAGCAGCAGCAGCAGCAGCGTTATAGTATTAAGAAGGTGACAATGTGCATGTAGTGCAATGTTCACAGTTTGGTGGTGGATGATGAACTGTTCAACAGTCTGACAGCATTCAGGTAGAAGCTGTTTTTCAGTCTGGATGTTTTTGCATGGATGCTGCACAGCCTCCTTCCAGAGGGAAGGGGTGTGAACAGACTCTGCGCAGGGTGGGTGGAGTCTCGGAGCATGCAGGTGGCTTTGTCTCTACATCTGGAGATGTAGATGTTCCCAATGGGTGGTAAGCTGCATATGATGGTCCTCTGTGCAGACTTCACCACCCGCTGCAGCGCTTTCTGCTCTGCCACTGTGCAGCCACCATACCACACAGGGAGGCAGCAGGACAGGACACTCTCCACTGCACATTTGTAGAAGGCCCTGAGGGCCTCGGTGTTCAGTCCAGCCCTTCCCACTTTCCTTAAAAAATAGAGAGGGTGGGCTTTCTTGATGACAGCCGTGGTGTTGGTGTGCCAGGTGAGAGTGTCGGAGAAGTGGACTCCAAGATACCTGATGGAGGAGACGATCTCACCGCTGCTCCGTTGATGTAGAGGGGGGGCTGACCTGCGGAAGTCAACAACTATCTCCTTGGTCTTCTGGGTGTTGAGGATGAGGTTGTTGTCTCCGCACCACCATGTCAGGTTCTCCACTTCTCGCCTGTACGCTGTCTCATCACCTTGGCTAATGAGCCCGATCACTGCTGTATCGTCTGCAGACTTAACAAGATTATTCTTGTGCTGAACCCTCTGATCCAGCAGGTGGCAGTATACATCTTGAATCCTTCATGAAGCCAAAGATACAGTGCCCTCTCTGGGAAAAAAAAGTAAAGTATACAATAACAGCAAACCACTGACTCAAAATGAACAAAACAATGCTGAGTGATTGGTTTTCACGTTTCTGTAAAAATAAGAAAAATTCATATTTTATTGAACAAATTCATTTTCTCATAATAGTGTGCTTAAATTTTTTATGACCTTTGAAATAAAATCAAACTTTTCACTTGTGTCCTTGTTAATTATGATGTGAATTAACAAACGTATCCAAGTCACTGGTTTCGACAATGCAACACCCAGTCTGTGTACGCATTGAACAGATGTATGCAGTGCAAAGAAATTCTTATTTAATGTCTTCTTCACAGACAAGATGATTAACAAGCTGCACAGCATCACAATAAGGTCAATGAAATTCTGTCTGCTGGCATCAAAGTGACCATAAAAGTGAAAATGTGGAGTGCAGAGGGATTGTGCAGACTGCAGCAAGTTTGTTGTGTGTTTGAGGGAAGCAAAGTAAAAAAGCAATATTGCATATAATTGTGTGAAATACATTGTACACCGTACTGGCTTTACTTAATTTTAAATATTTAATTTCTCAAAGTGATTCACAGACATGAACTTTCTGCAACTGTTGTCATGAAAAATCAGTTATAGTTATTTCAGCACTTTTGATAATGTAAATTAAAATTTTGAGGAGTAATTTAACATCCTAGCAGAAATGGAGACTTCAGATTATAATTGATGTATATCTGAGGTCTGTTTATTTTGCAAAGTGTGTTTATAAACGCTTCAATCTTTACCAAAGAACTCAATTACATTTGTAAATATGAATGAATTTGGCTTTGGGTTTGTTTTATATATCTGTCTATATATATTTGTGTATGTGTTCCACCTGAACAATATGGCGTCACAGCACGACCCATTTCCCTTACCAATATGGCCGCCAATCTCGCGCTAGCTCTCCTGCGATCCCTCGCTTTAAAAAACAAGCGCTCTTACGTCATGACGTCGTATCATAGCAACAGCGCCACATCGTGTTTGGATCAACGAGCTGCAGCCGTTAGTTGAGGGCAAGCTGGTCTGAA
Organism: Thalassophryne amazonica; assembly: GCF_902500255.1. NCBI lineage: Eukaryota > Metazoa > Chordata > Actinopteri > Batrachoidiformes > Batrachoididae > Thalassophryne > Thalassophryne amazonica. The sequence continues at coordinate 11,076,247 of NC_047120.1, forward strand.
AGGCAGTCTGAAATACTTTTTCTCTGAGAAATAGACAGCTTTATTTCTGTGAACCGATCTGGTAAGAACCATTTTTGTATGTTTTTTTTTTAAATGTATTTTAAGCTAGCATCACTTGTCAGTTAATCTTTAAAGTTAAGAAAACAGAAAATATATTGACTTCACTTTGTCCAAATCATGGCTTTGCTAAACTAATAAATGTTTTTAAAGCAGTTTATTGTAGATCTGCATGCTAAATGTCTGTGGCAAACTGTTTAACAATAGTTAGCAGAAGTGTTTGTTTTAATATAGTTGTTTTTGTAAAGAATAAATGTAAATATATGCTAATTTACTCATAATTTGCTTTGCATGCTAACAATGCTTTTCTATTTATTTTGTAATATTAATATATTGGAACATTTAAGGTTTTTCTTAAAGCTTATTTGCTGTTGTTAAAGAATAAGAATCATTTTAAAAAAATCCTGGCTTGATTTTAATTAGTCTTTAGTCCTGAAGATGTGTAGTATTTTATGCCCAAAATATTCAGTTTCTCCACATGAAAAAATTACATTTGGACAATGTTGGCAGGCAGTTGTTGTAAAAAACACATTTGATCCAGAGCTTCTGAAAATACATTCATTTTGTGATTCAAGAGATTCCCAGAAAGCAATGTGTTTATTTGATGATGTAAACCAAATCTCTGTCTCTGATTCTGTAAAATAAAGTAATCTGGCAAAGATTTTACTGTGACAGAGGTCGGGGATAAATTCGACCACTGGAAAAATTCACTCAGTCATAAATGGGACAAATTCTGGGAGGTCTGGAAACCAAAAAGCACAAACAAAGTCGTTATGGATAATTTGTGTATTTATATGTAAAGACACGTTACTTTCTCAAAGGCCCAGGATTACAGCTATATTTAAAAGACAAAAACTCTTAAGTAGCATGAAAATGTCTTCATCACAGACACAACATCACTTTAATTAAAGTGATAAACATTTTTGAAAACTCTCTTTGTATTTATACAATAAGTCACGCTCAGTGTGTTCCTGAAGCAGCATTTTGTAATGTTCAGAGATTGCAGCACTTTATTTTTATACATTAAATAATTTCTGCAATTGCTTTTAATAATAAATAAAGAAATAATAACATTTTGTTGTTCACTGTTTTTTACATTTCTGATATTTGCACGCTGTTTGCACCTTGCGATTTGAGTCGTGACATTTACAAAAAAACATGCATTGCGATTAATTTAGATAAATTAATCGCAATGCATGTAATTAATGACAATAATTTTAAAATGATATGAATATAATAAATACCTGTGTAACTAATAAAGTTGCCGTTAAGTCAGTGTTTGTGGAAATCATTTCACAGAATGAACTTTTATGTTGATGATAGCTGGGGAGCTTATTATGTTATAATTTCAATATTGTTCTTTTTTACATCGAAGTGATCCACTGACTAATATCATCCCTAAATGTATTGAAACACTTTCTGTCTTTGTCTTTTTCAGCTTCCACAAACAACAGCCTGATCATCACAAGTTCCACGATGACTTCCAGAAACTCTGTCAAAGGCCACGCCTCCTCAGGGAGGAAGCGCCGCAACATGTAACTAATGTTTTTCATTTATTAGCTGTTGTTTCTTTTTTAACCATTAAAATTGTGGGATCTACATAAAAGTAAGCAGCCTGTAGTTAAGCTAACTGGGTTTGTTGGTCATTGTATTGACTGGATGATGCGTTTAACCGTGAAGGGAATAAAGATGAACTACATCAGCTTTAGCTGGAACTAACTGCTGTGCCCCCCCCCCCCCCCCCACCACCACCACCTCAAAGAAAAAAAAGAAGTGAAATGTGAATGTGAGGCATTCAGAACTGAACAGCTAAAGACAACTGATGTGCTCGTTATTTATGCAGTCTCGCTGTATTTCTGCAACATATTTATGATCAGATTGACCTCAATCACTGGTAGGTCTTTATTCTTCAAAGTTTAACTCCAGACACTGTTGTAACCGTGTCCCGGCTAAACGTGGTCCTGCGGAAGACTTGTGACTGAACATTGAAGCAAATTCATGTCAGTTCAGAAGCTCCCCATCAGATTCTAAATATGATGAGGATATTGAACAGTTTTTGGTGAACTCTGAGCAGACTTTAGTGTTTCTCTGTGACTGTTTTAGTGTTTGGATTTTCTGCGTTTGTTTCTTTTATTGATGTTCAGTGTCGACTCTTTAAAACATGGAAAGATTTCCTGATTTGTGTGTTTCAGTGCTAAATAACCATGAAGCCTCTCGGTCATAAATGTTTTCTTTGTTTCAGTGAGAACAGAGAAGCTGAGAAAATCCTGGAACCTCTCGGACCCTTTGAACCAGTACGGAACCAAACCCAGTCCCACCGCACCTTTTTTCCTGCACCACTGCTTATTTGTTAGAATTAGAAGTTGAATATTTGTTTGTTATGAAGTGAACTTTCATGTGTTCTCTTTCAGAAACTGACTGGCGACATGACGGAGGAGGAGAAAATCAAAGCCGTTGTGTCATATTCTTGTTACGGTTCCACACAGTGAGTCACTTCTGTCAAGATTTCACGTCTCCTCCTTCATCCACAGCTGTGTGTCAGAACTCTGTCCCTGCTTTTTCACTTTCACACAACCTGTATATTCATTCTTTCATCTCAGCACCACCCTGGTGGACTAAATTTTGTCACCTTTAATCTTAATTTTGCCACCTGTTTTTAATTTAGTCTTTTATTCTTATGTCAAATATTCTTCTTAGTTTTAGTCATATTTAATGATTCACAAACGTTTTTATTCTATTTGAGAACTGAATGTATTTTTGTGGCAAAGCTCTCGATTTACCGATCGAGCTACGTTCCTATCCTCACCTATGGTCATGAGATTTGGCTCATGACCGAAAGAACAAGATCGCGAGTACAAGCGGCCGAGATGAGTTTCCTCCACAGGGTGGCTGGGCGCTCCTTTAGAGATAGGGTGAGGAGCTCGGTCACTCGGGAGGAGCTCGGAGTCGAGCCGCTGCTCCTCCACGTCGAAAGGAGTCATTTGAGGGGGCTCGGGCATCTTTTCCAGATGCCCCCTGGACGCCTCGCTGGAGAGGTGTTCCGGGCACGTCCCACTGGGAGGAGGCCCCAGGGAAGACCCAGGACACGCTGGAGGGACTACATCTCTCGGCTGGCTTGGGAACGCCTTGGGGTTCCCCCAGAGGAGCTGGGGGAGGTGTGTGTGGATCGGGAGGTCTGGGCGGCTTTGCTTGAGCTGTTGCCCCCGCGACCCGACTCCGGATAAAGTGGAAGAAAATGGATGGATGGATGTATTTTTGTCTCGTTTCACTCATTTCAGACTTTTTGATCAAAAACACAGATTATTTCTGATTACTATTTCATTCAACACAGTGTTTCACACATCTGAAATACTGAACGTCATCATGACCTGCCAGAATACACTTGTTGAATTATTGAAGGTTTGTGGTGTTTTTCCCTGATATTTTAAATCCACAAGGCTTCCCGTCAGATTAGACGGGAAGCTTGTGATTGTGATTCCCGTCACAATTAGACCAGCGTTCATCCTTGACTCAAAATACATCAACACATCAAACGGGAAATATCAGCTCTCCACGTTTTGCAGTGATCAAAGCCGTGCACACGCGCGCACACGTGCGTGCACACACACACACACACACAGATGCCACTTGGTCATTTTAATATAGATATGATGCACACACTTCATATTTCATCATTATTTTTTCTTATTTAATGTCATTTGTTATATATCAACATATGTATTGTTATATGTCATTTGGGAGGTGATGGTCTTGCGGTTAAGTGTTGGGCTTCAGACCAGAGGATCCTTGGTTCAAAACCCAGCCAGACCGGAAAATCACTAAGGGCCCTTGGGTAAGGTTCTTAATCCCTCGTTGCTCCCGGTGCGTCGTGACTGCTTTGCATGACAGCAACCTGACATTGGTGTGTGTTTGTGTTAATGGGTGAATGCGAGACATCATTGTAAAGTGCTTTCAGCTTCTGATGCAGATGGAAAAGTGCTATAGAAACCCATTTACCATATTAGTCATAAATAATGTTAAAAACAAATTCATATTGGATGGATAGCGTTTGCTGCTGTGTTCAAAAATCTACCCAGAGTAACTCAGAGAGCTGATCAGACACTTTAACACCACAAGACAGAGTGTAAATGTAAACTAACACACAGTAACTTTAATCTGAGTCTCAGAGAGCCGATCAGACACTTTAACACCGTGAGACAGAGTGTAAATGTAAACTAACACACAGTAACTTTAATCGTAGCCTCATAGAGCTGATCGGACACTTTAACACCGTGAGACAGAGTGTAAATGTAAACTAACACACAGTAACTTTAATCTGAGCCTCAGAGAGCCGATCGGACACTTTAACACCACGAGACAGAGTGTAAATGCAAACTAACACACAGTAACTTTAATGTGAGTCTCAGAGAGCCGATCAGACACTTTAACACCGTGAGACAGAGTGTAAATGTAAACTAACACACAGTAACTTTAATCTGAGTCTCAGAGAGCCGATCAGACACTTTAACACCGTGAGACAGAGTGTAAATGTAAACTAACACACAGTAACTTTAATCGTAGCCTCATAGAGCTGATCGGACACTTTAACACCGTGAGACAGAGTGTAAATGTAAACTAACACACAGTAACTTTAATCTGAGCCTCAGAGAGCCGATCGGACACTTTAACACCACGAGACAGAGTGTAAATGCAAACTAACACACAGTAACTTTAATGTGAGTCTCAGAGAGCCGATCAGACACTTTAACACCGTGAGACAGAGTGTAAATGTAAACTAACACACAGTAACTTTAATCTTAGCCTCATAGAGCCGATCGGACACTTTAACACCGTGAGACAGAGTGTAAATGTAAACTAACACACAGTAACTTTAATCTGAGTCTCAGAGAGCCGATCAGACACTTTAACACCGTGAGACAGAGTGTAAATGTAAACTAACACACAGTAACTTTAATCAATCAATCAATTCAATCAATTTTTTTATATAGCGCCAAATCACAACAAACAGTTGCCCCAAGGCGCTTTATATTGTAAGGCAAGGCCATACAATAATTATGTAAAACCCCAACGGTCAAAACGACCCCCTGTGAGCAAGCACTTGGCTACAGTGGGAAGGAAAAACTCCCTTTTAACAGGAAGAAACCTCCAGCAGAACCAGGCTCAGGGAGGGGCAGTCTTCTGCTGGGACTGGTTGGGGCTGAGGGAGAGAACCAGGAAAAAGACATGCTGTGGAGGGGAGCAGAGATCGATCACTAATGATTAAATGCAGAGTGGTGCATACAGAGCAAAAAGAGAAAGAAACAGTGCATCATGGGAACCCCCCAGCAGTCTACGTCTATAGCAGCATAACTAAGGGATGGTTCAGGGTCACCTGATCCAGCCCTAACTATAAGCTTTAGCAAAAAGGAAAGTTTTAAGCCTAATCTTAAAAGTAGAGAGGGTGTCTGTCTCCCTGATCTGAATTGGGAGCTGGTTCCACAGGAGAGGAGCCTGAAAGCTGAAGGCTCTGCCTCCCATTCTACTCTTACAAACCCTAGGAACTACAAGTAAGCCTGCAGTCTGAGAGCGAAGCGCTCTATTGGGGTGATATGGTACTACGAGGTCCCTAAGATAAGATGGGACCTGATTATTCAAAACCTTATAAGTAAGAAGAAGAATTTTAAATTCTATTCTAGAATTAACAGGAAGCCAATGAAGAGAGGCCAATATGGGTGAGATATGCTCTCTCCTTATAGTCCCCGTCAGTACTCTAGCTGCAGCATTTTGAATTAACTGAAGGCTTTTTAGGGAACTTTTAGGACAACCTGATAATAATGAATTACAATAGTCCAGCCTAGAGGAAATAAATGCATGAATTAGTTTTTCAGCATCACTCTGAGACAAGACCTTTCTGATTTTAGAGATATTGCGTAAATGCAAAAAGGCAGTCCTACATATTTGTTTAATATGCGCTTTGAATGACATATCCTGATCAAAAATGACTCCAAGATTTCTCACAGTATTACTAGAGGTCAGGGTAATGCCATCCAGAGTAAGGATCTGGTTAGACACCATGTTTCTAAGATTTGTGGGGCCAAGTACAATAACTTCAGTTTTATCTGAGTTTAAAAGCAGGAAATTAGAGGTCATCCATGTCTTTATGTCTGTAAGACAATCCTGCAGTTTAGCTAATTGGTGTGTGTCCTCTGGCTTCATGGATAGATAAAGCTGGGTATCATCTGCGTAACAATGAAAATTTAAGCAATACCGTCTAATAATACTGCCTAAGGGAAGCATGTATAAAATGAATAAAATTGGTCCTAGCACAGAACCTTGTGGAACTCCATAATTAACTTTAGTCTGTGAAGAAGATTCCCCATTTACATGAACAAATTGTAATCTATTAGACAAATATGATTCAAACCACCGCAGCGCAGTGCCTTTAATACCTATGGCATGCTCTAATCTCTGTAATAAAATTTGATGGTCAACAGTATCAAAAGCAGCACTGAGGTCTAACAGAACAAGCACAGAGATGAGTCCACTGTCCGAGGCCATAAGAAGATCATTTGTAACCTTCACTAATGCTGTTTCTGTACTATGATGAATTCTAAAACCTGACTGAAACTCTTCAAATAGACCATTCCTCTGCAGATGATCAGATAATCGTAGCCTCATAGAGCTGATCGGACACTTTAACACCGTGAGACAGAGTGTAAATGTAAACTAACACACAGTAACTTTAATCTGAGCCTCAGAGAGCCGATTGGACACTTTAACACCACGAGACAGAGTGTAAATGCAAACTAACACAGTAACTTTAATGTGAGTCTCAGAGAGCCGATCAGACACTTTAACACAGTGAGACAGAGTGTAAATGTAAACTAACACACAGTAACTTTAATCTTAGCCTCATAGAGCTGATCGGACACTTTAACACCGTGAGACAGAGTGTAAATGTAAACTAACACACAGTAACTTTAATCTGAGCCTCAGAGAGCCGATCAGACACTTTAACACCACGAGACAGAGTGTAAATGTAAAACCCTTTTTTCATTGTTTGTCATTGGCGTTGGATGGATTTACTCTGCAGCAAGTTTATTATTTATTTATTTTTAACAAGTCGCATGGTTTTTTATTTAATTTAAAACATTTTAGTGTTCACCTTTGACCTTTGTTCTTCTCTTCACCTCCATAGTTACCAGTTGGTTGATCATCATCTGCCAGAGAGCTACGTGTGTTTTCGCTGTGGACACGGCGGTCACCACATCAGGGACTGTCCCACCCATCAGGTAAGAACAGAGTCAGCGGCTTCACACAGATTCATCCTCAACTCCACCAAATGTGCAAGTCGTTTATCAGAGAAAAATCAGAACTTTCCAACAATATTCCACAGTAATTCTCATCCTGTGGTCATTCTGATAAGTGGCTCCAAAGTGCTGCTGTGCAGCGACTCATCCAATAAACACACTGTGGATCGATGTTTCACGCATTCACGCTGAGCACTGAAGCCACGCCCTCTTTGTGTTCTCTTGGAGCAGGATGAAAGTTTTCAGCCGCTGAAGAGGATGAAGAGGAGCTCAGGCATCCCTCGTTCCTTCATGGTGGAGGTGGATGATCCCAGCGTGGAAGGAGCCATGGTGACCACCACGGGGGAACTCATGGTTTCCGCCGTACACGCGTGAGTGACAACAAGAGTCAGGATGTGTGTTTGTGTGTGCAAATCACTGTTTCTTCTGTCTGATGGAAAACTTCCTGGAGCTGAGAGAATTTGTCAAAAAACATCAAAACAATCACTGACTGTTTTGTTCATGAATGAAATATTTATTTAGAAATGATTGCAAACAGTTAAATGTTCCTTCATGTGAGTTTTTGTTCATTTGTGTTTGATTTGAACTGCTTGGAGCAGATTGAATCTGTTCACACTGAGGACACAGATTTAAACTCTAAAGCAGCAGCAGAATGTCTTTAATCTGCTCCTTTATCTGCTTTCTGGAGACCAGAGACGATCTTTGGCCCAAATGTTTGTCAGCAGTCAGTAGTTCTGCTCTGATTCTGCACAAACACAGACAGACAGAAATCAGCGAGTTCGTCACATCAAACGTCACGTGTTCGCTCGCCGTCACCTTCAATCAAACCATCATCTGATGCTGTCAGAATGGAACTGATGACGAGTGTGTGTGTGTGTGTGTGTGTGTGTGTGTGTGTGCAGTGAGGCGTACAGCTGTAAGAAGAAGGAGAGGCCCCCGTTCCTTCCACAGGATCCGCCCACCCCCAAAAAGAAGGAGGAGCCGATACCTGAGTTCATGTGTTGTCCCGTCTGTCAGGAGCTGCTCCGAGAGGCTGTGATCAGTCCGTGCTGTGGAAACAGCTTCTGTGACCAGTGTGAGTGTGTGCAGCACCACACACACACACACACACACACGTTCACAGTTAACCACAAACAAGCACCTCGATCTCTGTCTGACAAAGTAGATTTCCTTCGCTCTCTTTGCTGTTATTCCAGTGAACAACACAGTTTTCTTTCTTTAAGTTACTTTCATAATGTACCACGTTCACGTTGTCTGTTTTTTTGTATGAGCCTCCGTCTCTGTGTCATCTTTTTTGTTGTTTTTACCCCTTTATTGGTGTCTTGGTCATGAGGTTTTGTGTCTTGTGTAGCGGGATGAAGGTCCCGGGTCCTGATTGAAAAGATGTTCCCGCTAGCTTGGCTAACGGGGAATTCCCCGTTGGCTGACCTGGTAGAGGAATGGTCTTTAGTGCGAGCCGTCTGGGGTTCGATCCCAGCGCCGTCCCGGCCACAAAGGTCTTACGGTCACACTTGATTCCAACACTGGAGCTCAAACACACACAACTTATGACGTCATCGTCATTTTCTGCTGAGTCATTGTTAACGTCATCAAACCAAAAACAGTTTGCATGAAAATAACGGAGCAGTAAAAGCTGCTGACGTCATGTGTGGTGTGAAAATCAGCACTTTGATGTGTGTTTCACTGCAGACACTCTTTGATCCTCAGTGTACTTTGAGTCGTCACACTTCAGACTTCAGCTGGAACTTTTTCTTTTTTTTCTCCTTCGCAGGTATCACTGACGTTCTCCTGGATTCGGAGCAGAACGAGTGTCCAACCTGTCAGACGTCAGTTGCTCCCGTTGCCGTGGTGACCAACGTGTGCGTGCGAAACGTGAGTGCTCAGTGTGTCCACAAGCACTTTCTGGCTGCATTTACACGATGCTTTTAATGCGATTCTGATTCTGAAATCAGACTTTGGATTTTCCACGGCCTGTGTGCACACATGACAACACGTGTTATTAGTGTGATCGATCTCGTTTGGGAGGTTTTTAATCCACATGATGTGAAAAAAAAGAAGTGAACATTCTCATGCTTTAAAAATGCTGTTTAGTTAAAAAAAAAAAAGTCATTTGAATTCTTATGAATTCGTCTAAAAATATGTCCAAGTGTTTGAGTTAAACATCAACATCTGATGTTTGCAGTTTGACAAACATTAATGATATTAATTTCTCTTGAATAAATGATCATTAATAAGATGCAGGAGTTTGCTGAAGCAAACTGCTCATTCACACTGACAGTGATTCCAGTTTGTCAGTGTGCACACTGAGTCACTTCATCCAGCCTGAGCAGATCAGATGTGACAGATGTGGTGGAACCAGCGCCTGTCAGCGCTTTTTACTGCACCTGATTGTTCATGTGAAGCTTCATGTGTCTGATCAGTGTTTCAGCTTCGTTATAGAAATGCACTGACGCTTTGTTGTCCTTCTGTCTCCTCACAGCTCGTGGACAGTTACGTCAGCGGCACAGGATATTTCAAACGCCACACCTCCCTGCCAACATGAACCATCAAAAAAATATAGTTTTATGATTGTTCTTATATAAATAATATATAAATAAAATGTACATAAAAGAAAAGCACTTTTATAACTTTATTATGATGTGTGTTTCACTGTTTTCAAATAAATTTTAAGAAATAACTAAAATGTGTTTGTTTATTTATATATTCTGATGCTGAGTGGATTTTTTTTTAATAAAATGCCACAGTGACCTTTGACCAGGGCTTAAAGAACATAGATTTGGGCTTCAACAGACGCTGACCAGTAAACTGTCACAAACACAGTGTGTGGAGTTTGGTCAGCTTTGTGCCAGGTGTCATCCTGACACCCACAGACAGCTACAGTCTAACAGAATTCCAGGTTACATGTCTGGAATGTTCAAATGACATCAGTTTAAAAAAAAATCTTAAAGAATGACCTTTAAACTCAGTGAAAACTCATCTCTACAACATGACATAAATGAAATAAAAATATCAAAGCTAAAATGATGGATTGTATAAGTAATCAGACACTTTATTGTAAAAAGTAAATCTTCACTCTGACAGTCAGTTTTCTTCAGGCAAGTGGGAATGGATCCATGAACCTTTCCAAGTCACTGGATGTGTCTTGAACTTCATTTCCCTCAGTCATTAAGAAATACAGTGTGGTACTGTGTGGTAATTCTGTGTTAAGTCGATAGTTCTCAAAAACTGAGTGACTGTGCAGGAAGGAGATGAGTGAGGAAAGCCACCAAGACACTCAGACAACCCTGAACAAGTTCTGGGCTTCTGTCACTGCAACTGGAAAAATTGTGCACAGTGCAAGTTTGCATTTTGCATCAGCAGTGTAAGTCTCCCTCAGTCACATAACGACATCTGGTTTGCACACGGAATGATGTCAGCTGGTGGCCTCAGGGTTTGTCACCAGACATCAAACATTCAGTCCCAACACAACACACTGATCCTCTCTTTGGACCAGACAGATCTCTTCAGGAGAGACAGCCTGATGTTCTGATTGAGTCACTGCATAAAGGGGCAACAGAACCGTGGACCAGCTGAAGTTGGAGTTCTGCACCTCCACAGACTGTACTGTAGCTTGCACTGGTCCAGATGATAAAGTTCTTCCTGTTAAAAGGGAGTTTTTCCTTCCCACTGTTGCCAAGTGCTTGCTCACAGGGGGTCGTTTTGACCGTTGGGGTTTTTCCGTAATTATTGTATGGCTTTGCCTTACAATATAAAGCGCCTTGGGGCAACTGTTTGTTGTGATTTGGCGCTATATAAATCAAATTGATTTGATTTATATAGAAATATAGAAATTTCTATATATAGTTATATAGAAATAACTGTTTCCTGTGAACACCTAGTGGTTCTTAAACCTCCACTTCATCCCTGTTTTATTAAGTTTAATGACAATTTGTTTCGGTCAAACCACATCTAAGCTGTGTTTTTACACAAGAAAAAAATTAAATGCAGTAAACTGCACATTTGTGTCTTTTTTCTTGAAAATATCTTATTAAATATAACATATTACACTTTTGGCAGGCCTTTAAAATACTTTTGTGGACTCTTGCTGTAATATGTTGTCAGTGGTTGAGATTGTTGCTGTAGGCATCTAAAAATGCTCATAATAGGGTGAAACCTGATAGAAATCTCTGTGGTGTGTCCTTCCCACTGTAGCCAAGTGCTTGCTCACAGGGGGTCGTTTTGACCGTTGGGGTTTTACATAATTATTGTATGGCCTTGCCTTACAATATAAAGCGCCTTGGGGCAACTGTTTGTTGTGATTTGGCGCTATATAAAAAAAAAATTGATTGATGTATGTATGTGCAAAATAAAACAAAACACTACTCCAGGTATGTTTTTGACGAGAATATAACATAACTTTGTTACAAGGTCAAACGTTGATGTTGATATTATTAAAAGTCCTTTTAATAATAACTCACTTAAAGAAATAATGGCAAAACTCACATGTAAATAAAAAAAACCCCAAAACGATTAATCGAAAAAATAATCGACCGATGAACTGATTAGTAAAATAATCGTTAGTTGCAGCCCTAGTGTTTAGGCTGAAATAAAATGTCTTTCCTAAAAAAAAATCAAAGTCCGGATTTCAAAAAAGTAGAGAAAAAAGGACGGAAAGAAAACTAAATGAGGGAAAGCAGCTGCTAACCAAATTATTTGAAAAGAGAGGTAAGCTTGAAAGCTAGCTATATTGAGTTGGGGCATCTGAGGGACCAAATTGCACCATTTTCTAGACAAATGGTGCAATTTGGTGCATTCCTGTGCACTTTAACAGATGGGAATGTTGCAATTTGGTGCATTCCTGTGCATTTTAACAGACAGGAATGCACCAAATTACACCATTTTCTAGAAAAATGGTGCAATTTGGTTCCCCAGACCCCCCAACTCAATATTTCTCCCCCAACTTTAAAAAGGGTTCTGACTCCCAGGTGTGATCTAAGGTATACATGATTTAGACCTGGTTTGACTACGCCAGGGGTGACCAAGTTCGGTCCTCGAGAGCCACCTTCCTGACACTCTTAGTTGTCTCCCTGCTCCAGCACACCTGAATCCAATGAAAGGCTCATTAAAAGTCTGCTAATGGAAAAGCGCTATATAAATGCAGTTCATTGACACCAATCAAAGTTGACACCAACAAACAAGATCACAGCCATAAACCAGTTTGCAATACCAGTGGTGACCTGTGGGTTTGGCATCATAGACCGGCCACAGCGTGAGCTTAATAAGTTGGACACGAAAAGCAGGAAGATGCTCACCCTCCACAAGGTTACATACAAAAATCAGTGCATGGACAGAATATATCTCCCTCGCAGAGAAGGCGGTCTCACTAAAATCAACCAGGCCTACAGAGCATCTATTACAAGTATTGGACAGTACTTAAAGAGCTCTGAAGAAGAAATCATGAAAAAGGTTGCCCAACATCACAAGAAGACCTTATCCGAACTGACCTCAGTCATCAAACTGGCAAAAACCTTGGCCGAAGACCTAGAAGAGAGAGGAAAGCAACAATCTGACAACTGCAACAAAATTGGCAAGACAGACCAAGAAAACAATACAGCAAAACAGAACAGATGGAAACAGCACAAAAGGGCTGGACGATTCCAAGAACTGGAAAAGGAATATATTGACGAAGTTGGATCAATACAGTGGGTTAAAAATGGAGAACTTGGTTTTAATGGAGAAAGGATTTTAGTTGGAGCATAAGATCAGGGACGTCTAACAAATGGCTTCAAAAAAAATGGCAGGGATCTCACAAAATGACAAATGCCAATTCTGTGATCCAGCTGTTGAGAGTGTAAACCATCTAACATCAGCATGCCAGATCCTCATGGCAGACAGACATTATACATCCCGACAGAACAAGATCAGTCAATATCTCCACTGGAAAGTTTGCAAGGAACTGGAGATGGAACTGTCTTCTACGACAAAGTGATCCCAGCAGGAAGACACATTGAAGGAGGTGCAATCAAACCTGACATTGTCATCTGGAACAAGCAAGAGAAAACAATCAAAATCATTGATGTGAAAGTCCCCAATGACTATGGCCTGAAACGAGCTGAAAGGAGAAAGATCACGAAATACCAAGACCTCAAAAATTTGATTTTTATTAATCTAAAGACTGGTCACAATTCTTCTTTGTGGAAATATGAAATTATGAAATATGTTTCTTTTCTTTGATTTTTATTTTGATTCAGATTACTTAGTTTGATTCTTCTAAACACTGTTCACAATTCTTCCTCACAAAATTTTGAATTTTTGTTATCATTAAATACTGTTTGGAAAACAATAAAATTCACCTGAAATGCTTTTTGAAACTAGTTTGTGATAAATTTTAATTCTGATAGTTTTGTTTGTTTCATTGAAGTTCTGGTCTTCATTGCGGAAATCTGAAATTGGGCAAAATACCAACTTTTGGTCATGAAAACCATGAAATACACCCAGAATTTACACCCAGAATTGGGTGTAACAGTGGAAACTCCTGTAACAGTGGAATGTGCCGAAAAAGTGGTATGGCCACCTCTTATGCCATTTCTGTAGTAGTCAGACGATGTCCCGGATCAACACAGCATTCAGTTTGGAAATGATCTGGTCGTTTCAGCCTGTCGATCGCCGCTCGGAGCGCAGCGCGCCCTCCGCCATTGTGCGCCATCTTTAAACCGGTTGTAACACTCCTTAATCTGTGTGATCCCCATAGAATCGTCCCTGAAAGCCGTCTGAATCTTCCGAATGGTTTCCACCTGGCTGTCTCTCACAGTTTCTGGAAAAATTTGATGCAGCGAAGCTCCAAATTGTTCAGACATTTTCCTCACAACAAAAAGCCGACAAGGGGTGTGGACCACTGCTCACTCAAAGCGTGCTCACAGGCGAATGACGCAACCGACAGGCGTGAAAAAACTCACGCATGCGCACGAAGGTTCAAGCTTGGCTGATGCAAGCACACGATTCAAATCCATATAGTTTTTGCAAAAAATAAAAAGGTCGAATAGTTTTCTAACAGACCTCGTATATATGCTGTCCATATTCTTGAGCTGCTTGGGTGGGTAGGGAGAGTTCCCATGGGTTAAAAAAGCTTTTCAACCTACCATCCCTGGTTCTCAAGACCAGGCACCGAAGTGGCTGTACTCTTTTTTTTTTTTAAAGATGTTTAGATATACTTTAGTACTGTATACAGTGGTAGAGGTCTACTTTAGATTTGGAATGTATAATAGAAGATATACCTTACTGAATTTTCATGAAGACAATTTGGCAGCAGAAATGCTGGAAGATCAACATGACAGAAGAGACGGACATGGACTGAGGACAACAGGGTGTCCAGATTTACAACGCTGCCGTTCAGCTGCTCTGATCCAGGTTTCTGACAGCTTGTTAGCTGGATGTTGGCTCCTCCTCCTCTGCATGGACATACACGCCCACCGTAATGTGTCAGCTGTGTTCTGTGGTCATTCTGTAAAACACTCCTGCATTATGTTGATGCAACTCTGTGACATCATATTAAAATGTTATCAATCAAACCTCTGTGGGGGCTGCTCACCTTTGCATCATATTTGAAAAATCCAAAAAGAAATTCATGGTGTTCTGGTTCGGCAGTGGTCAGCTTCAATGGGAGAAAAGCAGCTGATCCTCTTTTTGACGATAAACCGTCCAGACACAAACTCTGAATGTGTCTCTGGATGAGTCTCAGACAGTTGGATCGTGTCCTTCACATGGACTGAGAGCCACCTGGCATCATGGGTGTGGTCAAGAGCAAACATCCAAGGCAGAGGCAGAGTCAGCACTTATATATCCAACTCAAAGTCAGCCTGCCTCTATGACCTCACAAAGAGCAGCATGTGAATCTCCAGGGTCAGTGTTTGGAGCCAGTAGTCAAAGTGGACACTTGCTTCAGCTTGTTGGTGACCCCATATTGACCTCTGCAGGTGTTGTACTTATCAGAAATTATTTTCTCAGGTCCAGAAACATGGAAATATGTATTTAGTTTACATTTTTATCACATTTAGAGCCTGTTTCTAATTTCATGGTCAGAAATTTCACATCCCAGAGGTCAATGACCTCTAGCTGACCCCAGAGGTCAAACTGAGAACATCTCCACATCTTAAAGCTTCTATCATCAAGAACAAACCCTGAAAGTTTCAGGTTTTCATTCTGTGCACAATTGACAGATTAACAGCCCAACGAACACACTTTTTTTAAATTGAAGAGCGTCATGTAGAATGAACCTGTTAGTACTCTTATTGTGATGACTTGTTTGTAAAACACACAAACAGAAACCGAGACAAATGACACTTTTAAAGTTTGTTACATTTTACAAATTCATTCATGAACATCAAGGAAATGATTTAAACTTGGATGATCTTGGGAACGCCTTGGGGTTCCCCCGGAGGAGCTGGGGGAGGTGTGTGTGGATGGGGAGGTCTGGGCGGCTTTGCTTGAGCTGCTGCCCCCGCGACCCGACTCCGGATAAAGCGGAAGAAAATGGATGGATGATCTGTAAATTGTGTTGCCAGTCACGTTTCAGTTTGAAGTAAGAGAAGCAGTAAAATTATGAACCGTGCACCATTTTCTCTGAGACACAAACAAACAATTTGAAAAAGCAATTTAAAAACATTTTTTAAAAAGTGATGGGATTAAAATCAAAAATTTGTTTAAAAACATTATTCAGTATCAATGTTCCAAACGTAAAACTTCTCACCCTCATTAAAGTGATGGAGAAATGAAATGCAACATTAGTTCATGAATCTTAATAAAATTCTCTGTCTAACTGCCAAAACCCAAAACTAAATGCACCTGATTCAACAAACACTGGACCAGAACCGAACCAGATGTTTAATGTCCAACTTGTTACATTGATTCTAACTCCTGTTAAAATATGTAGATTTTCAAGCTGGAAGTCAGAAATCCCTAATTCCAGCTTTCCATTGAATGCAGCATGAACTTTGTGTTTATGCGTCCACCTTCATGTTGTCCCCAAGATCTCTCAGAACAAACCCACTTTAATTTCCCTGCAGTCCTGCTTTCAGCCTGAAGTCAATTTAGTCACTTTTTGTGGAAAACTGAAAGTGTCGAAACCTTTAATTATGAAGACGAGACGAGAACAATTTTAATGACAAACCATCCAGTTATCACTCACTTTGCCAAAAATGTGACCTGACTCACCTTTACACATCCTGCTTGTGCGCATGCTGCACGTGAACACCTTTCCAGCACTCACACACTCACCAGGGCTCAGATTTGACATCAGTGTTTGTTTGTTTTGGGGACCAGTGCGCCATCCACCCGCTCAAACTTGTTTTCTGCTCGCACACAGTGAATTCCTGCTTGCTTGAAGTTTATGGCGCTATGGGGGACAGAACCAGGTCGGCATCTAGTTTCTTTTATAGACAAATTAGATTTGTAAATGTTTGGTCGTCCTATATTTTCTTTTATTATTTGTAAATAATATTCAATAAGCCCCTCGTGTTCTTCTATTTGTATTTTCATGTATGCAGCTATTTCAGGATTTTCTAGAGTACCTGTTTTTATTTGGATTTGATTCATAAATAATTTAATTTTTTATTTCTTTCAAGGAGACACCATTGCCTCCTTCAGTGAGGTGGTGGTGTCATGGTTTGCACGTGATTTAAGAGGTTTTAATTTGTCATCTGATGGTTAATAATCACATTATTCCCTTTGATCTGTTTGGCTGTACAGAGTCTGTCTGCAGACATGCCGGTGTCTGGCGATGATTTTTAGGACATTCTGTAATTTATTATGAAATAATGCTGAATTTATGTGGAAGTGAAGTTTTAAGCAGAAACGAGGTGATAATCGCTTACCACCATTGTCTCCGATTGACTTCCGTGTCAGAGAGGAGGGCTGTCCTTCAGAGACAGCCAATCACAGTAGAGCCAGTGCCAACCTGGTTCCCTCCCCCATAGTGCCATAATCCTGAACCCACAGAGCCATAAACTTCAAGCAAGTGAGCAGGAATTCTCTGTGCACGAGCGGGCGGGGGGAGTGCTGGTCCCCGCGTGCAGAGATAATTTGTGCACTCGCAGTTAATAACTACGAGGGAACACATTTTTTCTAAGCACCTCATGATCCAGGAGTGTGGCACGCTGTCAAAATGCCTTTCTGTAGTCAATCCAAGCCATGCTGAGGTTTCTCCTCCTTTTTTTGCAGTCCTCCAGGATAGCTTTGTCTATCAGTAACTGGTCTTTAGCTCCTAAGCTTCTTCTGGAACAACCTTTCTGTTCATTTTCCAAGTAGCCATCAGTGTCTAGATCAGGGGTGGCCAAGTTTGGTCCTCGAGAGCCACATTCCTGACACTCTTAGTTGTCTCCCTGCTCCAACACACCTGAATCCAATGAAAGACTCGTTAGCAGACTTTTAATGAGCCTTTCATTGGAATCAGCTATGATTCCTGTCAGTCATTTGTATGTTGTTAGGCAGCAGATGGGTCTGTACTTGTTGGGAAGCTGTGTTTCCTTGGTCTTTGGAAGTAGGCTTGTGTTCCCAGTCGTTAGCCAGTCTGGAGTGTCCTTTTCGTTCAATATTTCTGTAAAAGCCACAGCATAATGGTGGTGTAATGCTGTCAGTCTTTTCAAACAAAATCTGGCATTTTGTTGATGTCAGGTGCCTTGAAGTTACTGTATTCACTCATTTTCTTTCTGATCTTCTCTTCAGTGATTACAATTGTTGGCATTTGCTGTTTGTTTTTGTTTTTCTGTTTTGTTGGTGTTGTTTTGGGTCTTCAAAGAGTGGTCTCCAGAATTTTTCAATTTCTTCTCTCTTAGGTGGCTGTTGCACTTCTATTGTATCATTTGCCAACTTCCTGTACACTAGCCTGTTTTTTTTTTTTTGCAAATTGTTTATCTGTTTTGCTTGTATTTTCTTGTCTTTGTTCCTAATCTGTGCCGCAAAAGCTTTCACTAAGGCTTGATGTTCAGCCAGCCTCCCACCCAGCTGATTATCTTCAACATTGTATTTTCATTTAATGCGATTTATTTTAAGAAGATTGTTTTTGTGGTTTTGGCTTTCCAAAAATGTTGCCATTTGGGAGATCTCTGCTCTTAGGCGGCTGATTTTTTAGTTGTAATTTCTTTTTCCATTGTGGCATGGAATTCTTTTTCTTAATTGTGGTTACTTTTCTCTCCAAATCTTGTGGGGCTAATTTACTTTGTATGTACCATGCTGCTCCATAATTTACACAGTTTAAATCTGTCAATGTGGTTCCTTTTGGGACCAGTTTAGCCCGTCCCAGGTTAACTTTTTGCAGGACAGTTTTGAATTTTTATTCTCCTTTAGTCAGTTTTGGACGCTCTTTCATGTCCATTTTTCTTGTTTCCTCAATCTTATTTGCCAATTCCTCTTGTAATTCTTGCTGTTCTGTGTCTGGGTGGCACCTATGTATTGTTTTGTGGATGAGCTGGTGAATGGCTTGTTTTTTTTTGGGGGGGGGGGCAAGTGAATGGCTTGCTTTTTCGGGGGCCGGCGCCTGGCTCGTTTTTTGGGGGAGAGGGGGGGGGCAGTACCTGATTCCTTTTTCATTGGGGTTGTGTTTGACTCGTACTTCTTCTGTGGTGTGAGAGGCTGGCTTGGTCTGGTGCTTTTTTGGGATGTATGTTTTCTGAGGACAGTCATTTCTTGGTGGTGTAATGGGTTGTCTCAGAGGGCAGACGCGGTCTGACCATTTGCCCAACCTCGTGTTGCGTCACTTGTATTTCCGCATCCGAGAAATGTTTTTGTGCGATAAAGTTGTATCTTTGGGTTGTGAGTTCCTTTCTTGGGATGCCTTTCTTACTTGGGCAGTGGTGGTGGAATATTCTTTGCCATTTTCTACATCTTTCTCTCTGGCTGTTGGTGTATTTTAGTTTTGCATATTCCATTGCCCACAGCAGTACCCACTCTTCTCTTCTTCTCTTTAATTCTTCTCTTCCAATGACTCCTTTTGAACTCATGTTGTTTCCCTTCTTCCATCGACTGAAGATCCTTTATCGCTTCTTTTTGTGCTTCTTCCTTTATTTTTTTTATGTCTTTGTTTTTTTCATTTATCTTTGTCTTTTTAATAGAATGCAGTGGGCCCCAGACCCAGGATCTAAAGTTGCACCCTAGGCTCTATAGTTATCCTAACCAAAGCTGGCATTGTACAACCCCTGGCAAAAATTATGGGATCATTGGCCTCGGAGGATGTTCATTCAGTTGTTTAATTTTGTAGAAAAAAAGCAGATCACAGACATGACACAAAACTAAAGTCATTTCAAATGGCAACTTCCTGGCTTTAAGAAACACTATAAGAAATCAGGAAAAAAAAATTGTGGCAGTCAGTAACGGTTACTTTTTTAGACCAAGCAGAGGGAAAAAAAATATGGACTCACTCAATTCTGAGGAATAAATTATGGAATCACCCTGTAAATTTTCATCCCCAAAACTAACACCTGCATCAAATCAGATCTGCTCGTTAGCCTGCATCTAAAAAGGAGTGATCACACCTTGGAGAGCTGTTGCATCAAGTGGACTGACATGAATCATGGCTCCAACACGAGAGATGTCAATTGAAACAAAGGAGAGGATTATCAAACTCTTAAAAGAGGGTAAATCATCACGCAATGTTGCAAAAGATGTTGGTTGTTCACAGTCAGCTGTGTCTAAACTCTGGACCAAATAGAAACAACATGGGAAGGTTGTTAAAGGCAAACATACTGGGAGACCAAGGAAGACATCAAAGCGTCAAGACAGAAAACTTAAAGCAATATGTCTCAAAAATCGAAAATGCACAACAAAACAAATGAGGAACGAATGGAAGGAAACTGGAGTCAACGTCTGTGACGGAACTGTAAGAAACCGCCTAAAGGAAATGGGATTTACATACAGAAAAGCTAAACGAAAGCCATCATTAACACCTAAACAGAAAAAACAAGGTTACAATGGGCTAAGGAAAAGCAATCGTGGACTGTGGATGACTGGATGAAAGTCATATTCAGTGATGAATCTGCATTGGGCAAGGTGATGATGCTGGAACTTTTGTTTGGTGCCGTTCCAATAAGATTTATAAAGATGACTGCCTGAAGAGAACATGTAAATTTCCACAGTCATTGATGATATGGGGCTGCATGTCAGGTAAAGGCACTGGGGAGATGGCTGTCATTACATCATCAATAAATGCACAAGTTTACATTGATATTTTGGACACTTTTCTTATCCCATCAATTGAAAGGATGTTTGGGGATGATTAAATCATTTTTCAAGATGATAATGCATCTTGCCATAGAGCAAAAACTGTGAAAACACTCCTTGCAAAAAGACACATAGGGTCAATGTCATGGCCTGCAAATAGTCCGGATCTTAATCCAATTGAAAATCTTTGGTGGAAGTTGAAGAAAATGGTCCATGACAAGGCTCCAACCTGCAAAGCTGATCTGGCAACAGCAATCAGAGAAAGTTGGAGACAGATTGATGAAGAGTACTGTTTGTCACTCATTAAGTCCATGCCTCAGAGACTGCAAGCTGTTATAAAAGCCAGAGGTGGTGCAACAAAATACTAGTGGTGTTGGAGCGTTCTTTTGTTTTTCATGATTCCATAATTTTTTCCTCAGAATTGAGTGATTCCATATTTTTTTCCCCTCTGCTTGGTCTAAAAAAGTAACCGTTACTGACTGCCACAATTTTTTTTCCTGATTTCTTATAGTTCCATAATTATTGCCAGGGGTTGTATCCGAGGGCTCTCTTCAGGATGGTGATTGTTCCCTTAATTGCAGACAACTGCACCTCATGTGCGCTTGGGTGACCGGGGATTGCCTCAAGGTATTTCTTCAGGTTCTTCTTCATCAGGCCTGTTGCCCCCACCACAACTGGGATGATATTGATGTCTTTCAATGACCATGTTATTCGTAGGTCATTTTTCAGGTCTTGGTATTTCGAGATCTTTCCCCTTTCCGCTCATTTCAGGCTGTAGTCATTGGGGAGGATTGTCACATTGATGATTTTGGCTGTTTTCTCTTGCTTGTTCCAGATGACAATATCAGGTTGTATGAATTATCATGTGGTGTTTCAGGTGGCTGTTTTCTCAAAATCTGCATCCACATTCAGAACACTCAAATTGTTTGTGTCTTGTATGAATTTTCATGTGTTGTTTCAGAGTGCCCTTTTGTCTAAATCTTCGTCCACATTCAGAACACTCAAATTGTTTTTGCCCTGTATGAATTATCATGTGTTGTTTCAGATTGCCCTTTAGTCCAAATCTTCGACCACATTCAGAACAGACAAATGCTTTTCGTCCTCTCTGAATTGTCATTCCTTCATTCAGAGTGCCCTCCCGTTTTTGTCTTTTACTCTGATCAGAACAGCTAAATGGTTTTCCACTTGCTTGCTTCCCCTTTTGTTGCTCTGAGTTGTTCATGTGAGCAGATGCTTGTACATGTCTAGAGCCTTTAAACTGTTTCTCGTAAGTGTTGCTTGAACTAACAATATTGCTATTTTTTTGACAGTTAAAACCTGACTGACGTTTTCTGGACTGTTTCCAGTCATAACTGTCATCAGTCTCAGTTCCAGAACTGTCTGAACCTCTGCCACTGGTGTCTGGTTGTAAATGTCTGTTTGGACCTGAGTTGCTGGCTGGTTGTGGTCCTCCATCGTCCTCTCCATCAGCTTCTGTTGTCAGTGTTCTGTGTACAGATGAGCTGCTGGCTACAGGCTCAGCCTCTGTGCTCTCATCACTTCGGCTTTGATGAAGCTGTGATGACTCTGGTTTTTCATCATCATTTTCACTCTTCACAGGGACGGCAGTGAAACCAAACTTGGTGAGATCTGCCTCCTCCAGCTGCTGAAGCTGCTCTCCCTGCTGACTTATCCACAGCTTCTCTTCTTCTTTAATGTCCTCCTGGTCAACACTCAGATTCCATTCCTGGTGTTCAGGGAGAATTTCTTCTTTAATCGCCAACAACGGCTGCATGTCTGCAAATAAACAAATTACCAATAAATGGTACAAACTCATTAAAATAAAGTATCAGAGTGGTGAGTTTGACCTGATGACAGTAAGTTTTTGCAATGATGGAACTGATAAAGTGGAAATGTACATCAGGAGGATTTATTTTACATTTTACACATTTTAATTCAGTCTTTCTCTTCCAGAATTGGCTATTGTAATGTTTTATTTTCTGGACTGTTCCAGAAGACTGAGATGTCTACAGATGATACAGGATACTGCTGCTAGTATTCTGATTAAAACCAGGAGGTTTGATCACAGCTATTCTGGCTTCCCTTCACTGGCTACATGTGACTCGAAGAGCAGATTTCAAGGATTTGTTGCTGATATAAGGCTCTAAATGGTCATAAACCCAAATACAGTGGCTTGTAAAGGTATTCGGCCCCTTGGTATTTCATGCAGTTTAATTTATTTATTGCATTTCAAGTACAAAAAGTAAATCAGGCTTCCCAAAATAATCAAAAAATCTCTTACTTAAACTCAATGTCAAAGCAAATCTCTACAATTTGATATAAACTAATTAATAATATAAAAGCCAAGATGATGGGTTGCATAAGTCATGGGCCTCTTTGGTGTAATGACTGTAAATAATCAGTTTGATTGCCAGTTTTCTTCAGACAGGTCAGGGGATGGATACATAAACATGTTCAAGTCACTGAATATGTCTTGGACTTTCAAATACGAGGAAATACAAACAGCATGGCACGCTATGGTAAATCTGTGTGGAGTAGGCAGGATTCAAAAACTGAAGCATTGCTGTTTTTCTATATACAGTGGGGAGAATAAGTATTTGACCCCCTGTCAGTTTTGCAGGTTTTCCCACCTACAAAGAATGAGAGGTCTGTGATTTTTATCGTAGGTACATTTCAACTGTGAGAGACAGAATCTAAAAATAAAAATCCAGAAAATCACATTGTATGATTTTTAAATATATAATTTGCATATTATTGCATAAAATAAGTATTTGACCCCAACCAACCAGCAAGAATTCTGCCTCTCACAGACGTGTTAATTTTTCTTTAAGAAGCCCTCTTATTCTGCACTCTTTACCTGTATTAATTGCACCTGTTTGAACTTGTTACCTGTATAAAAGACACCTGTTCACACAATCAATCACACTCCAACCTGTCCACCATAGCAAGACCAAAGAGCTGTCTAAGGACACCAGGGACAAAACTGTAGACCTGCACAAGGCTGGGATGGACTACAGGACAACAGGCAAACAGCTTGGTAGAAGACAACAACTGTTATGATAATTTGTTAGAAAGTGGAAGAAACACAAGATGACTGTCAATCTCCCTCGGTCTGGGATTCCAGACAGAGGGAGTGGATTATAATATATAATAATATAAAGTTTGTCCAGCAGAACTATAAGAGATGGACTCCACAAACTAAGTGGAAATACTTGGTTAAAAGACAAAGACATTTGAAGTCCTACATGCAGATTTGTCCATGTCGGCACATGTGTTTATCCTGTTTTTTCTGTCAGTGTCATGTCTGCAAAACTTTCCATCAGTCCATTCCTGAAAATAGTGAATGGTGAAATATGCCAATTTCCAATAATGAAAATCACCAATATCGAGCTACTATCAAGAATGTGAAATAAGGAGATCCTAAACTCTGATCACCTTTATGTTCCTGCCTGACCGCGGCTGTTCCGTCTGTCGTGAATAAATTTTGACGGCCGGCAAAACAGCACAACCCGCCATTTTACTGGTGCCGCGTATGGCGAAATACCGTCCAGTTCAACGTTGCCGAGGGCACCGCCATGTTGAAATAAACTATTCGATGATGTCATTTCAACATGCCAATGAGTGAGGAGATCCGGTCAAATAGCGCTCGGTGCGTATTTGCCGTATCCGGCAAGATATCCACTGCTTTTTTTTTTTTAAACTGTTCCTACAACTCTAATACTTCTGCTACTTTTTCAGTGTAACTGCTGTGAATTTTAATTCATTTATTTACATCTGTGTTAATCCTGTGTGAGCCTTAGGAATGGTTAGCTTATCCATTATTGGTTAGCTTGTGCTTGCTTGGCTATACTCTTGAATTTGTTTGTGCACAAAGTACACTACCTACTTTACACCCTCCGTAAATCCTGCGTGATGTTGGAACATAGGGTGGCTCTCTTAGAGAGCCGTGTCCGTAAGTTAGAGCAGCTTCTTAGCTCAGTGGAGTTAGATGTTACGGGCACTCCAGATGAGGTTAGTGTTGGGCCGGCTAGCGAGCCCATTAGCATTAGCCTAGAAACGTTGGCTGTGGAGGGTGGCTTTCAGACTGTGGCTAGACAGAGGAAGCCCCGTAGAGCTTGGTGCCCAGTAGTGGTACCCCGATCACATTCGCCACTGCGAACTGTGAATCGGTTCTCCCCCTTGGAGTTACTTGATGTGAATTCTCTGAGCCCACAAGTGACTTCCACTCATGTCTCCAGGCCGAAACACCGGACTTTAGTGATAGGGGATTCTATCACCTGCAAAGTCAGGTTACAGACGCCGGCTGACGTTAAATGTATTCCTGGGGCCAGAGCTCCTGACATTGCACCCCATCTTAGGGTGCTGATGCTGCAGAAGGGAAGACAGACTAAGGAACATGACATGAGATATAGTCACATAGTTATTCACATCGGCACCAATAATGTCAGGATGAAGCACTCGGAGGTCACAAAAATGGACATAGAGAGGACTTGTGACCTTGCCAGAAAGATGTGTCAGCATCGATTATACAACCCCTGGCAAAAATGATGGAATCACAGGCCTCGGAGGATGTTCATTCAGTTGTTTAATTTTGTAGAAAAAAAGCAGATCACAGACATGACACAAAACTAAAGTCATTTCAAATGGCAACTTTCTGGCTAAACTCTGGACCATAATTATTGCCAGGGGTTGTATACTCTGCCTCCTGTGCATCATACATCACACTCATGATATTTCTTCTAAGCCGTAATTGTAAAGCTCGGTCTTTTACGTTCCTCAACGCTGAGGCTACTTGCTGTCCAAACAGCTCCTGAGAGTCTGCATTCACTGACAGAGTGTTCTGGACCTGCTGGAGCAGTGAAATTTTTGCCATTTCGAGGCTGTGCTCAGCTGATTTTGGCTTCGGATTTTGGACTCTGTCTTTTTTTAGCAGGCTGACTTGTGACTGGTGGACTGTTTGGAATGTTTTCTTCTTCCACCATCGCTGACACTGGACTGGTGTTGTTTGAAGTACTTAAAACATCTGCTTCGATGTTCACAGTTGACACGTCATCTCCCTCCTCTGCACGTGTCCTCTGACTCTGTGCCAAGCTGTGGGAAACAAAATAGAGAGCAGACAGAGGTAAACTGATTACACAGAAGTGAAGATTTTAATCAGTTTTGCACAGGTCAGATAATGTTGCACTCTTATCACTAGGCCTAGGCTGTCAAGAGTAAGTTACATTGTATTACAGTGGCTAGCAAAAGTCCTCGGCCCCTTGGCATTTGACACATTTAACTACAAAAAGTGAATCGGGTTTCTTAGTATAAAAATTTGGAAAATTATGTTCCTTAAACTCAAACTGAAAATAAATATCTACAACTTGATATAAATTTTTTAAAAATTATAAAAGTGACTTGGGAATGCTCGTATCTATCCCCTGACTTGTCTGAAGAAAACTGGCAATAAAACTGATTATTTACAGGTATTATACCAAAGGGGCTGATTACTTATGCAACCCATCATCTTGGGTTTTATATTTTTTTATTAATTTATATCAAGTTAGAGAGATTTGTTTTCAGTTTGAAAGAACAGAATTTTCCAAATTTTTATATTGAAAGCCTGATTTACTTTTTGTATTTCAAATGACATAAACAAATTAAAAAGTGTGAAATACCAAGGGGCCGAATACTTTTGCAAGCTACTGTATATGTCCATAATTTTGTGGGTTTGCTTTGACTAAATACATTTTTAACTGTGCATTTCTTTGGACGAGAACATAATGGCCATCATTTCATGTTTTTCTCTTCATACTGTGTGAGTAGTGATATGAACTTACTGTCAGAGTGGACTCTGTGTGCCTGTGGATGACATGGGCCTTCAAAAAATCTAGGTGTAGTATCCACTTTTGCTTTGGGGTCAGAGGTTTCTGGGCACTACCGCTGGGCTTGGGTTTCAGTAATTTTCCATATTGCGTCTGGAGTGATGCCACACAGGTTTTAACCTCATTCACTGAAAAAGTAACACGTGTACTTCATGATGTATATTGCTACTCACCACCACAACAACAGCTGTTAGCCACATGTGAACTGTGCTAATTGCTAGTCTGAACAAAAACATGAACCTACCAGTTAGCTGCAGCTGAGCAGCAATCTCCCCCCAACTTTTCTCCCTGTTATTTCGGTCGTGGTAGATCTGGGAGGTAACACCGAATAAGCTCGGGTGAGCCTGCCACAGTTCTACTAGTTGTTCCTCCATAGTTTGGCTCCATGCCACACGTACCACCATGCTGCTCTCTCCCAAACACTGTGTCCACTTCCGCATCAGTGTTTGCACATGCGAGGGCCGACCAAAATATTAAACAGGTTTGATTTTCATCCGACCATACGATTCCTGATCGGGAGGTGGTCGTGAGATGTTAAACGCAGCTCGTTACTCCATGTAGACTGCATGATGCAGGACGCGCGATTAAGCTGAAACTTGGCAGGATCCAAAAAAATTCTCGCACGAGTGAAAAATGGGCTGAAAAAGGGCCAAAACTCGCAGAGTGTAAGCCCAGCTTTAGTCTGGGTGTCATTAACATAAAATCACTCATAGCTGCAAGCAACTGAAAATTTTTTGACTGAACGTTTTCCATGAGTGGACGGACTGTGAGTGCCGCAGGCGTGAAGTCATGTAGGGGGGTCCGGGGGCATGCCCCCCCGGAAATTTTGAAAAAATGGTGCAATTTTGTGCATTCTGAGTGCAATTTGGACAGTTTTCCTTTGCCTAAAACAGTACTTTTTGACTCTTATCATACTGCAAAAAAATGACTAAAGTATTAATTTCATCACAATTTATTTACTATTTTGTATGACAGTATGTGTCCGTAATAAGTTACCATCCACAAATGGAATGACTGTCTGCAATAATTTAACTGACTATAATTTCTGCTTTCATTCTACACAATTAATCAAATCCTAAGTGTGTCTTACAAAATAAATAAATTATTAGAACCTTTGTGCTATGACCTGGTAAAATAAATAATACACTTAAAGACACTTAAAGACATAAGTATTGCCAATAAAAAGTCTTTTGCCACTTGTAAGTCACTTATGCATGAATCTAATGTAACTTGCAAAAAAATCAATTACGTAACTTCTTATTAGAAATGATCAAGTCCATCATTTTTCACCAAGTCAATTTTTATTCACAACTGAGCATGTAACAGGTAGATTGAGGCTCTATGGCGTGCTGTGTATTACTTTTTGAAATATTTGAAAATGGTGCCTGTTTCACTTAATCTTTTCTTATTTGGTTGTTTAGCTGATGTAGTAGAGCCAGTGGAACATCTTGATACACCAGATGGCCTGTTTGCTGCAGAAGAAGGCTGGTTTGCAGGACTATTGGCTGAAGCAGACTGTGTAGGTGAAGGCTCTTGGGCAGGCCTTTTGGCTGAGGAGGAAGGCTGTTGGGATGGCCTGTTTGCTGACTGTTGGGATGGCCTGTTTGCTGACTGTTGGGATGGCCTGTTTGAAGAAGGCTGCTGGGAAGGCCTGCTTGATGATGATTCTGACCTTCTCTCTGCCACATCAGTATTGTGCCACACCTCAAATCTGGCTCTCTTTCTTGGATTTGTTTGTTTGGTGGCCTTATCCTCCAACCAGATCAATGCATTTTCTGCTTTTTCCTTCAGTTCATTTTGTCTCTTTTCTGCCTTTTTCTGAAGGAATGCCTCATTTGTTTTGTAGGCTGTCATGCAGTTTTGCCTCATCTCGGTTGTGACTTGCAGGTCAGTACTGGTGGTTCCTTTCGACCTCAGATAGTACTTCACCCTGGAAACAGCTTTGTAGTTTTCCACTACCATTGAGGTCCTGTCATTTTCGATGATGTCGTCCATAAAGTTGAAGGAACCTTCAACAACAGGACCTGCAAATATGCTGAGAACTGCTTTTACCAGTTTCGTAAGTATGGGGTACCTTCTCTCCTCATCAGTTTTCAGGGCAAATACTTTGGCCCACCAGTCTTTGTCGATTTGTGGGTTTACCTCTGCACTGTACTTTTCTAGCATGTCTTTGACATCACTGTCCACCATGTACCCACGCACCTCCATTGACAGGTGTCCCACCTGATTTTCACCAATGACATTGGGAAGTGCTTCCCCAAGTTCTTGAAAAGCTACTAACGTGGCTGGGGATGTAGAGAGATCAGGTCTAAGGGCTGAGAGGTTGATCAGGTTGCTATTCTGTAGTGGCAACTTCTGCAGGAGGTATCTGGCAGCAAGCTGATATCCTGTCCTCAGATTGGAATAAAACTGGTCTATCCAGTGTTTGTGCTCTGCTTGGTCCCTCAGCTTCCTCATAACTGGGTAGCAGTCTGGCCCAACAGCTAAGTTTCTGTTGCTCACCTGCAGCTGACGGTTTGCAACGTCCAACCTCACAAGATGTGACACCCTCTCCTCGGGGATCTCATCCGCTCTGATGATGAAAGTGAGGAATTTTCGTGTCAGCTCGAACATCTCCTTGTGGAGGGTGTGCACTGTTGGTGAGTCCTGTTGGTACAGCTTATCATATTTCTGGAATTCTGTGAGGATGCCTTTATACAGAGTGAGATGTGCCATGAGCTTGTCATGGTTGTTGAATAGGGCAACGAGAAGGGGATTTTTTCTGTCAGTGTTGCAGTCAGACTTGGCTGCTCTGCCTAGATTTTCCTGGATCTGAATGATCCGTGCTTGGGAGCTCTCCTCTACTGCTCGGCTCTGCATGACAGACTTCAGTTTGGGCTTATATCTTTCTTGCTCCTGTTCTGTCAAGAAGCTGTAGTAGTAGGCCAGCAGAGGATCTATCAGGTCAATGACTCTTGACGTGACATCTATCATCTGTAGAAACCTGCTGGATATTGGTCTGATGAGGCTGAGTGGTCCATCAAGATTTAGTAAAGATGAGATTTCCTGGAAGAGATCCTTTGACTTGGGCTGATTCTGCAAATCATAGTACAGATCTTCACAAATGTTTTCCACATAATGTTCAAAGGGCTTAACTAGTTCTTTTGCTGAATTATTTACAATGTGGACCGTATCTCCGTGGATGTCCATCAGGTTGGGATTCGCTTTTTTAAGATGTGCTATGACCCCAGACTTCTGGCCACGCATGACGTTGCAATTGTCCATCATGCAACTCACCACTTTTGTCCATGCAAGGCCACCTTCCTCCAGTACTGACTCCATTCCAGCAAACAGGTTTTCTGCCGTGGCCTGATTTTCTACATACGACCCAAGGTGCTCTGTCAATACCATTCCGCTTTCATCGTCAAAGTACTTTACAAGCATGTTCACCACTTTGTTTGCGTTGTTCGTGGCTTCATCCATCTTCATAGAAAAGAAACTATCAGTTTCCTCACCAGTTCCTCTTTCATCATCTTCGCTACCCCATGGGTCAGATAGTACGTGCATGCTGTCCATGACAGGGTCAGGTTGCCAAGTGTTTTTTTGTTTTCTGCCATTCTCTGGGCATATTCTACCAGGGCTGGTGCCAAACGGCCCTGAGGTCTTCTTGTCGCACAATAGCTGAGTCTGGTGCACCTACTGTCTCCACCCCTGGCAACGTTTGGGTGTTCCTCTGCTGTGCCACCATCTTCTTGTGGGTGTGGTCTGTTAGGTGTTTAGCAAAGACCTTCTTTCCATTACTTCCATACACAATGGTTTTTTTGCAGAGCAGACACCAGGCAGTGCCAGGTTTGTCCACCTTCCTCAGCCATACTCCATACTGAGTCCCCTGGCTGTCCTTCTCCTCTGTCCACTCCCACCTCCATTTGTTCTTGAGTCCCTTCTCTAGCTCATTGGTGCGATCACCTGGCACTAGGTACCGCATAGCTGAAAGCAAATATGGGAAGCATGAGCTACATCTTACTAAATATATATATTTTTTCTCTAACAGTTTTACATATTTAAGCTTGATTTTAATCACACCACCACAGCAATATGTACCTTTGAAAAAAAAAAAAAAAAAAAAAAAAAAAAAGACCATCACCAGACCAAAACCAGAAATAGTGCCAAATGCTACCACCAGACCCATTAAAAATAAATTGTATCAATGTTATAAAATGCCATCACCTCAATGCTGTGCTTTCAAATACCACCAGATGTAATCCAATAAAAATTAAGACATACAAATATACCTGTTCAGTACTCAGCACACTGCTTTAATTTCACCCTGAAGTGTTTTATTTTACAAAAATATACTTTGTTTTTCTTTTAGCAATATACACCAAGAGAAAAATGTGAGTCCATGACTTAGACTATTTACAAAGTTCATCAAATTGTTTCCGAATGTTTTGCTTAATTACAAGTGTCGAAGTGTCTTATATATACAACATCAATATAAAAATGTCCTTCAATAAAATTCTTCCTCTTCTTCCTCAATCTCAGCCTTGACAACTGCTGCCAGGTGTCGACCCTGGTCTGGAAACAGGCTCATAATATCAAGGCAAAAGGATATTGGATATTCTCTCCTGTACCCAGCCAAGACAACACATTCCCATGAATACAGGTTAGGGTGGCGATACCTGGGGGAAAATCCCAGATTTCGCATACTGCCACATGCTTTTTGCACTAGCTCCTGCGCCAGCTCAGCTGGTACACGTTCATTCCCTGTGCAGTCAAGCCAGTGCAGAAGGGGGCACTGCTCTACTTCCAATATCTGCTCTCTGGCAGACAGAGGTCCTCGTGAGTTGGCACATTCCAGCCAAACCAAGTTTGGTAAGGCTAAATTGGCTGCCAAAGACTGCTGGCCTTGTCCCCATTCACAGTCCCGAATGTTCAGGCAAACCAGCTTGGTCATTCCCGAAAGAAGGTCACTGTTGGGGAATGATGTGGTGTTACAGTACAGTTTCTGCAGATTCGGGAAGCACAACATTTCCCCGTTGTTGAAGCTTATCTCTTCTTCTGCCATGTAGGGCAAATGAAGTTCCTTCAAGTGGCATCCCACTTCCTTGGTCATAAACTCCCACACTTCTGGCAAGTACTGGTCATCAACCCTGTACATCTTCACCTCTCTCCAAAGACTTGGTGTGCGGATGGATGGCATGTGGCCGTAGGCCTTCTCCACATTGAGTAGGTCCACGATACCTACATACTTCAGCACCTCAACCTGCAGTTCTACTGGCAGCAAGTCCATGGCTGTTATTAGATTTAAAAAAAAAGGAAGTCTATGGTGGCATTCTGCATTCATGTTATCTGTGTGGCACTGCTGAGTTTTCTTTTTTAATGTTTTATTTAATTTGGAGATCACTTTTTGGGGGAAATACATTTTTTTCATAAATGAATGGAAACCTATATTTCATAGGTAAAATTCCCTGCCCAGTCCATATGGTGTGTGAATGAAAATATAAATTTCAATTATAATTTGATTCTAACATCCATTTATTTTTCCTCAAACTCATTGCTGATTAATGATCCAATTACTGATCATCACTTAGATGATTGGTTTATGTGAAACCTGGCTTAAACATACAGCTGTCCTCCCTTTAAATGAGGCCTGTCCACCAGCATATATATTTAGTCACATCCCTCGTGATGCGAAACAAGGTGGGGGGTGTTGCTCGGATTTATAAATCTAGGTTTAGCTTATTAGTTGTTGAGGTCGAAAATATACCTCGTTTGAGCATCTGATTCTCCGCTCTCCTCAGGATATTACGCAATGCCAAGGTCAGAAGAATAAAAATCAGCCGTATTACTTTGTCACTGTATACAGGTCTCCTGGCCCATATTCTGAATTCTTAGATGAATTTGGTGCATTAATCTCTAACTTGTCAACTAGTGCAGATAACATTCTGATCATTGGTGACTTTAATGTTGATATAAATAAGCCTTCTGATCCCCTCTGTAAGTCATTTATGGAAATTGTGGATGCATTAGGATTTTGGCAATGCATTCAGGACTTGACGCACATTAGTGGAAATACCCTGGATCTGGTTCTCGCACGTGGTATTGCTGTCACAAATATTGACATCATGCCTCTTACATCACTGGTCTCTGATCACTCACTTATTAAGTTTACAGTTTTGCTCCCGTGTTTAGTGGAACAACAACCTTATGTATCACTACAGTGATGCATCAACTCCTCAACTAAGACTGAACTCGAAGCTGGACTGCCTGATGTCTTAGCTTCACATTTGGCAAATACCCAATCAATAGACAGACTTGTGGATAGTTTAAACTCAGTGCTCAAAACTACACTTGACATGATTGCGCCAACTGTGTTAAAACCACACTCCACCAAATCACAGTCACCTTGGTTCAATGATTACCTGCGAGACCTCAAGCATAAGGCCGGAGGTCTAGAATGGAAAAGGCGTCATTCAAAATTAGAAGTATCCCAGACAGCAAATACATCCGGGCCGGATGTAGTCCAACATCTGGTACCAATCCTGAAAACAGATCCGGTCCAGACAGTTTTTGCACCCTGGCCAAGATCCGGCACGGCTCCGCTTTACAGTTCTGGAACAGATCCGGACCAGATCTGAACTGGATCTGCAAAAGACCAACCGTGTACAGACCATATCTGTCACGGATCTGGGGCAGATGTGGACCACATCACAGCACCGTGGCAGGAACAAGTTTTACAGGGGTAAGTTCCGTGGATCCGAGGAAACTGATTTGTATCTATAACACACAGATCAGTGTCCCTGGACTTATAAAACTTAATTGTCGTAAAGAAACAAACCGCTTTGCAATAAGCATTTAAAAAAGCCTCAGTGACGATCACGATTACAGAGTTTATAACCACTAATGGATAGTTTCTGCCGAGTGCAGATAAAATTGCTTATCGTTATGCCACATGTTCCTGCCACGGTGCTGTGATGCGGACCACATCTGTCCCAGATCCGTGCCAGATATGGTCTGTAAATGGTTTGTGTTTTGCGGTTCCAGTTCAGATTTGGTCCGGATCTGTTCCAGAACTGTAAAGCGGAGCCATGCCGGATCTGGGCCAGGGTGCAAAAACTGTCTGGACCAGATCTGTTTTCATGATTGGTACCAGATGTTGGACTACATCCGGCCCGGATGTATTTGCTGTCTGGGATTCCACCTTGCATGGCGTGATGCTATCTCAGACTATAAGCATGCATTATTGGCTACAAAGTGGGCCTATTACTCTGATTTGATCAACAAAAACAAGCATAACTCAAAGTTCTTGTTTGACACAGTGGAAACACTTATTCATGAACAACCACCTCTAGTTCGCTCTCCATTTATACCACAAGATTTCCTGGACCACTTTGAGAAGAAAATAGAAGACATTAGGTTAAACATATCCCAGCATGCCTTAACCCAGCCACTACACCCTGCTATTGAGGTGGGCGCCATTACTGAGGTACTACCTAGAATTACAGAATTTGATAGTATCTCACTAGGCATGCTGACGTAACTCATAATATCAACAAAAAGCACAACCTGTTTATTTGATCCTATGCCCACTCTTGGGCCGAATGTGCTGGAAATTATAAATCTTTCTTTAACTTCTGGATCTGTTCCTAAAAGTTTCAAATCTGCAGTAATTAAACCATTACTTAAGAAACCTAATCTTGACCGTAGTGTATTGAAAAACTATCATTTTGCTCTAAAATTCTGGAAAAAAGTGGTGTCACAGAAGCTCGTGGACTATCTTACTGAGAATAATCTCTTTGAAACACTGCAGTCTGCTTTTAGAAAATATTCCACAGAGGTGGCTCTCACTAAAGTGGTGAATGATATTCTGCTTTCAATGGGTTCGGACACCACTATGGTTCTGGTGCTATTAGTTTTCAGTGCTGCATTTGATACAGTGGCTCATCATATTCAACTTGATAGGCTGGAAAATCATTTTGGGATTACTGGGAGTGCCCTTGCATGGCTGATGTCATACTTGACCAGTCGGTCTCATTGTGTTTTGTACAGTAACATTACCTCTACCCTCAGTGACATGAAATTTGGGGTTCCACGGGGGTTCGTCTTAGGCCCTCTGCTTTTCTCCCTTTATATAGCACCCCTTGGGCACATATTGCAGCGTTTTGGGATTACCTTTCACTGCTATGCTGATGATACTCAGTTAAACATGCCGATCACTGATGGTAATCTCGTTCACATAAAATCCTTAGAAGATTGCCTTGCATCAGTGAGAAATTGGATGTCTAGAAACTTCCTACTTTTGAACTCTGATAAGACTGAAATGATGTTTTTTGGTCCAGTGCGACATCGGCATCAATTTGACCAGTTAACGCTTAGGCTAGGCTCGTGTGTCATACATCACACTGACAAAGTGAGGAACCTTGGGGTAATTTTTGATCCTACATTGTCCTTTGACCTCCACATTAGAAATATTACGAGGACTGCTTTCTTCCACCTGCGAAATATAGCACAGATTCATTCCATTCTGTCTATGGCTGATGCTGAGACCCTGATCCATGCGTTTATCTCTTCTAGATTGTACTACTGCAATCTTCTATTTTCTGGTTTACCGCAGTCTAGCATTAGGGCTCTCCAATTGGTTCAAAATGCTGCAGCCAGACTTACACGAAGCAGAAAATTCAACCACATTACACCCATTTTGGCATACATTCACTGGCTTCCTGTCCCAGTGAGATCAGATTTTAAGGTTATGCTACTAGTCTATAAAATTGTTCATGGACTGGCACCTCCCTACCATGCTGACCTAATTAAACCTTGCGTACCCTTTGCGTTCTCAGGGTGCAGAACTACTTTGTGTCTCTAGGGTGAATAAGAAGTCTGTGGGTCATAATGCTTTCTCTTATCGTGCCCCTGTTCTGTGGAATGATCTCCCTGCCTCAATAAAACACTCAGATTCTGTGGAGACTTTCAAGTCCAGACTTAAGACGCACTTATTTTCCCTTTCGTATGGCTAGCATACTGGCATAGTTTTGTTTTACGCGTTTTACTCTTTTAATTCATTTTATTAGGAAATGGAGCGTGCCGCGGCCTTAACTTTACCTAAATTCTGTGTCTTTTAGTGAAGCTTAGGGCTAGTGGTCGGCGATCACCTTAGTATTTCTTCTGTTTTCCTTGTTGTTCAATGCTGGCAAATTATTACAGTCTTTCTTGTCTTTCTGATGCCTGATTCTGTTTTTTCTTTCTGTTTAAGGTGCAGCTCCATCTAGAGATGGGAGTTGTATTTGTGCTGGCGAACCTCCTGTCCTGTGCACTAACAGCATTTCCTGTATATTCGTTTTGTGAATTGTTCTGTAGCTTGGCCCAAGCAGAGGGTCACCCCTTTGAGTCTGGTCTGCTTGAGGTTTCTTCCTCAGAGGGAGTTTTTCCTTACCACTGTTGCTCTAGGGGTTAGTAAGGTTAGACCTTTCTTGTGTGAAGCGCCTTGAGGCAACTCTGTTGTGATTTGGCGCTATATAAATGAAAATAAATTGAAATTTTTTTCTGTCACTGCCCCTAGTGACAAGATGTTAGTAGGGTTTTGCTTTTTCTTCTCTCTCAAACAATCAGTCAGTCAAACATGGCCGCTCCACAGTATGGTGCACGGACAGTTTCATCTGTGTTTTTAAGCCTTGGAGTATCTTTGTCCATAAGTTACCAAATGTTATAGTGTAACATTGTTTTAAATGAGAAATATGAGTTTTTCTATGTCAGATTTATGAATATTGTTGTATTCATTGCGACTTACCTTCTGCGTGTTGCTAGCTGTCTACTAGCTATGAGTGCATGCTAGGTTATTACAATTAAAATGCACTGTGGTCAATACATTCCTATTGCCTGTGTTAACACAAATGCAGCCCTATAAGCTAAAAATGCTACATGTTTTGGCTGAATTAACATCCACTTTACGCATTTTCTTTTAATTCATGTATTTACGGAATTTTGAATGCTTTATGTATTTACAAGATGTACATTGATACACATCTTGTGTTGTGTTTAGTTCTCCCACTTAGAAATCATGGAGGGGTCTGAAATTTTCATATGCTGCACTCTTTACCTGTATTAATTGCACCTGTTTGAACTTGTTACCTGTATAAAAGACACCTGTTCACACACACTCAATCAATCACACTCCAACCTGACCACCATAGCCAAGACTAAAGAGCTGTCTAAGAACACCAGGGACAAAACTGTAGACCTGCACAAGGCTGGGATGGACTACAGGACAACAAGCAAGCAGCGTGGTAGATGACAACAACTGTTATGATTATTTATTAGAAAGTGGAAGAAACACAAGAGGACTGTCAATCTCCCTCGGTCTGGGATTCCATGCAAGATCTCACTTTGTGGGGTAAGACACAGACATCATGGATGAGGCAAAAGGCGCAGTCAAAAAACACAAAGCAGGAGCTGGATACACGGCAAATCAAAAACAGGACATGATACAGAGCTGGTAAGTGTACAAGGACAACAAACGAGCAAGGGTGTGGTGGCAGGGAGGAGATTAAATAAGACAGGAGTTAACCAGGAGCATGTGGGGAATAATCTAGGAAGGGGTGTGGCTAGTGAACGAAGATCTAACAGTGCAAGATGGGGAGGAAGAAGAGTACACAAAGTGAAGTGATGTAACAAAGACACGTAAGCGGGTGCCAAGCGTGAGAGTGAAAGAAACGAGGCAGGTGCAGTGAACACAATCAAATATGAATGAGGGACGAAGACATGATGGGAGGTGCAGGGCAAGAGTGCGGTGATCAGAGGGAGACTGTGATATCAGTGAAGCTCGGTGTGAGAACTGAAATGAGTGCAGACAAAGACAGGATGAGACAGACAGGTTAAGTTAGTTATGAAAAGAATTACTGACATGATCAACATATAATTGATAATAATTGATCAACATATTGATTTATTCTGCCTTACAGAAACGTGGTTACAGCAGGATGAATATGTTAGTTTAAATGAGTCAACACCCCCGAGTCACACTAACTGCCAGAATGCTCGTAGCACGGGCCGAGGCGGAGGATTAGCAGCAATCTTCCACTCCAGCTTATTAATTAATCAAAAACCCAGACAGAGCTTTAATTCATTTGAAAGCTTGACTCTTAGTCTTGTCCATCCAAATTGGAAGTCCCAAAAACCAGTTTTATTTGTTATTATCTATCGTCCACCAGGTCGTTACTGTGAGTTTCTCTGTGAATTTTCAGACCTTTTGTCTGACTTAGTGCTTAGCTCAGATAAGATAATTATAGTGGGCGATTTTAACATCCACACAGATGCTGAGAATGACAGCCTCAACACTGCATTTAATCTATTATTAGACTCAATTGGCTTTGCTCAAAATGCAAATGAGTCCACCCACCACTTTAATCATATCTTAGATCTTGTTCTGACTTATGGTATGGAAATTGAAGACTTAACAGTATTCCCTGAAAACTCCCTTCTGTCTGATCATTTCTTAATAACATTTACATTTACTCTGATGGACTACCCAGCAGTGGGGAATACGTTTCATTACACTAGAAGTCTTTCAGAAAGCACTGTAACTAGGTTTAAGGATATGATTCCTTCTTTATGTTCTCTAATGCCATATACCAACACAG
Source organism: Thalassophryne amazonica (assembly GCF_902500255.1). NCBI lineage: Eukaryota > Metazoa > Chordata > Actinopteri > Batrachoidiformes > Batrachoididae > Thalassophryne > Thalassophryne amazonica. Next base: position 11,114,257 of record NC_047120.1, read on the forward strand.
TGCAGAGTAGCTACCTAAACTCTGTAAGTAAGATAGAGTATCTCGTCAATAGTTTTACATCCTCATTGAAGACAACTTTGGATGCTGTAGCTCCTCTGGAAAAGAGAGCTTTAAATCAGAAGTGCCTGACTCTGTGGTATAACTCACAAACTCGCAGCTTAAAGCAGATAACCCGTAAGTTGGAGAGGAAATGGCGTCTCACTAATTTAGAAGATCTTCACTTAGCCTGGAAAAAGAGTCTGTTGCTCTATAAAAAAGCCCTCCGTGAAGCTAGGACATCTTTCTACTCATCACTAATTGAAGAAAATAAGAACAACCCCAGGTTTCTTTTCAGCACTGTAGCCAGGCTGACAGAGTCAGAGCTCTATTGAGCCGAGTATTCCTTTAACTTTAACTAGTAATGACTTTATGACTTTCTTTGCTAATAAAATTTTAACTATTAGAGAAAAAAATTACTCATAACCATCCCAAAGACGTATCGTTATCTTTGGCTGCTTTCAGTGATGTCGGCATTTGGTTAGACTCTTTCTCTCCGATTGTTCTGTCTGAGATATTTTCATTAGTTACTTCCTCCAAACCATCAACATGTCTATTAGACCCCATTCCTACCAGGCTGCTCAAGGAAGCCCTACCATTATTTAATGCTTCGATCTTAAATATGATCAATCTATCTTTATTAGTTGGCTATGTACCACAGGCTTTTAAGGTGGCAGTAATTAAACCATTACTTAAAAAGCCATCACTTGACCCAGCTATCTTAGCTAATTATAGGCCAATCTCCAACCTTCCTTTTCTCTCAAAAATTCTTGAAAAGGTATTTGTAAAACAGCTAACTGATCATCTGCAGAGGAATGGTCTATTTGAAGAGTTTCAGTCAGGTTTTAGAATTCATCATAGTACAGAAACAGCATTAGTGAAGGTTACAAATGATCTTCTTATGGCCTCAGACAGTGGACTCATCTCTGTGCTTGTTCTGTTAGACCTCAGTGCTGCTTTTAATACTGTTGACCATAACATTTTATTACAGAGATTAGAGCATGCCATAGGTATTAAAGGCACTGTGCTGCGGTGGTTTGATTCATATTTATCTAATAGATTACAATTTGTTCATGTAAATGGGGAATCTTCTTCACAGACTAAGGTTAATTATGGAGTTCCACAAGGTTCTGTGCTAGGACCAATTTTATTCACTTTATACATGCTTCCCTTAGGCAGTATTATTAGACCGCATTGCTTAAATTTTCATTGTTATGCAGATGATACCCAGCTTTATCTATCCATGAAGCCAGAGGACACACACCAATTAGCTAAACTGCAGGATTGTCTTACAGACATAAAGACATGGATGACCTCTAATTTCCTGCTTTTAAACTCAGATAAAACTGAAGTTATTGTACTTGGCCCCACAAATCTTAGAAACATGGTGTCTAACCAGAGCCTTACACTGGATGGCATTACCCTGACCTCTAGTAATACTGTGAGAAATCTTGGAGTCATTTTTGATCAGGATATGTCATTCAATACGCATATTAAACAAATATGTAGGACTGCTTTTTTGCATTTACGCAATATCTCTAAAATTAGAAAGGTCTTGTCTCAGAGTGATGCTGAAAAACTAATTCATGCATTTATTTCCTCTAGGCTGGACTATTGTAATTCATTATTATCAGGTTGTCCTAAAAGTTCCCTGAAAAGCCTTCAGTTAATTCAAAATGCTGCAGCTAGAGTACTGGCGGGGACTAGAAGGAGAGAGCATATCTCACCCATATTGGCCTCTCTTCATTGGCTTCCTGTTAATTCTAGAATAGAATTTAAAATTCTTCTTCTTACTTATAAGGTTTTGAATAATCAGGTCCCATCTTATCTTAGGGACCTCATAGTACCATATCACCCCAATAGAGCACTTCGCTCTCAGACTGCAGGCTTACTTGTAGTTCCTAGGGTTTGTAAGAGTAGAATGGGAGGCAGAGCCTTCAGCTTTCAGGCTCCTCTCCTGTGGAACCAGCTCCCAATTCAGATCAGGGAGACAGACACCCTCTCTACTTTTGAGATTAGGCTTAAAACTTTCCTTTTTGCTAAAGCTTATAGTTAGGGCTGGATCAGGTGACCCTGAACCATCCCTTAGTTATGCTGCTATAGACTTAGACTGCTGGGGGGTTCCCATGATGCACTGAGTGTTTCTTTCTCCTTTTGCTCTGTATGCACCACTCTGCATTTAATCATTAGTGATTGATCTCTGCTCCCCTCCACAGCATGTCTTTTTCCTGGTTCTCTCCCTCAGCCCCAACCAGTCCCAGCAGAAGACTGCCCCTCCCTGAGCCTGGTTCTGCTGGAGGTTCCTTCCTGTTAAAAGGGAGTTTTTCCTTCCCACTGTCGCCAAGTGCTTGCTCACAGGGGGTCGTTTTGACCGTTTGGGTTTTTACGTAATTATTGTATGGCCTTGCCTTACAATATAAAGCGCCTTGGGGCAACTGTTTGTTGTGATTTGGCGCTATATAAATAAAATTGATTGAATTGATTGATGAACACGTATGATAAAATAAACATGAACTGGCAATACAAACTCAAACAGGACAGAAAAGCAAACCAGAAGATCAACTAGATAAAAACTAAAACTAAACTGAACAGGCAGATATAAACTCTAGGTAGAACAGAAACTAAGTGATAACAAAACCTGACATTAAAGTGCTACAAATAACAGAAATGAAAACAGCAAAAATTAGCTGATGATAACTAAATGATAAATTAATGAACAATAAGTGAAAACAACTAACTGAAGAAAACTGGAACAGAACAAACGACCAAAGAAAAAAGCAACAACATAACAGAGAATAAACCAGCATGAAAATAAGCAACTAATAACAGAACTGGGGTCGAACAAGAACAGAAAGGGGGAAAAAATGGGCACAATGCCCAGATTAGGCCAAAACCATGAGAAAAAGTGCTTAATTCTTTCACCAAAACATCAAATCTAGGGTTTCATCTTAAATACAGCTTCTGGCAAATTGTAGCTGAACTTTCAGGTTTCCTTTTTAAGAAAATCCTCTCATATGGATTGGAAAACTAGAGACTTTTACAAAAATATCTAATCAAGACAACCAGCGTCTCAAAGTACTAGGGGATATTTTAATGGCGGTTCAATCAGCTAAATCACGTGGACAGTTACCAGGTTTAGCCTATCTCAACACAGTGGAGGTGGGGGGGGGGGGTTGTCTCCCTATTGTAGAAAAGCTTCCCTATGGCTTACATAAACCCTGGATTACACAGGACCATAAGTACAAGGAGAAATGTAATGTTCCTTTCCACCCTTTAGCTACTTTGCTTCATATGTAGCCAGGCAAAAACCCATAATGATCCAAGTTTTATGTTCTCTACATCCAGCGCTATGATCCATGTAAAGCCAGAGAAACCTATGAGACACAACAACAATCACATAACAGTGTCAGTGAGGAAAACTGAAGTTGTGGTTACACCTTCAGTCACAAATAGTGTATCAGAAAAGAAATCAGATGACCCAGCTGAGTGGTGCCCTGTGCACATGAAGCCACACCCCTTAGCAAAGTGCTGTGGGTTTAGAGTCACGCACTTAAACCCCGTTTACAGATAGACGGTTTTGTCGGCGGGTAGTACGTAGACCGAAGTTCGCGGTAGTTCCGGCTGTGTTCCCGGTGGAAAGGGGCGAAGCATTTCGCCGGCGTTTCGACCGCCGTACTATCCGCAAATAGGCAGATAAAACGCTGCTAAATCCGTCGAATAAAGCGGCATTTTGATGCCGTAGCATCCGGCACACGTCAGGCAACGGGGGTTAATACCCAGTTCTATCCTTTACAATCGCAGGATAAGTCACGGGTGAGAACGGCGGTGTTCTGCTGCCGCCGATACTGCCCTGTGTACCGCTGGTTAATACCCAGGTTTTTACCCAGGCAAACAGGGTAAATCCTGCGTTACTCCAGGATCATTTGAATATTAGGCACCGCCCCCAGAGTATCCTGTATAATAAGCTGGTTCTGCACACATTGTCATCATTCTGGAGTGGATAGCAGAGCTGGAAAAGGAGCACCATGGACTTCAACTTCGACATGGACATGCCCATGGGCATAGATGAAACTGAGGCCTTGCATGAGGCAACAGGCACGATGCTGCAACTTGGTCGAGGTGTACTCCAGATCGTAGAATTATACAGAGAGCTAATCCAGCCTAGGCAGGCAGCAGCTGAGGAGAGGAGGAGGATGAGGAGAAGGCAGAAGAGATGGTGGGTCAAAACTTGGCTGACAAGAAGGGTGGACCAGGGACATTATGACAATTTGATGAAGGAGCTTGAGCTGGAAGATCCTGCAGCATTCAAGAACTTTATGCAAATGGAGCCTGCAATGTTCCAAGAGATTCTGCAGAGGATCACACCTAGGATAGAGAAGCAAGACACCTTCTGGAGGAAAGCACTGGAACCTGGAGTCAAATTGGCCATCACCATCTGCTTCCTGGCAACAGGCGACTCATACAAGTCCTTGATGTATAACTTCCGAGTGCACACCTCCACCATCTGCAAATTCATCCAGCCAGTCTGTGAGGCCATCATAGCAGAGTATAGCGCCGAACTGGTATGTTGTCCTAAAAGTCCACAAGCGTGGTTGCAAGTAGCTCAGGGGTTTGAATCCAAGTGGAATCTACCTCACTGCATAGGAGCTATTGATGGAAAGCACATTGCCATGAAGTGCCCTAAGAATGGTGGCTCCTCCTTCTACAACTACAAGGGGTTCCACGCCATAGTCCTGAGGGCATTGGTTGATGCTGACTACAAGTTCCTGGCCCTGGACGTTGGTGCTTCAGGTTCTGGATCAGATGGTGGTATCTTCGAGTGTACAGACCTGAAACGGTGCATGGAAGATGGATCCATTGGCCTACCTCCTCCTTCTCCGCTGCCTGGTGGTGACAGACCTGTGGGTTACTACATTGTGGGTGACGATGCATTTCCACTGAAGACATGGCTAATGAAGCCGGTGCCTAGCAGAAACCTCATCATCGAAGACAGGATCTACAACTACAGGCTGTCCAGGGCCCGGCGGGTGGTCGAGAATGCCTTCGGCTTGCTGACTAGCCGGTAAGTTCACATATAGAGAAGCTAAAATGCAATGTACACATGGTTGGGGCCATAAGATTATTTCTAATTCTGTGTTTTCAGATTCAGATGTCTCTTAACCACACTGCCACAAGAGCCCGACAAGCTGGAGTCCATCGTGCTTGCCTGCTGTATTCTTCACAACCTCATGTGCACACGGTATCCTGCCCTGCAGAATGACATGCTGGACAGGGAGGATCCAGAGACCCACAACGTAGTCAACGGGCCTTGGCGAGAATCCACAGCAGCACTGTTGTCCCTGGAGTCTTGGATGGGCAGTCACAACGCTTCACATCAGGCCAGATAACTTAGAATGTACCTCGTACAGTACTGCAACACTTATCGGCAGCGTCCCATGGCAACAGGACAAGATTTAAATATGTATAGGACTAGATATAAGTATTTCTCATTGAATTTCTGCATGCCAGTAAAAAATGTATATATATTTCTGCATGCCAATGAAACTGTATATTCTTCCTGTTGAATGTAATAAAGTTGTCCAGTACAGATGCTGTAGTCGAAATACACATCTTTGTAGTTACATGTCCTTTGAAAGTAGGCGGACAAGAAACTCAAGTATGGCCCCAACAAGTGGTTCTTTTTTCTTGTGAATGTTGTATAATTTTTGCAATTTAGTTTACACGTTATCTGGTGATGTTAATAATGTGTAAATAAAGTATGTGAATCAAGTATGTTCAATGTACTTTTAATACAGTTTTGTGTGTGTGTGTGTGTGTGTGTGTGACAGAGGGAGAGAGTTGTGTGTGTGTGGGTGTGTGATGGGGATGACACTTTTCACAGTATTTCACTGGCCATGACACCATTTCAGAATGTTTTTCCCCCTCTACTTTGTCACTTGGGATGACACTTTTTCACAAACAATTTTTTGTCACATTATTTTGCCATGAATAAATACATATACTTTAATAAGTTATCAAAAATATTTTAATAAACAATCAAGAAAAAGCACCTACAAATACTAGAACAAATATCCCCAAAAACCCAACAAACCCATAACAAATAACATAAATAAACAATGAACAAATGTCACTGAGAGCTGGAACTGATATTCAGCCCCTTGCCGATGTCCTTCAACATGTTTTCAACACCTGAGATGGCAATCTCTGGAATCTCTATAGAGTAATTCGCTGTGCTGGTGGATGCAGCCGGCTCGTTAGATGTCCCAGGCTGGGGCTGGGACGTCGTGGGCCGGTGTGCGGACGACACATTCTGGAGGGTCTGGTACTGGGAGACAGGTACTGGGTGCTGTTGACCGTGGGTGGGTGGTGGTCCGGCGTTCCAGTAGGCCTTGGAAGGGCTGGAGTACATGTAGCTCGGGCCCCCTTGACTCGCGTAGTAGTGAGGGTACGACGTGGGCCCTAAGCCGTATATGGAGCTCACCGAGTGTGGGTGTGGTGCAGTATGTGGCGGTTGTGGTGCCATGGATGACGCCGGTGGTGCTGGTCGTGGTCCCATGGACAGCTGCTGCATCGCCTGCCACCTGCGGAACTTGTGCAGCTCAGCATTCACCACCGCTTCCAAGTCCAGGAACTGTATGTCGTCCATGGTCAGGGACTGCTCATACCAGGACTTGACGACAGCCCACCTCATCCGCGACCTTTGGTCTGCAGGGTTCTGGGGTCCAACTTGGGCATGGGCAGGCTCCAGGGACTCCATTCTGCCGATCATGTGGTCAGTCAGCTGTAACAGAAAGAGAAACCAAGTAAGATAGTATAATATAAAGTACAATATCAATTTAATATTATAATTTACGTTATTATTTACTTTATCTTAAAATTTTCAGAATTTCAAAACTTAGTGGAAGAAGTGCTTCATCAACACATGACAAAGCACAAAGGGAAAGTAGGCGCACAAAAAATGCAAGTATTGCCCCAACGAGTGGTTCTTTTATCTTGTGAATGTTGAATTTTTTTTCTATTGTTTACGCGTTATCTGTTGATGTTATTAATGTGTAAATAACGTATCTAAATCAAGTATGTTTCATGTACCTTTCATAGTGTTGAGAGAGAGAGAGAGAGAGAGAGAGAGAGAGAGAGAGAGAGAGAGAGAGAGAGAGAGAGAGAGAGAGAGAGAGAGAGAGAGAGAGAGAGAGAGTGTTGTGTGTGTGTGTCCGCAAAGGGAAATCGGAAAATGCATTATCGAAATGAAAATGCAACAGGCGGAAAACCAGACGTCCAGGTGGCAAGTGGAGGAAAGAAATGAAGGAATGTTTGATATTTACTTTGCCCAGTAGTTGCTCTGTGTCCGACACCCTCTTCCTTGCCTTGAAGGGCCCTCCCTTGCTGTCCCTCCTGGGCGTGGATGCATTGGACACCTCATCATCGAGGACCAGCACTGGAGCAGACTCGTCATCGCTGGAGATGGGCAAAGGTGGGGTGGCTCGCTTACTGGATGACGAGGCAGAACCAGGGGGTAAATCCTGCAACAGAAGACCAATTGCCATGTAAAAGCTGCAACAATGTAGTAATATCATATGGCAAATGTACAAGGCAAATTTGTGTCAAACATTTACCCCAGCTGTCCTCCCTTGTCGCTTGATCTGCTTCCCACAGCAGCTGAAGTTCCTCAGGATCCATACCTCCTTCTCCGTGACCGCTTTCGGTTGGGCGCCGGACGGAGGGGGCTTGGACAGCTTCCCAAATGCTGTCCTCATGGACTCAAGCCAGGTCTTGAGTTGCAGGGCTGTGCAGGTGGTGGCGAGGGTCCTGGCAAGGTCTCCCAGCATGCGACCCTTCAGCTGGGTGTCCCTGTTGAACAGAAATCAGAAAATGCATTATTGAAAAGTGAAAGTGCAATGGAAAAACATGATAGTAACAACATATGAATAATATGCTGAAATGTTAGCAGACACTCACTTGTACTCTTTGTGGGCTTTGTCCCAGAACATGGGATGGCTGTTGAAGAAGTCTGCTACTAACTGTTCGTCCTCCTTCGTCAGCTGCAGTTTCTCCTTCTTGGCCCGGACATGCACTTCCTCCCCAGCAGACTGCTCTCTGGATCCACCTGGCTCAAGACCTGGAGCGGCTGGAGCAGCAGGAATACATGCCTCTGCATGGGGAGGGAGAGCATCCTCAGCCTTTTCTTCCTCCCTTTCCCCCTCCTCAACATGTTGCTCCTCTGTCTCCACCACAGGCCTCCTCTCTGCTTCTAGCCTCTTGGTTTGCTTCTTCTTGCCTAAAAAGTCCTTGCCGCTGCCAACTTTCTTTGGAGGCATAATAGCCTCTCAAAAATATCTGGAACCTCATGCTTTTCTCTGCAAAAATATCTGGAGGTCCCTTCTGCTAAAATAGCTGGAGCCTCGTTCTTTTCTCTAAAAAACAATCTGGAGGATCGTTCTTTTCTCAACAAAAAATGTGGCGCCTCGTGCAATTCTCAGCAAAAATATCTGGAGCCTCGTTCTTTTCTCTGCAAAAATATCTAAAAAACCTTTTCTATTCAAAAAAAAAAAAACAAAAAAAAAAACCGGAGCCTCATTCTTTTTCCGTCTTCTTCTGGCCGAGAGACCTGCATGCGACACCATTTTTATACTGACCGTCGCCTATCGGCCGTTTAGAACGCCATTTTAACCGGGAGGTGGCGTTTAGAACAGCGTAATGTCCGCTAGCGGCGCCGTTTTGTCTGCCTGTCGCTGGTTAAAACGCCATTGAGGACGCCGATGTGGGCTCAATCGCCTTTTTACACGCCGTTGGTTAGGAATACAATGCCGGCCGCCAATTACGGCGGTGTAAACTGCGGCACTACAGGAAGGGGCAGGATGAACCGGCGATTAAAAAGTATCAAACGCCGTTGTTCGCGTTGTCTCCGTCGTCACGCGAATTCTCCTGGAGCGCTCCCGGAATTATTCGACATGTTGAATAATTTTTTCGACCACTCCCGGTGAAGCCGGAACTAAGCCACGCTCCCATGCACCGGCATTAACAACGGCGGTTGATCCTTAAGACGGCCAAAAACTCTTCCGGGACGCTTCCAGGAGCTCTTACCGTCTATGTGTAAACGGGGCTTTAGATGAAAGAAAAGCTCATCTAAGAGAGAATTTTATTCTTTGGAGGGGAACACAAACAAAAGTGAACGTTTACAAAAAAAAGAGCTAAATAATGGCCACACTTCCTTTCTTGAGCCTTGTCCGAATGCAATCCACGTAAAGGAGAAATTCAGTGCTCCCACACAGCGAACTGTAGACTACACATTCTACAACATACAATCAGCTCCACTCAAACCAACAGACAACTTAATGTATTCCAAAGAAATCCTGATGCTCATGAAACAGCCTCATCTATTGGAGGACAGAGAGGTTCATATGGACAATGATAACCACTGGGTGGCACCTCTACCATTCTGTACACCACATCATCTACTTCCCAACAACAAAGAACAGCCTCTGAAGCACCTCACTGCTCTGCTACGGCCATGACAAGACATGAGAGAACAATTCAGTGAAGTTATGCAGAAAATCTTTCATAATGACCAGGCACAAAAGGCACTCAAACCAGGTAAAGAATGCTGGTACCGGGCCAGGCAAAATACAAGTTGTGTTTGATTGAAGTGCCTCATTCAACGGTATTTCCCGAAATTACATTCAACACACTGCACGGGATTCTCCTGCTCTTTAGGCAAGAACAAATCTGCAAATAATAGAAATTATGGATGTATTAGGATTCCAGCAATACATTCAGGATTCCACGCACATTACTGGAAATACTCTGGATTTGGTTCTCACATGTGGTATTGCTGTCACAAATATTGACATCATGCCTCTTGCATCAGTGGTCTCTAATCATTCATTAGGTTTATATTTTCGCTGCCGTATTTAGTGGAACAACAACCTTATTCATCAGGGTGCCGAAACATTAACTCCTCAACTACAACTGAAAACTCAAAAGCCAGACTGATATCCTCAGCCAGATATCTTAGCTTCATGTTTGGAAAATGCCCAATCAGCAGACAGTCTTGGGGATAGTCAAAACTCAGCGCTCAAAACTACACTCGACATGACTGCACCACCTATATTAAAACCATGCGCCCCCAAAACATAGTCACCTTGGCTCAGTGATTACTTGCATGACCTCAAGCATAAGGCTAGAGGTCTAGAATGAAAATGGTGTAGTTCAGAATTTGAGGTATTCCACCTCGCGTGGCGTGATGCTATCTTCGAATGCACTACTGACTGCATGCACTAGGATGCACTACAAAGCGGACATATTACTCTGACTCTGATCAACAAAAACAAGCATAACTCAAAGTTCTTGTTCGACACGGTGGCAGCACTTACTCATGGACAACCACCTGTAAGTTGCTCTCCTTTTACAGCACAAGATTTCCTGGATCACTCTGAGAAGAAAACAGAAGCCATTAGGTTAAACATATCCCAGCATGCCTTAACCCAGCCATTACACCCTGCTATTGAGGTGGGCACCATTACTGAGGTATTACCTAGATTTACAGAATTTGATAGTATCTCACGAGGCATGCTGCCGAAACTCATAACATCTACAAAAAGCATAGCCTGCTTATTTGATCCTATACCAACAAAACTGTTTAAGGACCTGTGGCCCACTCTTGGGCCGGCTGTGTTGGAAATTATTCATCTCTGATGGGTTACCCTCCTGTGGCTTCACCACCTGCAGAGGGGGCCATGGGAGTCGGATGAAGAGAGGATTGGGTGGCGGTCGAGGGCGGGTGGCCCGGTGGCCGGCCCGGCAGTCCGGTCCATGCTCACAGCCCCTGGCTGTTGGGACGTGGAAAGTCACCTCGCTGGGGGGGGGGGGGGAGGAGCCTGAGCTTGTGCGGGAGGTTGAGATACCGACTAGAGATAGTCGGGCTCACCTCCACGCACAGCTTGGGCTCTGGTACCCAACTCCTGGAGAGGGGCTGGACGCTTCATTTTTCTGGCATTGCCCACGGGGAGAGGCGGAGAGCTGGGGTCACATTGCTTGTTGCTCCCCAGCTCATTCGCCATGTGTTGGAGTTCCAGTGAACAAGAGGGTCGCATCCCTATGCCTTCGGGTCGGGGACAGGTCTCTCACCGTTGTCTCGGCCTACAGGCCGAGCAGCAGTGCAGAGTACCCGACCTTCCTGGAGTCCCTGGGAGCGGTACTAGATAGCGCACCGACTGGGGACTCCATTGTTCTCCTGGGGGACTTCAACGCCCACGTGGGTGGCGACAGTGAGACCTGGAGGGGGGCGATCAGGAAGCGCAGCCTCCCCGATCTGAACCCGAGTGGTGTTCAGTTGTTGGACTTCTGTGCTAGTCACAGTTTGTCCATCACGAACACCATGTTCGAGCACAAGGGTGTCCATAAGTGCACGTGGCACCAGGACACCCTGACCCGGAGGTCGATGATCGACTTTGTAGCCGTAACATCTGACCTTCGGCCACGTGTCTCGGACACTCGAGTGAAGAGAGGGGCAGAGCTGTCAACCGATCACCACCTGGTGGCGAGTTGGATCTGCTGGGAGGGGAGGAAGCCGGTCAGACCTGGCAGGCCCAAACGTATCGTGAAGAGACAGGTTGGAGACATGGAGTCCGAGTGGACCATGTTCTCCACCTCCATTGTCGATGCGGACGCTCGTAGCTGTGGTCACAAAGTCTCTGGTGCCTGTTGCGGCGGCAATCCCCGAACCCGGTGGTGGACGCCAGAAGTAAGGGATGCAGTCAAGCTGAAGAAGGAGTCCTACTTATCTTTGTTGGTAGGTGGGACCCCGGAGGCAGCTGACAGGTACCGGCAGGCCAAGCGTGCCGCAGCCCGTGCGGTCGCAGAGGCAAAAACTCTGGTCTGGGAGAAGTTCGGGGAGGCCATGGAGGAGGACTATCGGTCGGCCTCGAAGAGATTCTGGCAAACCGTCCGACGCCTCAGGGGGTGGAAGCAGTTCTCCACCAGCACTGTTTACGGTGCGGGTGGGGAGCTGTTGACCCTGACTGGGGATGTTGTCGGGCGGTGGAAGGAATGCTTTGAGGATCTCCTCAATCCCATAGTCACGTCTTCCGAAGAGGAAGCAGAGACTGGGGATTCGGAGGCAGACTCATCCATTACCCAGGCTGAAGTCAACGAGGTGGTTAGAAAGCTCCTCGGTGGCAGGGCTCCTGGGGTGGATGAAATCCGTCCTGAGTACCTTAGGTCTCTGGATGTTGTGGGACTGTCTTGGCTGACACGCCTCTGCAACACTGCGTGGTGATCGGGGACAGTGCCTCTGGATTGGCAGACCGGGGTGGTGGTCCCTCTGTTTAAGAAGGGGGACCGGAGGGTGCGTTCCAACTATAGGGGGATCACACTCAGCCTCCCCAGTAAGGTCTATTCCAGAGTACTGGAGAGGAGAATTCGACCGATGGTCGAACCTCGGCTTCAGGAGGAGCAGTGTGGTTTTCGTCTTGGTTGCGGCACACTGGACCAGCTCTACACGCTCCATCGGGTGCTCGAGGGTTCATGGGAGTTCGCCCAACCAGTCCACATGTGTTTTGTGGATCTGGAGAAGGCGTTCGACCGTGTCCCTCGGGGCACCCTGTGGGGGGTGCTCCGGGAGTACGGGGTCCTTTGCTAAGGGCTATCCGGTCCCTGAACGACCGCAGCAGAAGCTTGGTTCGCATTGCCGGTAGTAAGTCAAACCTGTTTCCAGTGCACGTTGGCCTCCGCCAGGGCTGCCCTTTGTCACCGGTTCTGTTCATTATTTTTTATGGACAGAATTTCTGGGCGCAGCCAGGGTGTAGAGGGGGTCTGGTTTGGGAACCACAGAATGTCGTCTCTGCTGTTTGCGGACGATGTGGTTCTGTTGGCTTCGTCAAATCAGGACCTTCAGCGTGCACCGGGGCTGTTTGCAGCCGAGTGTGAAGTGTCCGGGATGAAAATCAGCACCTCCAAATCCGAGGCCATGGTTCTCGACCGGAAAAAGGTGCTTTGCCCTCTTCAGGTCGGTGGAGTGTCCTTGCCTCAAACGGAGGAGTTTAAGTATCTCGGGGTCTTGTTCACGAGTGAGGGACGGATGGAGCGTGAGATCGATAGACGGATTGGTGCAGCGTCTGCAGTGATGCGGTCGCTGTATCGGACCGTCATGGTGAAGAGAGAGCTGAGTAGGGGGTCAAAGCTCTCGATTTACCAATCGATCTACGTTCCGATCCTCACCTATGGTCATGAGATTTGGCTCATGACCGAAAGAACAAGATTGCGAGTACAAGCGGCCGAGATGAGTTTCCTCCGCAGGGTGGCTGGGTATTCCCTTAGAGATAGGGTGAGGAGTTCGGTCACTCGGGAGGGGCTCGGAGTCAAGACGCTGCTCCTCCACGTCGAAAGGAGTCAGTTGATGTGGCTCGGGCATCTTTTCCGGATGCCCCCTGGACGCCTCGCTGGAAAGGTGTTCCGGGCACGTCCCATTGGGAGGAGGCCCCGGGGAAGACCCAGGACATGCTGGAGGGACTAAATCTCTTGACTGGCTTGGGAACGCCTTGGAGTTCCCCCGGAGGAACTAGGGGAGGTGTGTGTGTCGATCGGGAGGTCTAGGTGGCTTTGCTTGAGCTGCCGCCCCCACGACCCGACTCCGGATAAAGCGGAAGACAATGGATGGATGGATGGATGTTGTGCTGACGATACTCAGTTATACATGCTGATAACTGCTGGTAATCTCATCCACATAAAATCCTTAGAAGATTGCCTTGCATCAGTGAAAAGCTGGATATCTAGCAGTTTCCTAATTTTAAACTCTGACAAGACTGAAATGATGGTTCTTGGTCCAGTGAGACATCGCCATCAATCTGACCAGCTAATGCTAAGCCTAGGTTCATGTGTCATAACATCACAATGGCAAAATGAGGAACCCTGGGATAATTTTTGATCCTATGTTGTCCTTTGACCTCCACATTAGAAATATTACAAGGACTGCTTTCTTCCATGAAATAGCAAAGATTCGTCCCATCCTCTCTATGGCTGATGCTGAGACCCTGATTCATGCAGTTGTTGCTTCTAGATTAGACTACTGCAATGTTCCATTTTCTGGTTTACCGCAGTCCAGCATTAGGTGTCTCCAATTGGTACAAAATGCTGCTGCCAGACTTTTGACAGGAAGCAGAAAGTTCAACCACATTACAACCATTTTGGCATCTCTTCACTGGCTTCTGCAGGCCTCCTGTCCTGTGCACCAGCAGGGACTCCCAAAATTTCCTGTATATTCGTATTGTCAATTGTGTTGGTAGCATGGCCCAAACACAGGGTCAAACCTTTGAGTCTGGTCTGCTTGAGGTTTCTTCCCCAAATCATCAGAGGGAGTTTTTCCTTACTACTGTTGCCTTTGTGCTTGCCCAAGGGGTTGGTAAGGTTAGACCTTACTTGTGTAAAGCGCCTTGAGGCAACTTTGTTGTGATTTGGTGGTATATAAATGAAAAAAAAATTGAATTGACACAATCATCCGAATTAAACATTAACATTAAAGCACAATTTGCAGCAAGAGACGGTTTCCTGATGTAAACAGAGCTATTGACTGCCCACATATTGCAATAAATGTTGTGTGGGCCGCTGAAGAGGAGGTACTGCTGGCCCACCACCACCAGTCGGCACCCTGCTTGGAGTGCGGGCTTCAAGCATGAGAGGGCGCCGAGACAGAGAGTGACAGCTGTCACTCATTTACACCAGCTGTCACCAATCACCACCATCTCTACAAAAGCCGGATCATTACTCCACCTCCTCGCCGAGAAATCAACTACCGTCAAAGGTAATTCTCTGCATTTCATACTTTCTGAAGACTAATTATTGTTCTGTGTGCAGCCGTATTCCTGAAGTCTGTAATTGGATTGGCGTGCAGTGAGAGTCTGCGACGTCTTCGCCTCTCACTCCATCCAAGGAGCAACTGTCAGGAGCTGCACAGGTGATTCTGTATCGGAGGTGGAGGTTTTCCCTCCGCGAAGACCTGTAGAAGAAGGATTACTGGGTGTGTGCATACACACTCACCATAACTGTTTTGTCATCTTCTGCCAGCAGTACCAGGGTCTGCAACAGAAGACGGTGACCACCTGGGGACTCAGGACTTGGCGGCTCCGGTGTTCTTCAGGCCGTTGGTGGTGGAAGCTGTGTGGGTCCCGGCTCTCCGATCGCCAGAGGTCTCCTATCTTCGAGCCTGCCCGCACGTCACCTTGTGTACAATTGGCATTATCTGTGTCTGTATTTAGTTGTGCGTTTCACAACATTAAATTGTTACTCTTTGTCTTATCCATTGTCCGTTCATTTGCGCCCCCTGTTGCGGGTCCATGTTACGACCCTTTCCCAACAATAAATGCACCACCACATGATGAATTTGTTTTTGTTAAAAGGAAAATATTCATTCCAGTGGTCAAATCATATGTGATGTACAAATGCATTGGGTTGGGAATAGGCTAGAAGCTGGCACGGTGCACGTTAGGTGGCTGCTTAGTGAGGAAATAGTTTAATCGTGTAAGTGTTCTACATGAAAACCAGTGCAGAGACATTTGGGCATTCAAATAGGTTTTATTATTAGTCTTTTCTTTTTCTTGATGATGAAACTAGAGCTGAGCTCCTGAGCATCGTAACAGGCCCCTGATCATCTCCCTGTGTTCAGTATTTGTCAAACACTTGTAATGTTGTGAATGTCACACTGCCAGTCGGCATACCTAATTTTTTTAATACTTCAATGTGTGTGCGTTGCTCTCAACTCACAGCGGCCACACACACACACACACACACACACACACACACACACACACACACACACACACACACACACACACACACACACACACTTTTTTACCGGTTCACGTTCCCAGGGCCAATTTACATGCATTTGCACATTTAAATAGGGGCGTGAAAAGGGAACGTACTTGGATTCATGCGTACGCACACTTTGATACATCTGGATATTTTTGTGCTTCCTCCAGTTTCTGGGTTTTGGAGTATGCCATGTTTCAATAGAGAATCCAACCAAGTCTTTGTACACGAGGCCCCAAATGTTGACACAACGCATCCTGGGTCGATTCTTCTTATTTGTGGTCGGGAGAATTCCTTTTCTATATTCAGAGTAATTAAATAGTTTCATAGCAGTGGAACACCTGCTCTCACTAACAGACGTTTCACAAAGTTCTGATCAATTCATACCTGTGTTTTGAAGAACTTGTGATGACTGTGGTATTTCATCATCATTTTCAGTCTTCACAGGGACACGGGCAAAGCGGAACTTGGTCTTCTCAGTCTCCAGCCAGTGAAGCTGCTGTCCCTCCTTACTTGTCCAGAATTCCTCTTCTTCCTGTTTAACGTCCTTCTGGTCAACACTCAGATTCAACTCCTGCTGTTCAGGGAGCATTTCTTCTTTAATCACCAACTGTTGCAACATGTCTGCAAGGAAGCAAATACAACCCCAATTCCAATGAAGTTGCGACGTGTGAAATGTAAATAAAAACAGAATACAATGATTTGTAAATCCTCTTCAACCTATATTCAGTTGAATAAACCACAGACATTTAATGTTCAAACTGATAAACTTTATTGTTTTTGCGCAAATATTTGCTCATTTTGAAATGGATACCTGCAACACGTTTCAAAAAAAGTTGGGACAGGGCAACAAAAGACTGGGAAAATTGATGAATGCTCAAAGAACACCTAACTGGAAAGAGGTGAGTGTCATGATTGGGTATAAAAGGAGCATCTGCAAAAGTCTCAAGCAAAGATGGGGCAATGATCACCACTTTGTGAACAACTGCATGAAAAAAAAAAAAAATAGTCCAACAGTTTAAGAACAATGTTTCTCAATGTTCAATTTCAAGGAATTTAGGGATTCTATCATGTACAGTCCATAATATAATCAGAAAATTCAGAGAATCTGAAGAACTTTCTACATGTAAGCGGCAAGGCAGAAAACCAACATTGAATACCCGTGACCTTCTATCCCTCAGGCAGCACTGCATTAGAAACCAACATCACTGTGTAAAGGATCTTACTGCGTGGGCTCAGGAACACTTCAGAAAACCATTGTCAGTTAACACAGTTTGTCGCTACATCTACATCCAGAAACACCGCCGCCTTCTCTGGGCCCGAGTTCATTTGAAATGGACAGACGCAAAGTCGAAAAGTGTGCTGTGGTCTGATGAGTCCACATTTCAAATTGGTTTTGGAAATCATGGACGTCGTGTCCTCCAGACAAGAGGAAAAAAAGACCATCCAGATTGTTACCAGCACAAAGTTCAAAAGCCAGCGTCTGTGATGGTATGGGGGTGTGTTAGTGCCCATGGCATGAACAACTTACACATTTGTGATGGGACATCAATGCTGAAAGGTACATCCAGGTTTTGGAGCAACACATGTTGCCATCCAAGCAACGTCTTTTTCAGGGACGTCCCTGCTTATTTCAGCAAGACGGTGCCAAGCCACATTCTACACGTGTTACAACAGCGTGGCTTTGTAGTAAAAGAGTGCAGGTACTAAACTGGCCTGCCTGCAGTCCAGACTTGTCACCCATTGAAAATGTGTGGTGCAGTAAGAAGCGCAAAACACGACAAGAGAGAACCCGGACTGTTGAACAACTGAAGTTGTACATCAAGCAAGAATAGGAAAGAATTCCACCTACAGAGCTTCAACAATTAGTGTCCTCAGTTCCCAAACGGTTACTGAGTGTTGTTAAAAGAAGTGGTAAACATACCACTGTCCCAGCTTTTTTTTGAAACGTGCTGCAGGCATCCATTTCAAAATGAGCAAATATTTGCACAAAAACAATAACGTTCATCAGTTTGAACATTAAATATTTTGTCTTTGTGGAATATTCAGACCTGTTGCCAGCCTGGCTCGTTCTCTCGCTCTCTCTGGTGGGAGTTCTTGGACATGCGCATTGTGAGGATGATACATGATCAGTGAGGAAATATGACATGCTTTGACTAAATGGCACTCTGCTCAAATCCAGCTTCAACAGAATTTGTGTGCATCTTTAAACCAAGAAAATCCTTCTGCTACATGCCGTGCCATGGAAATATGACGACATCTATCCATCAGAGCCAAAACGCAGGAGGATGGAGGATGTATCTGTGCCAGATCAGTTTCAATTTATTTTCATTTATATAGCGCCAAATCACAACAGAGTTGCCTCAAAGCGCCTCACACAGGTAAGGTCCAACCTTACCAACCCCCAGAGCAACCGTGGTAAAGAAAAACTACCTCTGAGGAAGAAACCTATGTGCACATCCACCACAGATCTGCTGAGCAGACCCCAAGTGGGGAAAAAAACCAAGGGAACAGCCAAAGGGACATACAATGTTACTGCAGCATAAATTAAACGAAAAGACGCGTGGAATTTCTCCGCACGTCTGTCTCAATGTGCCGAAAAAGTGCTGATGTCCACGTCTTCCGCAATTCCTGTGCTAGTCAGACGACGTCCCGGATAAAACACAGCGTCCAGTTTGGAAATGAACGGCACATTCCACTTTTACAGGAGTTTTTGTCATGGAAAGAGGAGCGGCGGAATTCCGCGCGTCGCGGCCGCACAACACAAAGCAACGCTGTGATGAAGCCTCACAGGACATGTTCTGGCATGTCCAGGCTCATCCACAATTTCTCGGATAGTCACACGACTGAAAAACCACCGAAAGCCGTCTGAAAGCCATCTCAAAGCCATCCTGTGAGACCAACACGGAGGTGGTTTTGTGCCGCGCCATGAACGGCTCCGTGGCGCATCCCTCCGCCTCTCTTTCCATGAAAAAAAATGAAAAAGTACTGATGTCCACGTCTCCTGCCATTTTTGTGTAAGTCAGATGACGTCCCGGATCAACAAAGCCCTCACATTGGAAATGATCTGGTTGATTCAAATCAAATCAATTTTATTTATATAGCGCCAAATCACAACAAACAGTTGCCCCAAGGCGCATTATATTGTAAGGCAAAGCCATACAATAATTACGGAAAAACCCCAACGGTCAAAACGACCCCCTGTGCAAGCACTTGGCGACAGTGGAAAGGAAAAACTCCCTTTTAACAGGAAGAAACCTCCAGCAGAACCAGGCTCAGGGAGGGGCAGTCTTCTGCTGGGACTGGTTGGGGCTGAGGGAGAGAACCAGGAAAAAGACATGCTGTGGAAGGGAGCAGAGATCAATCACTAATGATTAAATGCAGAGTGGTGCATACAGAGCAAAAAGAGAAAGAAACACTCAGTGCATCATGGGAACCCCCCAGTATAACTAAGCATAACTAAGGGATGGTTCAGGGTCACCTGATCCAGCCCTAACTATAAGCTTTAGCAAAAAGGAAAGTTTTAAGCCTAATCTTAAAAGTAGAGAGGGTGTCTGTCTCCCTGATCCGAATTGGGAGCTGGTTCCAGAGGAGAGGAGCCTGAAAGCTGAAGGCTCTGCCTCCCATTCTACTCTTACAAACCCTAGGAACTACAAGTAAGCCTGCAGTCTGAGAGCGAAGCGCTCTATTGGGGTGATATGGTACTATGAGGTCCCTAAGATAAGATGGGATCTGATTATTCAAAACCTTATAAGTAAGAAGAAGAATTTTAAATTCTATTCTAGAATTAACAGGAAGCCAATGAAGAGAGGCCAGTATGGGTGAGATATGCTCTCTCCTTCCAGTCTCCGTCAGTACTCTAGCTGCAGCATTTTGAATTAACTGAAGGCTTTTCAGGGAACTTTTAGGACAACCTGATAATAATGAATTACAATAGTCCAGCCTAGAGGAAATAAATGCATGAATTAGTTTTTCAGCATCACTCTGAGACAAGACCTTTCTAATTTTAGAGATATTGCGCAAATGCAAAAAAAGCAGTCCTGCATATTTGTTTAATATGCGCATTGAATGACATATCCTGATCAAAAATGACTCCAAGATTTCTCACAGTATTACTAGAGGTCAGGGTAATGCCATCCAGTGTAAGGATCTGGTTAGACACCATGTTTCTAAGATTTGTGGGGCCAAGTACAATAACTTCAGTTTTATCTGAGTTTAAAAGCAGGAAATTAGAGGTCATCCATGCCTTTATGTATGTAAGACAATCCTGCAGTTTAGCTAATTGGTGTGTGTCCTCTGGCTTCATGGATAGATAAAGCTGGGTATCATCTGCGTAACAATGAAAATTTAAGCAATGCCGTCTAATAATACTGCCTAAGGGAAACATGTATAAAGTGAATAAAATTGGTCCTAGCACAGAACCTTGTGGAACTCCATAATTAACCTTAGTCTGTGAAGAAGATTCCCCATTTACATGAACAAATTGTAATCTATTAGATAAATATGATCTAATTCAGCCTGTCGATCAACGCTCGGATCATAGCGCGCTCTCAGCAGCTGTGGGCGGTCTTTAAACCGGCTGGAGCACTCCTTAATCTGTGTAATCCCCATAAAATCGTCCCTGAAAGCCATCTGAATTTTCCGAATGGTGTCCACCTGGAGGTCTCTCACAGTTTCTGGAAAAAATTGATGCAGCAAAGCTCCAAATCATTCAGACATTTATTCGCAATAAAAATCCGACGAGAGGGGTGGACCACTGCTCACACAAAGCCTACTCACAGGCGAATGACGCAACCGACAGGCGTGAAAAAACTCACGCATGCGCACAAAGGTTCAAGCTTGGCTGATGCAATCACACGTGATTCAAATCCATATGGTTTTTGAAAAAAATAAAAAGGTTGGATACTTTTCTAACAGACCTCATATTACATTACATATTTCAAGGTACTTCATTTTCTACCCTATGGTGGCCAGAATCTGTATGTGTTCCCATACCACAAGCCCTTGTTATTAAGTTACATTGATATTTACAAAACATTATTATTGAAATTTCAGCTTAACTTGAATTTCAATTTTGAAATTTGTTTGAAAAAGTTTGAGAGTCACGTGGTGGCTCAGTGGTTAGCACTGTTGTCTCACAACAAGAACATCATGGGATCGCTACCACCAGTGGCCTTTCTGTGGGAGTTTGCACATTCTCCCATGTTTGCTTGAGTTCCTCCAGGAGTTCTGGCTTCCTCCCACATCCAAAGACATGCAGGTGTGACAAATTGGAAACTTTAAATTGTCCGTAGGTGTGAATGTGTCCATCTGTCTGAATGTGTGTTCCTGTGATAGAGTGGTGTCCTGTCCAGGGTGAACACCGCCTCACACCCTATGACTGCTGGGATAGGCCCCAGCCCCCCACCGCTTCATTGGAGTAAGCGAGTCCCAAAAATGGATGGATGAAAGAATTTGAGAAACAAGGCAGCTGGCCTCAGCTGAGCAATTTCATTTACTACACAGAATTTTCATTTTCTGCAACACAGATTCTTTAAGCCAAAGAAACATTAAGTATCAGTTATTTGTGCAAGTGTTGTACAAATAAATGTTAGCTTTGTTCATAGATTTACATTTGTTCACGTTGCTTTTTTCTCCTGAAGTAAAAGTAAGACCCTTCGGCTGCTCCCATGCTTGCACTCGGGGTTGCCACAGCAAATCCAAGGTGGATCTGCATGTTGATTTGGCACAGGATTTACAGGATTTACCGAGTCTAAATTACATGGACCGAGTCCAAATTACATGGAGAAATGTGGCAGCGGCGGGGATCGAACCGGAAACCTTCCGCACTGAAACCACTTGGACACCACCCCTGCAGCCTTTTTCCCACTCAAGTCTGTATTTTTTTTTTTTTTTTTTCTTCGGGTAGGTCCTTTCACCATGTCCGTGGGTTCTGCACGTGCCATATGAGCACAGTCTTTTGGGGGAGGGGGGGAGGGGGGGGCGCGTCTCTGTTAACGGGCTTCCTTTTTTGTCCCTTTGGAAAATATTTCTACTGATTAAGGACGGTTTTCTTTAAAGCGCGTTTTGCTGCCGACTTTACGACCACGATCCACTGCAGTGAACATGACAGTTCATACGTTTACAAAACAGAAATAAAGTTAACTTTGATCTGTTTAGCTGCTATGCTAACCAGCGCCAAACTAGCCCCGCTGCTAACGTCCTGCTAATTAGTCTGTTAATGAGTCCTAAGCATCCATTAGCGTCTTTTGGTTCATGTACAAATAAAGTGTGTTACCTGATGAAATGCTCCGCTCCACAGACTTGGACAAAAAAGGATAATAAAAGATGAATTTGAAACGTTGGCGAAGAATAAAAAACGTCGGTGAGCAGACTGTCTACGTCGTCTTCTTCTTCTTCGTGTTTAATGGCGGTTGGCAACCAGCTTCTACGGAGCATTACCGCCATCAACTGGACTGCAGTGTTGGTCAGGCGTCTAAAAAGTAAGTCCCTTCGGCTGCTCCCTTGTTTTGTACTCGGAGTCGCCACAGCAAATCCAAGGTGGATCTGCATGTTGAATTGGCACAAATTTTACACTAGTCCAGGGGTGGCCAAGTTCGGTCCTCGAGAGCCACCTTCCTGACACTCTTAGTTGTCTCCCTGCTCCAACACACCTGAATCCGACTCGTTAGCAGACTTTTAATGAGCCTTTCATTGGATTCAGGTGTGTTGGAGCAGGGAGACAACTAAGAGTGTCAGGAAGGTGGCTCTCGACCGAACTTGGCCACCCCTGCACTAGTCTAACATCCCCAGGGGAGTCTAACATCCCCAAAAGCAAAAAAAACCCAAACAGCCGTCGACTCATATCCTGTGTAGTAATCCTGTATTCTTCAGATATTCATAAAAGTATTTGAAGCAGATCCCACCAGACCCTAGCTGAAGCATGTTCTGTAAACTGACGACTACTTGTCTCCCTTGCAGCTGTTGTCGATGCTGTTGGTACTTCGGACACTGTAGAAGAACATGTTCCACAGTCTCCTGATTGTTACCACCGTCGCAGGTTCCGTCAACATGTTTACTAATCTTAAACAGTGAGCTATTCAGTCCTGTGTGACCAAACCTCAGTCTCGAAAACACATCCTCCTCCCTTTTGTTTCTGTGCGTGCACCTTCCCCTGCCAACAGTATGCTGAATACCATAAAAGTGGTGCCCTGTGTGCCCAGCATCCCATAGATGCTGCCACTAGCTGATGCCTTTAGCTTTGATCAAACCCTTTAGTTCAGCTCTACTGTGTCTGATGTCAGTATCTAAAGTGGACGTCCCTGCTACTTGTTTGGCAAACTTATCAGCCAGCTCATTTCCTCTAACCCCTATATGAGCTGGGACCCATATAAATGCTGCGAGAGCTCCTGAGTTTGTGAGTATATTTGCTGAGGAAACTATGCCATATACAAGGTCTTGTCGAGTGTCAGACTGTATGTTTTTACGCCGCACTTGAGTCTGATGCTATTACTGCATTCTTTATGTTATGATCAGTCACCCAGCGCAGTGCCAGCCATATCGTCAGTAATTCTGCTGTGTATACAGCAAGGTCGTCCGTGATTCATTTTGCTACCACAACAGTTAACTGAGGAATGACACAGGCTACTCCAACCCTCCCATCTGTGTGTTTTGAAGCATCAACGTAGATTACAGTAGTCTCACTGTACTTTTCACTCAGAAAGCACATGACCCTAGCATTATCCACCACACTCTCACGCCATTCCTCCAGTAGCCCTAAGTCAACTTTCGGATCTGTAAACAACCACAGAGAAGTCACTGGGAAGACTACAGTAGGTGAGACCTTAACTGTGGTTAGGTTCATATCCTCCACTTTCCATGTGATTAATCATCCAAAGCTTCTGACAGCAGCAGTCTCTCTCTCTCTCGACAGGGTGCTAACACTGGCTGGGTCATATGGCTAGCATCATGTCCCCTTAAGTTTGCCCAATACACTACAGCCAGTTGATCTCTCCTAAAGTGTAATGGCATATCTCCCATCTCAACCTGGATGGCTGCAACTTGAGTAGTTTTCCTGGCTCCGCAGCATAGACGAAGGGCTTGATTTTGAACTACATCTAGCTGTTTCAGTGACGTTGTAGAAGCTGACCCATACACCATGGAGCCATAGTCCAACACCGGCCTTATAAGACCAGTATAAATGGCCTTCAGGGCTGACCTGCTGGCTCCCCAGTCCACACCACACAAACACCTCATCACATTTAACACCTTCTTACACTTATCAATCATTTGTTTCACATGTACGGTCCATGATAATGTCCTATCCATCCATAGACCCAGGTATTGAAATGACTCAACCTTCTCCAAGTTTTTACCAGCAAGTTGCAATTTCAGGTTCGGCAGCTTTCTTTTCTTAGTAAACAGTAGAAATTTTGTTTCATCCACCAATATCCTAAAACCCCATTTAAGAGCCCACTCTTGGACTGCATTCATGGCTTCTTGCATCATATTCATAATGTAAGGTACATTCCTCCCCCTTTTCCAGATTGCCCCATCATCAACAAACAGTGCCACACTCACATAGCTTTGAATGTCAACAAACATTCCATTCACCATAATAGAAAACAATAATGGACTGATAATACTCCCCTGTGGAGTACCATTGTCTACTTGATAGCAGTTACTTAAGATCCCATTTACCTTCACTGTTATTGATCTATCAGACAGAAATGCCTTCACCCACCGAAACATTTGCCCCTTAATGCCCAACTGGTTTAATTTAATTAGAAGGCCATCCTTCCACAACATGTCGTCTGCTTTTTCTATATCAAGGAAAACAGCTATCACAGATTCTCTGTTAACTTGTGCCTTTCCAATGTCATCCTCTAAATGAAGAAGTGGATCCATTGTCCCTCTGTCTTTTCTGAACCCACTTTGGTAACTCTCCAGTTTACTGTTACGTTCAATCCAGTATGCCAATCTGTCATTTATCATTTTCTCCATAGTCAGTGCAATTGGCCTATAATTACACGGCTTCGTAGGATCTTTACCAGGCTTCTTGATGGGAATAATAACAGCCGTCTTCCACTCAATCGGAATCACTCCTGCCTCCCAAATTTTATTATACAGGCTTAGCACCACATCCCTACCTCTACCAGTCAAGTTCCTCAACATAGAGTAGCAGATTCCATCCCGTCCTGGTGTGATGTTTCCTAAGTTCCTCAGAGTTCTACTGAGCTCAGAGCTGGAGAAATTCACATTAAGAGCATCAGTTGCCCCACCTTCATCCCCAAACTCAAACCAATAAGACTTAACAGTGCCCTCTCTACTGCTTCTTTCTTCCTGGTTTAAATTATCAATACTATGAACTTCAGCGAGCGTCCTTGCAATAACTTCTGCCTTCTCTCTACTGTCAGTGATCACTTTCTGGCCATCCATCAGCACTGGGTACCCATACACTTTTCCATTGCCCTTCATTTTCCTGATCATTCCCCGGATCTTCCCCACTGGGGTCGTTTGGCCGATCAAGTTACAGAACTTCCTCCAATAGTCCTTTTTTGCATTCTTAACATTTTTCCACACCATTGCCTGGGATTTCTTATATATATTCAATTGAATACACCATAAAGACTGATAGAGTTTTCTATATATTGTCAATATTATTATCAAATATTAATGTCTTTGTCTTTACTTTGATGATTGTTAATGCCTTTACTTTGATGAACTGCCTTTGAGCTTGTTTTTGATTCTGTTCTCTATTTTCCATATATACATATATGCATGTGTAAGAGTTCATGCACCATTATTCTTCTAAATAATCACTCATTGTCAAACTGTTGAAGTAATCATTACAACTGCTCCCATGAGAAAAGTAACATTTGTTCTTTTGCTTAATGAATGCGCAGACTGTTTTGCTAGAGCTATGTTTTTGTCGAGCACAGATTAATATTTCGGCCTTGAGCAGAGAATAACACAGCCTGTACACTAGTTCGAGGCTGGTGCTGTAATGTTTCAATTTGAAGAACAATTACTATCTGTCTGAGCAAGACCACAAGGCGCCTTCCAGGTGCAAAGTGATACAAATATGAATTGACTGAAGAAACACAGCTGTGCTTGTATATTGTTCTGTAATATGTCTGTGTTAAGTGAGTGTCTGACAGGGTGATGAGTGTGAAGTTGGAAATTGAAGGGGTGATGATGAATATCATCAGTGCATATGCCCCACAGGTAGGTTGTGAGATGAAGGAGAAAGAAGATTTCTGGAGTGTGTTAGATGAGGTGGTGGAGAGTGTGCCCAAGCATGAAAAAGTGGTGATAGGAGCAGACTTCAATGGGCATGTTGGTGAAGGGAACAGAGGTTCTCTTTGAGAGTGACAAGAATGGACAAGATTAGGAATGAACATATCAGAGGGACAGCTCAGGTGGGACGGTTTGGAGACAAAGTCAGAGAGGTGAGATTGAGATGGTTTGGACATGTGCAGAGGAGGGACCCAGGGTATATAGGGAGAAGGATGCTGAGGATGGAGCCACCAGGCAGGAGGAGAAGAGGGAGACCAAAGAGGAGGTTCATGGATGTGCTGAGAGAGGACATGCAGGTGGTTGGTGTGACAGAGGAAGATACAGAGGACAGGGTGAGATGGAAACGATTGATCTGCCGTGGCGACCCCTAACGGGAACAGCTGAAAGACAAAGAAGAAGAAGGAGATCATTCCACAGAACAGGGGCACGATAAGAGAAAGCTCTATGACCCGCAGACTTCTTATTCACCCTAGGGACACAAAGTAGTCCTGCACCCTGAGAACGCAAAGCCCGGGCCGGTACGTAAGGTTTAATTAGGTCAGTTAGGTAGGGAGGTGCCAGTCCGTGAACCATTTTATAGACTAGTAGCAGAACCTTAAAATCTGATCTCACTGGGACAGGAAGCCAGTGAAGGGATGCCAAAATGGGCGTAATGTGGTCGAACTTTCTGTTTTGTGTCAAAAGTCTGGCTGCAGCATTTTGAACCAATTGGAGAGCCCTAATGCTGGACTGTGGAAAAACCATAAAATAGAACCTTGCAGTAGTCCAATCTAGAAGTGATGAACACATGAGATACAGGGGTATGATGTACAGGGGTCATATTTAAAGTTGCTCCAATTTTGGTAAAAAAAAAAAAAAAAAAAAAGCAAATTATTGGTTGAGTTAATTGGGTTTTAAAAAGTAACAGTTTGCATCATGTGTCATGCTTAGTTCATGTTACAGGGTAACATATGTCACATGTCATAGAATCCAATGGACATTGACCTTGTTTTGACCTTTACTTTGGAGACCAAGCATTAAACACTGTTAAAACTATTCCATTCATTAATCCTATTAAGCTGTTATGTGTCGGACGCAGCTCGGAGAACCGACCAGCGTTTGAAGGACCCAGTATGAAATAAGCAGAGCACGGTACAAAGGCTAACTGAATTTAATACATAACAGTGATAATATAACAAAAAGGTGCGGCCTGGCGTGGTGCGCTCCCAGCAGCGCTAACGGTCCGGAGCCAGAAGCTGTTTCGGACCCAAGGACCCCGCCGACACCCCCCAGGTGGCCGCAACAACCGAGTCTGTGAAAGAAGGAACCATTATGAGAGTCCACACTCTACACACAGAACACTTAAAGGTGTACAAACAGCAAACACTTCCTGGCTTGATTACTGATCAGCTTCCCAACCTGCAGGCATGGAACCTCCCGTTCACAAAACTCCACTGCAGTGGAAGCTGATACATGACTAACAAACAGCTCAATACAATAAGGTGTGAGGGACACCACATTTACTGACTGTATAACTGTTAGTCACAAAATCTAACGTACCTCAGGAAGTGTGCTGACGAGCGTGAGACCTCACCCCCTCCTCTTTCACAGACTGCGCATCAAACCTGGACGTTCTCAGCATCCGCTGCTGATGAGATGGCTCCCGAGACGACGATCTCACCCGTCTGGTCACAAGGTCGAGTCTCTGGCAAATACACACTGTGCACTCCAGTCTTAAATGCCAACATGTTCCACTCCATCCAGATGCACCACAGCTGTGAGTCCTGACGAGTCGCAGGTGATCAGGGTGAGGTCCTGACAGCCTCAGCAACACAGCCACTCAGTCCCAAATGCACGCCACCTGGGAGGAAAACCAAAAAACAGAAACAAACCGGCAGCCAGGCCCCCCCAGCCATATAACAGTACCCCACCCTCACGGGAAGCCTCCCGGCGACCACACACACCTGGCCCAGGAGAAACACCCCCCTCCAGGGACCATGGCTGGAAACCGCGTCTGCGTTCATCCTCCAACAGACTGGTTGAACTGGCTGCATCTTTGCCCCTGTCTCCGACAGTCTCTTAGCACAGGTGTGGCCAGGAGTTCTTACACCTGTGCGGTCAGCCTTTATCCAAACATGTGTGATTAGTCATAAAACAAAACAACCAAAACACCCCCCCCCCTCCCCAGGGGACCGTCCCATCAAACCCCAGGGAAGGGGAGAAAGGAAAAACAACCCAAACCCAAGCCTACAAACAAAAATACTAAAACACCCCCCCCCCAGAGGACCGTTCCATCAAACCCCAGGGAAGGGGAGAAAAGAAAAACCCAAACTCGAGCTCACAAACAAAAATGCCAAAATACCCCCCCTCCTCCCCCCAAACGACACGTAGGGACCAACACCCCCCAGAGGGCCACCCGCCAGCTCCAGGAGTAATAACCACGGCCGAGGTCCCTCTGGGATCCAACGTCACCCACGGGGACTACCAGCGCCTCCCAGAGGACCACTCGTCAACCCCAGGAGACGCCTCCCCTCATGACCAATGGACCCAGCCTCGGCCGTCCACGGCTAGATGGACCCAACGCCCTTTCCCCCCCAGAGGACACCAGTCAAACCCTGAGGGCGGAAACTGGGGGGGGGGGAAACAAAAAGACACCCCAAACCCCCCCCCCCTCTCCTCCCGGGTGCAGCGGCTACCTGGGAAATGCCCAGCACAACCTAACTGCACCCCTCCAGCAATGCCGACACTACGGCACACCCGGCTGGAGTCAGAGGAGAAGAGAGGGCATAACAAAAAACAAAGAGAAAAAACAACCCAAGTACCACCCCATCACCCCCCAGGGGACCGTTCCATCTAACCCTGGGGATGTGAAACAAAAAGAAATAAAAGAAAACAAACAGACCAACACACAGTCGTTTGGGTCCCTTTTTTTTTTGTTCTTGTTTTTTTTTGTTCTTTGTCAAACAGGTTGCAGGGTCACAACCCCAGACAAATAGTGAACAACAAAAAATAAAATCCCACACAAAAACCAACTCAAACAACACCCACACAAAATGAACTAACACAAAACAAATCAGTGAGTTATACCGTCAAGCTCAACCAAATGGAACACACCTGTTCCTACTCAAGAGCTTGACGGTAACGTGATTCAGTCACCACAAGGGGGAACCAGAGTGCAAAAAATGAAAAAACCCCTTTGGCGACAGAAAAAACAAACGAGCTGCTCTTATGTGCGCAGCTGAGTGCAACACACAACCAAAATGTGCTCAACTAAATAACGCCGGAGCTGATACAACAGACGCAGTAGTTACCTTTGTCCGGGGAAACGGGGCTACGACTGTAACACAGGAAGCCCAGCGACCCGTGCTAACAGAGCTCCGCCGTGCGCGTGAACCCATTACAAACGCACTCTTGCAGCTCCCGTTGACACCTCTTATCCGGTCGGAGTGTGACGCGAAGCCGTCGCCAGTTACACTCCACCACGACCCACGGATAAGGCACAACACAGGAACACGGCTGCAAGAGAGCACAAATCAGTATCCAGTAATGGGTCTCAAACACGCACCTTCCGGGCGGAGAGCCCCGCAACTGATCCGGATAACCACTGAACGTCTGCTGCCGCCTTCCCGGCGCGTTACCGTCTCTGCTACCGCTGGGTCCGTGATGTTTGGCCAGAGACTACTGTTATGTGTCGGACGCAGCTCGGAGAACCGACCAGCGTTTGAAGGACCCAGTATGAAATAAGCAGAGCACGGTACAAAGGCTAACTGAATTTAATACATAACAGTGATAATAACAAAAAAGGTGCGGTCTGGCGTGGTGCGCTCCCAGCAGCGCTAACGGTCCGGAGCCAGAAGCTGTTTCGGACCCAAGGACCCCGCCGACACCCCCCAGGTGGCCGCAACAACCGAGTCTGTGAAAGAAGGAACCATTATGTGAGTCCACACTCTACACACAGAACACTTAAAGGTGTACAAACAGCAAACACTTCCTGGCTTGATTACTGATCAGCTTCCCAACCTGCAGGCATGGAACCTCCCGTTCACAAAACTCCACTGCAGTGGAAGCTGATACATGACTAACAAACAGCTCAATACAATAAGGTGTGAGGGACACCACATTTACTGACTGTATAAC
Source organism: Thalassophryne amazonica (assembly GCF_902500255.1). Taxonomy (NCBI): domain Eukaryota; kingdom Metazoa; phylum Chordata; class Actinopteri; order Batrachoidiformes; family Batrachoididae; genus Thalassophryne; species Thalassophryne amazonica. The sequence continues at coordinate 11,144,488 of NC_047120.1, forward strand.
TGTTAGTCACAAAATCTAACGTACCTCAGGAAGTGTGCTGACGAGCGTGAGACCTCACCCCCTCCTCTTTCACAGACTGTGCATCAAACCTGGACGTTCTCAGCATCCGCTGCTGATGAGATGGCTCCCGAGACGACGATCTCACCCGTCTGGTCACAAGGTCGAGTCTCTGGCAAATACACACTGTGCACTCCAGTCTTAAATGCCAACATGTTCCACTCCATCCAGATGCACCACAGCTGTGAGTCCTGACGAGTCGCAGGTGATCAGGGTGAGGTCCTGACAGCCTCAGCAACACAGCCACTCAGTCCCAAATGCACGCCACCTGGGAGGAAAACCAAAAAACAGAAACAAACCGGCAGCCAGGCCCCCCCCAGCCATATAACATAAGCATTCCACGTCACCAAGACCAAAGAAGGCTCGCCAAGTGCGCAGCAACGTCAAGGTGATGCTGACTGTTTTCTTTGACTCCCGCGGTGTGGTACACCACAAGTACGCACCACAGGGTCAAACAATCACCAAGGAGTACTACGGGGATGTCCTCCGTCGTCTACGTAATGCTGTGCGGCGCAAGAGGCCGGAGTTGTGGGCCACAGGAAATTGGCGCATCCATCACGACAACGCTCCAGCACATTCCTCGCACTTAATTCAGACTTTTTTGACGAAAAACCAGACTCCGGTGGTTCAACAGGCTCCTTACTCTCCTGATATGGCCCCTTGCGACTTCTGGCTGTTCCCCAACTTCAAGATGCCATTGAAAGGAATGAGATTTGAGACAAGAGAGGACATTATGGCTGCAACGACAGCGGAGCTGAACTCCATTTCAAAAGAGGCTTTTTCGGAATGCTTCCAACAGTGGCGGCACCGCTGGGAGAAGTGTGTGGAGTCCCAAGGAGACTACTTTAAGGGTGATTAGGTTTCCAACGCTCCAGGTATGCCAGTTTTTTTTTTCCCAGCCTAAGGTCCGATACTTTTCTAATAGACCTCGTATTTTATATGTGTGTAATATTTATGTCTTGTTGATCTGATATAAATCCACAAGGAAAAAGCTTTTCTTTTTTTAAAAAAAAAAGACCTGAAAGTTCAGCTACAATTTATCAGAAGAAGCCAAGATTTGATGTGTTGGTGAAAGAAAATCCCTTCTCTGTACCACTTCATCATGAAGCTGTATAACTGGGGAGGCAAAATGCAAAACATAGACTGTGCACAGTTTCTCTAATCACAGCCACAGAAGCCTATAACTTCCTCTGGGTGTCTTGGTGGCTTTCCTCACTCTTCTCCTTCTTGCACAGTCACTCAGTTTTTGAAACTGTCTACTCCACACAGATTTACCATAGAGGGCCATACTGTTTGTATTTCTTAATACTTGATGTAAATATAGTCAAAAACATATTCAGTGACTTGGAAATGTTCGTGTATCCATCCCCTAACTTGTCTGAACAAACTGGCAATAAAACTAATTATTTACAGCTAATAAACATATGTCGCGGACATGAATGAGCAAAGCTCGTCAGCATCTCACCATGTCATTTAGGTCCTTCACATGTTATCTTGAGTAAATGATTCAGGGGAGCATTAGCATGGCAAAAACCTTTCAGCTCCCCCCCCCAAATCCCCACCTTTTTAAGCATTTTTCTTTATTTGCCTCTCGCATACCTGGAAAAGCTCCTCGCCATCTAACCATGTCCTTTCGGTCCTTCAGACATTTTTCAGTAAAATGGTTCATGGGAGCATGAGCATGACTAAAACCTTTCAGCTTCTGGGGAGCTCTGCTCCCCCCAGACCCCCCGCCTTTTTAAGCATTTTCCTTATTTTGCCTTTCAACTTCTGGAGGGGCTCTGCCCCCATACTTCCCACCTTTTTAAGTATTTTTTCTCTTTTTTTGCTTTTCAGTTGACCCCCCTCCCCCCCAATTACAGCCATCTTAACCCCCTGCCACTTTAAGCATTTTTATAATGTAGATGTAAATTAATATTGAAAGTTATCAGCTAGTTGACAGTAGGGCTGTACAATATGGCCAAATTATCTTATTTCAATATTGTCATATACAGTGGGGTAAAAACGTATTAAGTCAGCTCCTGATTGTGCAAGTTCTCCTACTTAGAAAGATGAGAGATGTCTGTAATTTTCATCATAGCTACACTTCAACTATGAGAGACAAAATGAGAAAAAAAAATCCAGGAAATCACCTAGTAGGATTTTTAAAGAATTTATTTGTAAATTATGGTGGAAAATAAGTATTTGGTCAATAAAAAAAGTTCAACTCAGTGCTTTGTAACATAATCTTTGTTGGCAATGACAAAGGTCAGACATGTCCTGTATGTCTTCACCAGGTTTGCACACACTGTTGCTGGTATTTTGGCCCATTCCTCCATGCAGATCTCCTCTAGAGCAGTGATGTTTTGGGGCTGTCGCTGGGCAACACAGACTTTCAAATCCCTCAACAAATTTTCTATGGGGTTGAGGTCTGGAGACTGGCTTGGCCACTCAAGGACCTTGAAATGCTTTTTACTGAGCCACTCCTTCGTTGCCCGAGTGGTGTGTTTGGGATCATTGTCATAGTGGAAGAACCAGCCATGTTGCAGCTTTAAAACTCTCACTGAGGTTTTGGCTTAAAATCTCACGATACATGACCACGTTCATTCTTCTCTTAACACGGATCAGTCGTCCTGTCCCCTTTGCAGAAAAACATTCCCAAAGCATGATGTTTATACCCTCATGCTTCATAGTAGGTATGGTGTTCTTGGGATGCATGTCAGCATTCGTCTTCCTCCAAACACGATGAGTTGTATTTTTTCCAAAATGTTCTATTTTGGTTTCATCTGACCACACGATATTCTCACAATCCTCTTCTGGATCATCCATATTCTCTTTGGTAAACTTCAGATGGGCCTGGACATGTATTGGCTTAAGCCGGGGTGACACAGTGCCTCTGTGTGTAGTGTGTAGCCTTTGTTACTTTGGTCCCAGCTCTCTGCAGGTCATTCATCACGTTCCTCCGTGTAATTCTGGGATTTTTGTTCACCGTTCTCATGATCATTTTGACCCCACAGGAATACATCTTGCATGGAGCCCCAGATCAAGGGAGATTATTAATGGTCTTGTATGTCTTCCATTTTCTTACAGTTGCTCCCACAGTTGATTTATTCACACCAACTTGCTTGACTATTGTAGATTCACTCTTCCCAGCCTGGTGCACATCTACAATTTTCATCCTGGTGTCCTTCGACAGCCCTTTGGTCTTGGCCATGGTTGAGTTTGGAGTCTGACTGTTTGAGGCTGTGGACAGGTGTCTTTTATACAGATATCAAGTTCCAACAGATGCCATAAATACTGGTAACAGGTGGAGGACAGAAGAGCTTCTTAAAGAAGAAGTTACAGGTCTGTGAGAGCCAGAAATCTTGCTTATTTGTAGGTGACCAAATACTTATTTTTCACCATAATTTACAAATAAGCTCTTTAAAAATCCTACAATGTGATTTTGTGGATTTTTTTTTTTCGCATTTTGTCTCTCATAGTTGAAGTGTACCTATGATGAAAATTACAGACCTCTCTCATCTTTCTAAGTAGGAGAACTTGCACAATCAGGGACTGACTAAATACTTTTTTACCCCACTGTAAATTGTCATGTAAATGTCACTTATAAACATGCTGTCTATATTCTTGAGCCGCTTAGGTGGGTAGGGAGAGTTCCCATGGGATAAAAAAGCTTTACAACCTACCATCCCTGGTTCTCAAGACCAGGCACCTAAGTGGCTCTACTCTCTCTCTCTCTTTTTTTTTTTTTTTTTTTTTTTTTTTTGTTTGTTTAAAGATATTTAGGTGTACTTTAGTAAACTAGTAGAGTTCCACATTAGATTTGGAATGTATAATAGAAGATATACCTGATGAATTTTCATATCAATATGATATACGATATGACTATGATTTGACACAAAGTGCAGCAACAGTGAAAATGAAACATTCTTAAACAAAACAGTAATAATACCACACTCATTTTGCACTCATCATAAGGTTAGGGTACTGTGCCCTCCAAATGTATTGGAACACTTGAAATTTCACACATTTTAATTTGTTTATCCCATTTTAAAAATAAGAAATACACACACAAAAAAAAATAAAGAATAAAAAATTCTAAAATTATCTTCCTCAAACTCAAACTGAAAGCAAATCTCTAAAACTTGATAAAACCTGTAAATAATAATCAGTTTTATTGCACGTTTTCTTCAGACAAGTCAGGGAATGGAATCATGAACATTTCCAAGTCACTCAATATGTCTTGGACTTCTACCAAGGTGGATTAGAACTTTTTGTGGTACACAGCACAAACTACTGGACAGGAGGAACCTAGCAGTCAGTGTGACTCACTGATTTGAAAATGCAGCTCTTTCAACCAGACGTGTGGCACAGTTTTTGTTAAGGTGCCTCTGTCAAAGGTTTGTCATGTTTATTGATGAACTTGGCCACTTCTCAGTCTGATTTGATGATGTTTTCATGATATGTCCACTCGAGGTAAGCGGCTCTGCACCCACACTGAAAACAGTCTGATCTCAGAACTGCCTCCGTTTCCTGACTTCTCTGACTGTTTAACAAAACCGCTTTGAGGCCGACTAAAAGTCATTCTGTTACTACAGCACTGAGATTGGAAAAAGATACTGTTATATAATTTCAGAGATTTTTTTTATTCCAGTGAATATGAAAAAAAATCTTGGTAACTTTTGATTTGTAGGTTGGAGTGGAGCTAAACTCACACCACACATCAATGAGCTTCCCTCTGGTAAGGGCGCAATTTAGAACTAGAAATTGGGGGGGACAAAGTGCGAGGCCCGCAGGGCCGAAGCCCATAGGCCGGGGGTCTGGGGGCACTTTAGGCCCCCAGAAGCCAACGGTTTCTAGATAAGCTCAGATGCATTCTGAGCATCCAGAACAGTCATTTTAATGTTTTGAGAAGAACATAAAGTGGACACCATTTGACTTATGCAATTTGAAACTGTGGATATAAGTACTTTATTCTGAGAATAGCCAGCACTGATTTTATTAACATCCTGGTGTAAATAAGGTATCACCACATGTGTAGAATTCAAAAAAAATGATAGGTTGAGTTTTCATTAAAAAAAACGACTGAAATGTGGTAAAATGTATTCATAAATATGAAAGAACAGGCTCTTAAAAATTGTTAACTATCACATACTGTATTTTTTTCTCAAGATTTTTTTTTTTGCATAAGTTTGAAAAAACAACAGATCATAAGTTTAGGATAAATTACTTATCATGAATTTAATTTTCGAAGTGGCACTAATGACAACACTCATACTGAACATAATTTCGCTTGCATAGACTGATTTTGGAGATCAAGCAATAATTTCAGATGGGCTTTCTGAGGTCCCAGATAGCTTTTCTGATTTCCTTTTCTAACTTTCAGAATTTAGTAAATTAGCATATGGTCCATTGATACGTATGTGTAGACACTAGTCCCTAGAGGCAACTATTTTTGGTTTCAAATCTGGGCAAATGCAGTCCCAGAAAATTCTGAATGTGACAAACAAGAAACAGGTGTTGTAAACAAGTCAATGCTGCTAAAAGTACAAACTTGCAGAAACAAAGATACTATTCTGACATGGTTTTGCACATAAGACTGACATAGCATGTTTCAAGTACACACATATATGTCAGAAGGTGGGGGGACATACCATATTCTGTCCCCTCCGGTTGAAAAGGTGGGGGGAGACATGTCCCCCCATCACCCACCAAATTGTGCCCATGCCCTCTGGTTGTACTACAACACAGACTGAAAAAATGTATAGTTACGTTCTAAAAATAACCCGCGATAAGCGAAATCCGCGAAGTAGTCAGCTCTATTTTTTGCAATTATTATAGATGTTTTAAGGCTGTAAAACCCCTCACTACACACTTTATACACTTTTCTCAAACAGGCATTAACAGTTTCTTACTTTTCTCTCCTGTGTAAACACTCTATTTTTTCTTCTGGGCGAGAAAATTATAAACAGACACACGCAGAACTCTCCCTTTGCTCACTGCCTCCAGAGGTACAGATGTGGGACCCACAAAGAATCCAAGTCCTCTCTCGGTGGCTACGGAGCTCTGCGGCTGCGGTCAACATCCACATCAAAACAGCGAGCGTAGTCTCTGGACCTGTTGCCAGATTTGGCGCAGCTCCGCACAGCAGACAGGAGGGCGGTGTGAGTGGCCCGCTGCTGCGTTTACCGAGCCCGCAGACTCAGTAAGCGCATCGGAGGCAGTGAGAGCAATCGCAGTGATACCGACCTGTGACGAGACCGGCCCGCCTGATAAGGACGCTGAACACAATGCGCTGTTAAAAAAAGCATGCAAAATTGCACTACAAAAAATCTGCGAAACTGCGAGGCCGCGAAAGGTGAACCGCGTTATAGCAAGGGACCACTGTATACTTTTAAAAAAAAAAAAATTTATTATAAGAAATTTGATTACAATCTCAATAACTATTTATTTAGAGCTTGTACTGCAACTAAACTCACATCAATGAGCTCCCTCTGAGTGTACTATTAGACGTGGGTGGGAAAAAATAAACTTTTGTATAATTTTTGAGATATTTTTTATTACAATAAATTTGACTAAAATCTCAATAACTTTTTATTTATCGCTTGTAGTGCCACCAAACTTACATCAGAATCAGAATCAGGATTTCTTTATTGTCCCGTAAAGGGAAATTAATGTTGCAGCAGAAGCACACAAAGGACAAGGTACACAAAGATAACAATATCAACAGTGAAAATAAGACCCAATTAAAAGTCTAAAATCAAACATAATAATAAAAAAATAATAATAATAATAAAATAAAATAAAAACAATACCCATACAATGTCAAATATTCAATCCAGAGTCCATGCCAAAAACAAAAGTATTGCAAAAATGCAATATGTGGATGTGCAAATAAGCAATAGTAGTGCAAAATAAACAACATCAAAGGCTAATTGCCACTGAGTAATAAAATTGCACTAGGGATAAACGAGACCTGAAATCTTTTAGTCCTCCTCATAGGAGCCCTAAAACGACGGCCTGAGGGCAAAGGCTCAAACTGTTTTTTCAGTGGATGATTAGAACAATCCAGAACAGCATTAGCCTTTCTCAGGACCTGTCTGTTATAGATGGACATTACCCTGGCCTGCTGACTACCTGACATTTTTCCAGCAGTTTTGACAAGACTGCCAAGACGACTCTTATTTGAACAATTCAAATTTCCAATCCAAGCAACAATACAAAAAGTCAAGACTGATTCAATAAAACTTCTATAAAAAAGAGTCATCATCTCAGAAGAAACCTGGAAGGTTCTCATCTTCCTCAAAAAGAACAATCTTTGCTGAACCTTTTTGGAGATAACATCAACATGAGGTTCAAAGCAAAGTTTATTATCAAGGACCACACCCAGATATTTATGGCTCTCCACCATCTCAACATCAACATTTTTAATAACAGTTGGTGATGGAAAACAGGTAGACTTCCTAAAATCAATAATCATATCTTTAGTTTTTGACACATTCAATTCCAGAAAAGACTCCTCACACCAAGAGACAAAGTCATCAACAGCAGGCCCATGGTCCTGCTCATCTCCCTGAAGAAGACTAACAATAACTGTATCATCAGCAAACTTTAAGATGTGTCTGTTACTGACACTGCTGCGGCACTCATTAGTGTACAAAATAAAGAGCAGGGGTGACAAGCAGCAACCCTGAGGAGAGCCAGTAGAAGAGGAGAGCACACGAGAAAGAACACTGTTGACTCTCACACACTGTGACCTATGAGTTAAAAAGTCAGTTATCCAACTAATCAGGTGAGGATCAAGTTTAAAATGATGGAGGAGCCTATCAGCAAGCAAAAGGGGTTGGATGGTATTGAATGCTGAGGAAAAGTCTATAAATAAGAGTCTGGCATGTGTCTTCTGCCCCTCCAAATGCCTAAACAAAAAGTGCAATAATGTTACCACTGCATCCTCGACACCTCTGCCAGCTCGGTATGCAAACTGCAGTGGGTCAAGCTGTTGTTCAACATGCAACAAAATTTCTGATCTGATAATCTTCTCAAAAGTCATCATCACTAAAGAAGTCAAAGCTATAGGCCTGAAATCATTAAATACTTTGGGGGAGCCACTCTTTGCTATTGGAACAATAACCGAATGTTTCCAAGCTTAGGTACTTTGTGCAGCTCAAGAGACCGTGAAAAAATATAATGGAAAATACTGCTCAGCTGATCCGCACAAGTTTTTAATACTTTACCACAGATATTATCAGGTCCAGGGCTCTTAGCCTTAGTTTTCTTAAAAAGATTTGCCACATCATCCACATCAAGAGAAAATGCTGGAGACATTGTCAAAGTATCTTTAAAAATACCTATCTGTGCAATACAATTCTGATTTTCAAATCGAAGATAAAAACTGTTTAAATCATCTGCTAACTCTTTATCTGAAGTAAAACCATCCAATGAAATTTTGTCATTCCCCTTCCTCAGTAACCCTGTAATTGTTCTCATTCCATTCCAGGCTTTCCTCAAATTGTTACTGCTCAGTTCAGCCTCAATTTTATCTTTATACCTTAATTTTGCCTTTTTTTATTTCACATCAATCACACATCAATGAGCTCCCTCTGATTGTACTATTACACATAGGTGGGAAAAATAAACTTTTGCATAATTTTTGAGATTTTTTTATTCCAATAAATTTGAATAAAATCTCAATAACTTTTTATTTATAGCTTGTAGTGTCCCCAGACTCACATCAATGAACTCCCTCTGGTAGTACTACAACACTTAGATTGGAAAGATGTACGATTATATAATTTTGAACATTTTTTACAGTAATAAATTTGAATGAAATTTCATTAACAGTCAGTGAGCTCCCTCTGGTTGTACGACTGCACTCAGTTTCGTAACATGTCATTGTGAAAATTTTTGGAGAATTTTTAATTATTAAAATTTTCAATCTTACCAATGTTATCAGGTGTAGTGACACAAAATCTACAGCACATATCAATCAATCAATCAATCAATTTTTTTTTATATAGCGCCAAATCACAACAAACAGTTGCCCCAAGGCGCTTTATATTGTAAGGCAAGACCATACAATAATTATGTAAAACCCCAACGGTCAAAACGACCCCCTGTGAGCAAGCACTTGGCTACAGTGGGAAGGAAAAACTCCCTTTTAACATATCAGTGGTCTCCTGCTGGTTAAACGACAGCACTCAGTTTGGAACAATGTCTTTTGCATATTTTTGAAGAATTTTTCGTTGTTTAAATAGTCAAAAGCGTCGTCATTATAAAGTGACTTTGAGATGGAGAAAGTTTTCAAGGAAACTAATAAGTACTGTGAGATGGACGGAATAGTTTAGTGGTACCTTAATATAAAATATCTGGATATGAGCAGCAGTTTACATTCCCCAGCTTCATAAGTCGATCACAAAAAAAAAAAAAAAACAGTCAGATCAGTTAGCCGTCTTTTGTGTGGAACTCCTAGCAATTTTACTTTTGCTGTGGTGGGTAGAGGAGGTGAAGTTCAGTCACCAGGTCATCTGTTCAGCTTCAACAGCAGCATTAATCAGCATTTCAAATTCCTCAGGAGAAAACGTATGTCAGAATCCAGTAATGCTCCCCTCCTAAACAGTTGGTGGTGGTAGTGGACCGTGTTGGTTTGCAAACCGCCAATAAAAATCCAAAGAAGGCAAAGAAGAAGAATCCAACGAAGAAAAATTTGCTTTTGTCGTTCGAGGCTAAAGCTAGTAAGCTGGAGACGCTGGAAACTCTTCTCTGAACAGATCAAACTTCACTCTGTGATCCTCGAATATGTTTTTTGAAGAGCTCCAGAAGCACAAAGGTCGACAGTAAACCGAAAGAAGAAAAGGCGAAGTTAGCGCGCTAAGGTGGAACGGCAGAGAAGGTTGTTGAAACAGCGGCTAACTGCTGCTAATGCCGAGATATTTGAGTTGGTAGAAACAAAGAGATCCAGAGCAGGAAGAAGAAATGAGTGGGTTTAAAGAAGAGAAGAAACTAGTCAATGTGCTGGAAGCTGTTTTCAAGCCTGAATTTTGCTGGTCCAGAGCAGGTTTGTTGTTTGTGTTGGAGTTCTTATTAGGGTCATTCCATGTCAATTCAACGAATATTTGATGGGCCTCACGCACTTTGTCTCAGATTTTCTTTAAATTTTAATCAAATATTCCCAGACTATTCAGAACAACAAATCTGACGTTTGAGGCCTGTAGGCCAAGTACTTTATGAGATATGGCCAATTTAGTGTGCATGGGGTCTGCTGGTTTTTTAGTCAAAAATTATGGCAATGCAGTGAATGGGGTACTGCATGTCTGGACATGTTCAAAGCTGCTGCTGTCAGTCTGGTTGGAGTAAGAATGGCTGCACATCTTCCTCCCTGTTCTTTTTGGTCTGATGAAAGTGAATGTCATCACACTTCTTTCTGCAGGTGAATATTTTGATGATCTACATTTCAAATTTCTTTAAACAGACCAATAAACACTAAATGCAGTTTTTCTATTGGTATTGATCAGTCTTGTCAGAGTCATGTAATGCTTTGGAATAGCACTCTTCAATTTCATGGTTTCTTGTTGGAAACAAGGGGTCAAGCCCATCACAGACTTAGATGATGCAACAAGAGAACTTCTGCTTTGCAGAACAGGCACATCACACTTATCATGCAGGTGGATATAAGCCTAGTAACCGTGGAAACCTTGGGGAATCCCCCTGGCAGATCTATGTGCAAGCATTCTGGGGTGTGCCATGAATCATATGAATGCAGTGTGTGCACACAATTAAAATGAAATTGTCATTTCAGCACTAGAAATACATTTGCGAGTGCACAAATTAGCCATAATTAGATGCTTAAATTAACCAGGAAGAAGTTTCATAAAGTGTTGTGAAAGTGTAGTGACACAGACCCACAACAGGGGGCGTAAATGAATGGACCATGAAAGAGTCAAATATGAACACTTTACTGTTGTGAAAAGCACAACCAAACACAGCAGATTACAGAATATGTACAATAGTCAATTAGCAAAGGTGACGTGTGGGCAGGCTTGAGGATAGAGGACGTCTGTCCTGAGAAGAACCGGAACCACACGATTTCCTCCGCCACCGAACCTGGAGAATACTGGAGCCGCCAAATCCCGAACACCCCAGGTGGCCACTGTCTCCACGTGTCGGATCTGGTACTGCTGGCGAGGAGCAGAGACAATCAGATGTGGCTGTGTGAACACCCAGTAACAACAATGGTGGGAATTCCACCTCTAACACACACTCGTGCAGTGTCTGAGTAACCACTTATCTGGATGTGCAGGCTGAGAAGGTTACCTCCTAAGGTAGACGATATCTCGGCAACGAGGTGGAGATGACGTCCGGTCTTTATGGAGTGGGATGATGAAGTGTAGATGGGTGACAGCTGTCAAGAGCAGCCATAAACCAGTTTGCAATACCAGTGGTGACCTATGGGTTTGGCATAGTGAACTGGCCACAATGTGAGCTTAATAAATTGGACACAAAAACCAGGAAAATGCTCACCCTCCACAAAATCACATACAGAAATCAGTGCATGGACAGAATATATCTCCCTCACAGAGAAGGCGGTATGGGTCTCACTGAAATCAACCAGGCCTACAGAGCATTGATAATAAGTATTGGACAGTACTTAAAGAGCTCTGAAGAAGAAATCGTAAAAACGGTCACACAATACCATGAGGCCATAACTGAACGGACCTCAATCACTAAACTGGCAAAAAACTTTGGCGGAGAACTTCTACAAGAGAGAAAAAGCAACAGTCTCATGCCTGCAACAAAACTTGCAAGACAAACCAGAGAACAATACAGCAAAAGAGAAGGAAAACATCAAGTGGAAAGATGGAAACAGCACAAACGAGCCGGACGTTTCCAAGAAGAACTCGAAAAGGAATACATAGACAAAGTTGGATCAATGCAGTGGCTAAAAAATGGAAAACTTGGTTTTGATGGAGAAAGAATTCTGATTGGAGTACAAGATCAGGGACTTCTAACAAATGGCTTCAAAAAAATGGCAGGGATCTCACAGAATGATAAATGCCGATTCTGTCATACAGCTGTTGAGAGTGTAAACCATCTAACTTCAGCATGCCAGATCCTCATGGCAGATGGGCATTATACATCCAGACACAACAAGATCTGTCAATATCTCCACTGGAAGATCTGCAAGGAACTGGAGATGGAAGTCAAAGAACATGTCTGGGAGCACGAGCCAACACCAGTCTCATCCAACGGAAAAGTAACGATCTTCTACGACAAAGAGATCCCAGCAGGAAGACACATTGAAGGAGGTGCAATCAAACCTGATATTGTCATCTGGAACAAGCAAGAGAAAACAGCCAAAATCATTGATGTGACAGTCCCCAATGATTACGGCCTGAATCGAGCTGAAAGGGGAAAGATCTCGAAATACCACGACCTGAAAAATGACCTAAGAACAACATGGTCATTGAAAGACATCGATATCATCCCAGTTGTGGTGGGAGCAACAGGCCTGATGAAGAAGAACCTGAAGAAATACCTTGAGGCAATCCCCGGTCACCCAAGTGCACATGAGGTGCAGTTGTCTGCGATTAAGGGAACGATCACCATCTTGAAGAGAGCCCTCGGATACAATACCAGATCTGGTTAGGATAACTATAGAGCCTAGGGTGCAACTTTAGACCCTAGGTTTGGGGCCCATTGCATTCTACTAAAAAGACATCAAAGATAAATGAAAAACCAAAAGAGAAAAAGCATTTGTCTGTTCTGAGTGTGGAAAAAGATTTGGACTAAAGAAAAACCTCAACAGACACATGATAATTCAAAAGATCTCTCACTGCTTCGCTTACTCAAACTTGAGAAGTGGGGCAGGAGCTCAAAGGCAGTATTTGAGGAGAGGAAAGGTCACCATCTTGAAGAGAGCCCTCGGATACAAAGCCAGTAATGTTAAGGGTGCAGCTTTAGACCCCGGGTCTGGGGCCCACTGCACTCTAGTAGAAGGAAATTCAAGGCAAATGAAAAAAAAAAGGCAAAAGTTCCTACTGGACACGAGCCTCAAGTGTCCTCGGTCCCACTGTGAAGGGGTTTGCCAGGAGAGATCTTGGTATGCGGATGTTTCAAAAGAAACAAACCCCAGCTAAAAACTGCACAAAGCGCCTAGGCACCAAGGGTGTGTGAAGAAAGCAATGGTGCAACTTCTCCCAGTGCTGCGGGGAGATATCTCTTCTGTAGCAATACTAAGCTGGGTCATCCACCAGATCAGCGGTGTCATCTACCAGTTAGTTCTGATCCTGGACCCCAGCAACAACACCATCAAAGGGCTAAAAGAATCCAGTGAAACTGCATCATTGTAAATTGGTCCATTGGGGAGAAGAAAAAGATCTCTCACTGCTTCGCTTACTCAAATTTGAGAAATGGGGCAGGAGATCAAAGGCAGTATTTGAGGAGAGGAAAGGTCACCATCTTGAATAGAGCCCTCGGATACAAAGTCGGGAATGTTAAGGGTGCAGCTTTAGACCCCGTGTCTGGGGCCCACTGCACTCTAGTAGAAGGAAATTCAAGGCAAATGAAAACAAAAGGCAAAAAGCTTTTGTTCTGAGTGTGGACAAAGATTTAGACAAACGATTGACCTGAACAGACACATGATAATTCAGACTGGACAAAAAGCATTTGTCTGTTCTGAGTGTGGTCAAAGATTTGGACAAATGAGCAACCTGAACAAACACATGATAATTCATACTGCCCCCTCAAAAAATGAGCCATTCACCAGCCCAGCCACAAAACAATATACAGGTGCACACAGACCCAGAACAGCAGGAACTAGACTAGAAGATGAACTGGCAAATATGATTGAAGAAACAATAAAAATGGACATGAAAGAATATCCTAAACGGCCTAAATGAAAGGAAAAAAAAAATTCAAAACTATCCTGCAAAAAGTTAACCTGGGACTGGCTAAACTGGTCCCAGAAGGAACCACGTTGACTGATTTTAAACTCTATAAATTATGGAGTGGCATGGTACATACAAAGTAAATTAACCCCACAAAATTTGGAGAGAAAAATAACCTCAGTTAAGAAAAAGAATACTGTGCCACATTGAAAAAAGACATTACAATAAAAACATCAGCTGCCTCAGAGCAACATTTTTGGGAAGCCAAAACCATAAACGGAATCTGCTAAAAAATAGTAAATTGCATTAAAAGAAAATACAATGTTGAAGATAAACAGCTGGGTGGGAGGCTGGCTGATCATCAATCCTTAGTGAAAGCTTTCGCTGCACAGATTAGGAACAAAGATAAGAAAATACAAGCAAAACAGATAAACAAGCTATTTGCAGAAAACCCCAGCTAGTGAACAGGAAGTTGGTAAATGACACAATAGAAGTGCAACAGCCACCCGAGAGAGAAGAAATTGAAAAATTCTGGAGACCACTCTTTGAAGACCCAGAACAACACCAAGAGGCAGAGTGGATTGGAAAAAATAAAACAGACAAACAGCAAATGCCAACAATTGTAATCACTGAAGAGGAGATCAGAAAGAAAATGACTGAATACAGTAACTTCAAGGCACCTGGCATTGATAAAATCCCAAATTTTTGGCTGAAAAGACTGACAGCATTACACCAACATTATGCTGTGAACTATGTGAATAATTTCTTTTTCATGCATTCCTTTAATGAACATTGAATCAAGAACTGTTTCTATTGTTATGCTGTGATCCAAGGAGCACAGTTTTTACCCACGTTAACAAAATAACCATTAAAATGATCTGCTGTATCTTTGTTTTCTTTAACATTTGTGTTAGTATTTGTATAAAAATAGTCAGGATATTCTTTAACAACTTTTTTTCTTATGATTTCATTTAAAAACCTCCAAGTGCTCTTTATATTTGATTTATTTTTTCCAGTAAATCAGTATATAATACTGCCTTTTACGCCATCGCATAATGTGTTAGTTTGTTTTGTATATGTCTTATATCTTATCTCAGCTTCAATTGTTCTAAATTTTAAAAACTGCTTGTACAATTTTTTTCTTTTTACATGCATTCTGAAGTCCCTTAGTGATCCAAGGTTTATCTTTGCTTATCTTATTTCCGTCTTTTAACACACAATGGCAATGTCTATCATATGAATTGGAAATAATAGAAATGAATGAATTGTAAGATCGATCTACATCCTCAATGTAAATGTCACTCCAATTTTGCTGTATTAAATCTGTCCTAAGCTTTTCCATAGTTTCCTTTATTTTCCTTGTGAAGTTTGTAATGTTAATATGGTCAATTTTATCAACTAATGAATTGAAAGCAACAAAAACAGGCAGATGGTCACTGATATCACTAATGAGAAGGCCGCCCATTATATTTCCCATGGTAATGTTTGTCAATATATTGCCAATAAGTGTTGATGTATTCCTAGTTATCCTAGTTGGGTGAGTAATTACTGGATACAATCCAATACAAAATACAGAATTCATGAATTCATTTATATGTGATTGACTGAGGATTGAGGAAATCCACATTGAAGTATCCATAGATAAACAAAAGCTTATTATTTTTAAAAGTGTTGTGCATATCTGCCAGTTTTTCCAAAAGAATATTTCTGTTTGATCCAGGAGCTCTATAAATGCAGCTTATGATTGTTTTTTTTATGTTTTACATTTAATTTCCACTGAGACATATTCCATGACATTGTTCAAAGAAAAGGACATATTATTAACAATTTCACACTGATAACTTGAACTGACATAAAGTGCCACCCCACCAACCCGTTTATTTATCCTATTTCTATCAAAAAGATCATAACCATTGAGCCGGACCGTGTCCACGTGCTCATCCCTCAACCATGTCAACAACCCCCCACTGCTTCTCTGACTATGACCCCCTCCCCCTTGACCACATCAGATCTTCCTCAAGGAGCTTCACATGAGGATGTTTTAAATGCAATTTTGATGTGGTTGCACAAATGAGTATTTACTGTTGAAATACAACAGAGAGACGAGATGACACAGAGACGAGCCGAACCTCAGATTAACACTACTGTATATATATATATATATATATATATATATATATATATATATATATATATATATAGGAAAATAAGTATTTGAACACCCTGCGATTTTGCAAGTTCTCCCACTTAGAAATCATGGAGGGGTCTGAAATTTTCATCTTAGGTACATGTCCACTGTGAGAAAAAAGAAAAAAAAATCCGGAAATCACAATGTATGATTTTTTTTTTTTAATAATTTATTTGTATGTTACTGCTGCAAATAAGTATTTGAACACCTGTGAAAATCAATGTTAATATTTGGTACAGTAGCCTTTGTTTGCAAGTACAGAGGTCAAATGTTTCCTGTAGTTTTTCACCAGGTTTGCACACACTGCAGCAGGGATATTGGTCCACTCCTTCATACAGATCTTCTCTAGATCTTTCAGGTTTGGAGTTTCAGCCCCCTCCAAAGATTTTCTTTTGAGTTCAGGTCGGGAGACTGGCCAGGCCACTCCAGGACCTTGAAATGCTTCTTACGGAGCCCCTCCTTAGTTGCCCTGGCTGTGTGTTTGGGGTCATTGTCATGCTGGAAGACCCAGCTATGACCCATCTTCAATGCTCTTATTGAGGGAAGGAGGTTGCTTGCCAAAATCTCGCAATACATGACCCCATCCATCTTTCCTTCAATACGGTGCTGACCCCTTTGCAGAAGAGCACCCCCAGAGTATGATGTTTCCACCCCCATGCTTCACGGTTGAGATGGTTTTCTTGGGGCTGTTCTCATCCTCTAAACATGGTAAGTGGAGTTGATTCCAATAAGCTCTATTCTGGTCTCATCTGACCACATGACCTTCTCCCATGCCTCCTCTGGATCATCCAGATGGTCACTGGTGAACTTCAAACAAGCCTGGACATGTGTTGACTTGAGCAGGGGGACCTTGCTGCCCTGCAGGATTTTAAACCATGACAGCATCATGTGTTACTAATGTAATCTTTGTGACTGTGGTCCCAGCTCTCTTCAGGTCATTGACCAGGTCCTCCTGTGTAGTTCTGACCTTTCTCAGAATCATCCTTACCCCACAAAATGAGATCTTGTATGGAATCCCAGACCGAGGGAGATTGACAATCATCTTATGTTTCTTCCACTTTCTAATAAATAATCATAACAGTTGTTGTCTTCTACTAAGCTGCTTGCCTGTTGTCCTGTAGTCCATCCCAGCCTTGTGCAGGTCTACAGTTTTGTCCCTGGTGTCCTTAGTCAGCTCTTTGGTCTTGGTTATGGTGGACAGGTTGGCATGTGATTGATTGAGTGTGTGAACATGTGTCTTTTATACAGGTAACAAGTTCAAACAGGTGCGATTAATACAGATAAAGAGTGCAGAATAAGAGGGCTTCTTAAAGAAAAATTAACAGGTCTGTGTGAACCAGAATTCTTGCTGGTTGGTAGGTGTTCAAATACTTATTACAGTAACATACAAATAAATTATTAAAAAAATCATACATTGTGATTTCCGGATTTTTTTTTTTTTTTTGGATTATGTCTCTCACAGTGGACATGCACCTAAGAGCAAGGGCGTAGGTTTGGTCTCAGCTTTGGTAGGGACAATACCACCCCCCCCCCCACCCGGCCCCCCTGCTCACCACCATCACCCCCTAACCCACTCATACCATTAGACGCACAAGTACAGCATAATACATATGACGACATAATGCTGAATAATTTAACACTTTATTTACAATATTAAGTGTGTAGGCAAACAAACAAATAGCTTAAATAACAAAATTGCACCCAAAATCACGAATCTATTCTATAGGCCTACACCTGAGAGAACAAGACAACAACAAAAAATACTTGTGGAGCTAACAAAAAAAAAAAAAAAAGTTTTTGCAAACAAGATGTATAATCTATTCTCTTCATCAATAATGCAGTTGTAGGTATCTGGCAACCTAATTTGCCAAAAAAAAAAAGGGATTTCCAATGATATACAAGGGCTGTCAATAAAGTAACGGTCCTTTTTATTTTTTTCAAAAACTATATGGATTTCATTCATATGTTTTTACGTCAGACATGCTTGAACCCTCGTGCGCATGCGTGAGTTTTTCCACACCTGTCGGTGACGTCATTCGCCTGTGAGCACTCCTTGTGGGAGGAGTCGTCCAGCCCCTCGTCAGAATTCCTTTGTCTGAGAAGTTGCTGAGAGACTGGCGCTTTGTTTGATCAAAATTTTTTCTAAACCTGTGAGACACATCGAAGTGGACACGGTTGGAAAAATTAAGCTGGTTTTCAGTGAAAATTTTAACGGCTGATGAGAGATTTTGAGGTGATTCTGTCGCTTTAAGGACTTTTCACGGTGCGAGACGTCGCGCAGCGCTCTCAGCCGCCGTCGTCAGCCTGTTTCAAGCTGAAAACCTCCACATTTCAGGCTCTATTGATCCAGGACGTCGTGAGAGAACAGAGACGTTTCAGAAGAAGTCGGTTTCAGCATTTTATCTGGATATTCCACTGTTAAAGGAGATTTTTTTTAATGAAAGACGTGCGGACGGGTCCGCGCGTCGGGACGCAGCCGCCGCGACGCTCCGCCGCGACGCTCCGCCACAGGAAAAACACCTCCGTTGGAAGCCTTAAGGACAAGTTGGAACATGTCCTGCCTGTTAAACAATTTCTCATATACTCACTCCACTGAAAGCCATCAAAAGCCGCCTGGATTTTACAAATGGTTATCAACACGGAGGTGTTTTTCCTGTGCCGCCGCACCGCGTCGGCTGCGTCCCGACGCGCGGACCCGTCCACGTCTTTCATTAAAAAAATCTCCTTTAACAGTGGAATATCCGGATAAAATGCTGAAACCGACTTCTTCTGAAACTTCTCTGTTCTTTCACGACGTCCTGGATCAATAGAGCCTGAAATGTGGAGGTTTTAAGCTTGAAATAGGCTGATGACGCCGCCTGAGAGCGCTGCACGACGTCTCGCACCGTGAAAAGTCCTTAAAGCGACAGAATCACCTCAAAATCTCTCATCAGCTGTTAAAATTTTCACTGAAAACCAGCTTAATTTTTCCAACCGTGTCCACTTCGATGTGTCTCACAGGTTTAGAAAAAATTTTGATCAAACAAAGCGCCAGTCTCTCAGCAACTTCTCAGACAAAGGAATTCCGACGAGGGGCTGGACGACTCCTCCCACAAGGAGTGCTCACAGGCGAATGACGTCACCGACAGGCGTGGAAAAACTCACGCATGCGCACGAGGGTTCAACCATGTCTGACGTAAAAACATATGAATGAAATCCATATAGTTTTTGAAAAAAATAAAAAGGACCGTTACTTTATTGACAGCCCTCGTATATGGTGTATTACGGTAAACGTAAGCCTGTGATGTCATAACACAGAGGAAAAACACGGAAGTTTCACACTAGTGCGCCGCTGATTCTCATTACCGTAAGTTCTCATGTAAGCCCTCACTCTGAAAAATTTCAACACTGACAGCAAGCCAAGAACCCGTGCTTTCCAACAGTGTGCTATATGTTGCATATATTACAGTAAAGTGCGTTCGGTGACTTTTGAAACGAGGGAAAAGTATGAAAAAGAGCGCAAAAGTGACAGAAAAGTACAGAGACAGACAGCAAACATAAATGTAGTATTTTTTGAGGAAAAGGCAGGATGTTAGTGTCATTTGTGAAGGTGTGTGTGCGTGTTTGTGTGGGTGTGCAGTTTATTTTAAGTGTGGCGCACAGCATTGTTCGCAACTCCTCCCCCCCGCCCTTCTTGTTTTTCTGCACCGGAGCAGTGTTGCCAGATATGAAATATGAAACTATCGTACCAAAACCTCAAAATTATCGTATTTTGGGAGAAATTATCGTACACAAACAAAACGCATACAACGTAGCTATTTTAGCGGTTTTTTTTTTTAAATTTACAAAGAATTTTATGTCACATTTTTAAACAGTAATTATATTAATGGGGAAACTATGGCACAAAAAGAACGCAAATGCACAAGCAAATGCACTACCAGACTGTGAAGTAACACAAACGTTAATTACCAGACTAGAAAGAGTCGAATTCAACCTCGAGGTCGCTGTCGTCATCCGATGCCACTTGTGCAGATTTTGTTGAACACAGAAAAAATGTTGACACCTCCATAAGGAACTTGAACTTTTTTTTTTCTTGTATATCTCTTTGCTCTTGTATTTTGTTCGTTTGTTATTGCATTTGTTGAAATACAGTTTCGAAAAAAAAAAAAAAGATGTTGGTTGGGGAATCTTCCTGTCCTGTCCTGCAGAGATTGGATGGGAACTCATTCAAATGACTGTCCCGGCAGCCCAAAGCCAGCAGCAGCCCTGTGTGTGGTGTGTCTTTGATGCCGCCTGAGTGCAACGCCTGCAAAATGATTCTTGGGTGTCAGAGAGAGATGCGTGTTTGGGCAACCAACTGAAATTATCGTACATATTTGGGGTTTTTTCCCATTATTGATCGTACAGAGGGCAAAACTATCGTACAAATACGATAATTATCGTACATCTGGCAACACTGCACCGGAGCCACCCATCCTCTGCGCTCCGGGACCTCCCACTTTACAAATGAAGCACTGCCTGCCACGAGATGCGCTTTGTTTACGTCCACGTGAGAAGAACGTGAGCCAGTGAAATTGCAATATGGGTAACCCTGTCATTCTGGCACGTCGAAAACACAAAACGTGACGACTAAAATGATAGTATCGAGTTCGCAAAAAAATAGTGAATGATTTTGTTATATAAACAAAAATGCTAAATATTGGTAGGGACTATTTTGCCATCCCAAAATATTGGTTGTGACTTGTCCCTATGGTCCATATGCAAACCTACGCCCCTGCCTAAGAGGACAAATTCAGACCCCTACATGATTTCTAATGGGGAGAACTTGCAAAATCGCAGGGTGTTCAAATACTTATTTTCCTCACTGTAAGTAAGTTCCTTCGGGTCTTAAGTCCCTTCGGCTGCTCCCTTGTTTGCACTCGGGGTCACCAGAGCAAATCCAAGGTGGATCTGCATGTTGAATTGGCACAGGTTTTACGCCGGATGCCCTTCCTGACGCAACTCCACAGTACATGGAGAAATGTGGAAAGGGTGGGATTTGAACCTGGAACCTTCTGCACTGAAACCAAGCGCATTAACCACTTGGCCACCACCCCTGCTATTTATTTTCCTCTGTGTGTGTGTGTGTGTGTGTGTGTGTGTGTGTGTGTGTGTGTGTGTGTGTGTGTGTGTGTGTGTGTGTGTGTGTGTGTGTGTGTGTGTGTGTGTGTGTGTGTGTGTGTGTGTGTGTGTGTGTGTGTATATATATATATATATATATATATATATATATATATATATATATATATATATATATATATATATATATATATATATATATATATATATATATATATATATATATATATATATATATAGTATTCAATGCTATGAGATTTATTTTCAGAGTAATCAAGAACTTTTAGGTCAACCTCCTGTGCAGAAGTAAGTTGAAAAGAATCAATTGACGTCATAAAAGAGTTGTAATTGACAAAAAATGCGACTAAATATGGTATAACTGTTTCATATAAACCAGTATGTAATATGGATTTTGTCAAAAGTTGTCTCATAACAAAAGGAAAACAAAACAAAAATCATCACAAAAATCCCTGTAGATAAGCGATAGTGAAACAATAAGTAACATTTTTCTCCATGAGGAGCAATCATTTAAAATTATCCAAATCCGCAAGCTCTCTTATCATAATGACT
Source organism: Thalassophryne amazonica (assembly GCF_902500255.1). NCBI lineage: Eukaryota > Metazoa > Chordata > Actinopteri > Batrachoidiformes > Batrachoididae > Thalassophryne > Thalassophryne amazonica. The sequence continues at coordinate 11,166,262 of NC_047120.1, forward strand.
TTCGCTTCCTCCGGAGCTCCGTTTAATCTGATCCACACTTTACAGTTCCTGGTCCATGTCGCTTGTATTTTTTATTTTTTTTTTCTGCTTACAAAGGACTCTGGCTTGTCCTGCAATCTCCACATTTGTCTTTGTCAAATGTTTATTTACATACATCTCTGTTCCTTTCAGATTTTTTGTTTGCCTTAACAATTCATTCTTAAACTTTCTGTTCACAAACCAAACCAAAAAATGAGGTGGGCTTCATAGATAATTGGCAAAGCTTCTGGGGGAAACCTGGTGTTGTTAGGAGAGACGGCATCCATCCCACTTTGGATGGAGCAGCTCTCATTTCTAGAAATCTGGCCAATTTTATTAAACCCTCCAAACCGTGACTATCCAGGGTTGGGACCAGGAAACAGAGTTGTAGTCTTACACACCTCTCTGCAGCTTCTCTCCCCCTGCCATCTCCCCAATACCCCATCCCCGTTCAGACAGTGCCTGCTCCCAGACCACCAACTACCAGTAAAATTCTATTTAAGCATAAAAATTCAAAAAGAAAAAAAAATAATATAGCACCTTCAACTGCACCACAGACTAAAACAGTTAAATGTGAGTTATTAAACATTAGGTCTCTCTCTTCTAAGTCCCTGTTAGTAAATGATATAATAATTGATCAACATATTGATTTATTCTGCCTTACAGAAACCTGGTTACAGCAGGATGAATATGTTAGTTTAAATAAGTCAACACCCCCGAGTCACACTAACTGTCAGAATGCTCGCAGCACGGGCCGAGGGGGAGGATTAGCAGCAATCTTCCACTCCAGCTTATTAATTAATCAAAAACCTAGACAGAGCTTTAATTCATTTGAAAGCTTGACTCTTAGTCTTGTCCATCCAAATTGGAAGTCCCAAAAACCAGTTTTATTTGTTGTTATCTATCGTCCACCTGGTCGTTACTGTGAGTTTCTCTGTGAATTTTCAGACCTTTTATCTAACTTAGTGCTTAGCTCAGATAAGATAATTATAATGGGCGATTTTAACATCCACATAGATGCTGAGAATGACGGCCTCAACACTGCATTTTATCTATTATTAGACTCAACTGGCTTCGCTAAAAATGTAAATGAGTCCACCCACCACTTTAACCATACTTTAGATCTTGTTCTGACTTATGGTATGGAAATTGAAGACTTAACAGTATTCCCTAAAAACCCCCTTCTGTCTGATCATTTCTTAATATCTACATTTACTTTAATGGACTACCCAGCAGTGGGGAATAAGTTTCATTACAGTAGAAGTCTTTCGGAAAGCGCTGTAACTAGGTTTAAGGATATGATTGTTATGTGCTGACGCGGGTCAGAGAACCGAACCAGCATCTGACAAGGGCCCAGCGCTAAATAACCAGAAAGCGGTTCCAAAAACAAAACAAATTTATTTCCCTCCTGTGCAATAATTTGTGTACAACATAAATGTTCGGTTGTCTGGCGAGGTGAAGGACGGCGCCCTCTCCAGGGCCCAAATGGATCAAAGCCCAACGCTTCTGGACTCAGATTCACCGCCGAACACCCCCCAGGTGGATACGACAAACTGACTCTGTGAAGGACGGAAAAGGTGAGGTAAGTCAACAGAGCTACAATAAATATCCTTCAAAGGCACACACTATCAGCAACACATTCAGGTCTGAATTTAAACTTTATGTAAATGAGCAACTTCTCACAACAGGTGGAGGATCATCAATCCGTACGCCACGACAGTGAGGAGCAAACTGCACAATTCTCATCAATGTTCAAATATACTGCGTAACAAAATACCAAATTACTGTTAACACTTATTCAGACAATCATCACCTCTGATGTGTGCTGACAGCATGTGTCCCTCACCCGTCCTCCTTCACTGGCACGATGTGTCAAACCCTGGTGCGGTCCTCAGCGTCTCACAAACGAACATCACAAGGTCGAGTTCCCGGCAATTCTGCTCGAATCACTCATGGCTTAAATGCAGAACGCCATCTCATTATCTGCTTCAGCTGAAAGTCTTTAAGTTTGCACGTGAGCATCATCCACAGGTGCTGCAAGTCGTTAAGCCTGCATGTGAACATCCTCCGCAGGTGCAGCCAATAGTTCTGATGAAGGTGAAGAACTCTTCCGCCAGCACCTTCTCCACAGAAAAAACCAGTCTGCATACCACCTGGAGAGCAAAGAAAAGAAAACAACACCAAAACGTCCAGCCAAACCCCCCAACACACAACGATTCCTTCTTTGTTATGTTGTCCAATGCCATATACCAACAGAGTGCAGAGTAGCTACCTAAACTCTGTGAGTGATATAGATTATCTCGTCAATAGTTTTACATCCTCATTGAGCACAACTTTGGATGCTGTAGCTCCTCTGAAAAAGAGAGCCTTAAATCAGAAGTGCCTGACTCCATGGTATAACTCACAAACTCGCAGCTTAAAGCAGATAACCCATAAGTTGGAGAGGAAATGGCGTCTCACTAATTTAGAAGATCTTCACTTAGCCTGGAAAAAGAGTCTGTTGCTCTATAAAAAAGCCCTCCGTAAAGCTAGGACATCTTACTACTCATCAGTAATTGAAGAAAATAAGAACAACCCCAGGTTTCTTTTCAGCACTGTATCCAGGCTGACAGAGTCAGAGCTTAATAACTTCATGACTTTCTTTGCTAATAAAATTTTAACTATTTGAGAAAAAATTACTCATAACCATCCCTGGTGGTTGGCTCTCACTGCGGTATTGTATCACTTCCTGTTCCGGAGCACAGCGGTGTTTTTCTGTATCTGTTAGCTGTTTAATCTGCACAGTTAGATTGATCTAGTTATCTAGATTACGATTTGTTTCCCAGTGTAATCTTTACGTGCCTTAACTAAAGCACTCCTTCTGCTGAATCACCTCTAAATTATTTACACATTATTCACTTTGCGTGTTTTTAGGAATCCGCTAGCTTAGCGTAGCTACTAGCTCTTAGCCGATTTAGCATGGCGGCTTCTCCTGTCTCTCCCGCACTTTTCTGCTCTGGGTGTGAAATGTTTAGTTATTCCTCGGCCTCCTTTAGCAGTAACGGTACTTGTAATAAGTGTAGCTTATTCGTAGCTTTGGAGGCCAGGCTGGGCGAATTGGAGACTCGGCTCCGCACCGTGGAAAATTCTACAGTTAGCCAGGCCCCTGTAGTCGGTGCGGACCAAGGTAGCTTAGCCGCCGTTAGTTCCCCCCTGGCAGATCCCGAGCAGCCGGGAAAGCAGGCTGACTGGGTGACTGTGAGGAGGAAGCGTAGCCCTAAACAGAAGCCCCGTGTACACCGCCAACCCGTTCACATCTCTAACCGTTTTACCCCACTCGACGACACACCCGCCGAGGATCAAACTCTGGTTATTGGTGACTCTGTTTTGAGAAATGTGAAGTTAGCGACACCAGCAACCATAGTCAATTGTCTTCCGGGGGCCAGAGCAGGCGACATTGAAGGAAATTTGAAACTGCTGGGTAAGGCTAAGCGTAAATTTGGTAAGATTGTAATTCACGTCGGCAGTAATGACACCCGGTTACGCCAATCGGAGGTCACTAAAATTAACATTAAATCGGTGTGTAACTTTGCAAAAACAATGTCGGACTCTGTAGTTTTCTCTGGGCCCCTCCCCAATCGGACCGGGAGTGACATGTTTAGCCGCATGTTCTCCTTGAATTGCTGGCTGTCTGAGTGGTGTCCAAAAAATGAGGTGGGCTTCATAGATAATTGGCAAAGCTTCTGGGGAAAATCTGGTCTTGGTAGGAGAGACGGCATCCATCCCACTTTGGATGGAGCAGCTCTCATTTCTAGAAATCTGGCCAATTTTCTTAAATCCTCCAAACCGTGACTATCCAGGGTTGGGACCAGGAAGCAGAGTTGTAGTCTTACACACCTCTCTGCAGCTTCTCTCCCCCTGCCATCCCCTCATTACCCCATCCCCGTAGAGACGGTGCCTGCTCCCAGACTACCAATAACCAGCAAAAATCTATTTAAGCATAAAAATTCAAAAAGAAAAAATAATATAGCACCTTCAACTGCACCACAGACTAAAACAGTTAAATGTGGTCTATTAAACATTAGGTCTCTCTCTTCTAAGTCCCTGTTGGTAAATGATATAATAATTGATCAACATATTGATTTATTCTGCCTAACAGAAACCTGGTTACAGCAGGATGAATATGAATACACTAGAAGTCTTTCAGAAAGCGCTGTAACTAGGTTTAAGGATATGATTCCTTCTTTATGTTCTCTAATGCCATATAACAACACAGTGCAGAGTAGCTACCTAAACTCTGTAAGGGAGATAGAGTATCTCGTCAATAGTTTTACATCCTCATTGAAGACAACTTTGGATGCTGTAGCTCCTCTGAAAAAGAGAGCTTTAAATCAGAAGTGTCTGACTCCGTGGTATAACTCACAAACTCGTAGCTTAAAGCAGATAACCCGTAAGTTGGAGAGGAAATGGCGTCTCACTAATTTAGAAGATCTTCACTTAGCCTGGAAAAAGAGTCTGTTGCTCTATAAAAAAGCCCTCCGTAAAGCTAGGACATCTTTCTACTCATCACTAATTGAAGAAAATAAGAACAACCCCAGGTTTCTTTTCAGCACTGTAGCCAGGCTGACAAAGAGTCAGAGCTCTATTGAGCTGAGTATTCCATTAACTTTAACTAGTAATGACTTCATGACTTTCTTTGCTAACAAAATTTTAACTATTAGAGAAAAAATTACTCATAACCATCCCAAAGACGTATCGTTATCTTTGGCTGCTTTCAGTGATGCCGGTATTTGGTTAGACTCTTTCTCTCCGATTGTTCTGTCTGAGTTATTTTCATTAGTTACTTCATCCAAACCATCAACATGTTTATTAGACCCCATTCCTACCAGGCTGCTCAAGGAAGCCCTACCATTATTTAATGCTTCGATCTTAAATATGATCAATCTATCTTTGTTAGTTGGCTATGTACCACAGGCTTTTAAGGTGGCAGTAATTAAACCATTACTTAAAAAGCCATCACTTGACCCAGCTATCTTAGCTAATTATAGGCCAATCTCCAACCTTCCTTTTCTCTCAAAAATTCTTGAAAGGGTAGTTGTAAAACAGCTAACTGATCATCTGCAGAGGAATGGTCTATTTGAAGAGTTTCAGTCAGGTTTTAGAATTCATCATAGTACAGAAACAGCATTAGTGAAGGTTACAAATTATCTTCTTATGGCCTCGGACAGTGGACTCATCTCTGTGCTTGTTCTGTTAGACCTCAGTGCTGCTTTTGATACTGTTGACCATAAAATTTTATTACAGAGATTAGAGCATGCCATAGGTATTAAAGGCACTGCGCTGCGGTGGTTTGAATCATATTTGTCTAATAGATTACAATTTGTTCATGTAAATGGGGAATCTTCTTCACAGACTAAAGTTAATTATGGAGTTCCACAAGGTTCTGTGCTAGGACCAATTTTATTCACTTTATATATGCTTCCCTTAGGCAGTATCATTAGACGGTATTGCTTAAATTTTCATTGTTACGCAGATGATACCCACCTTTATCTATCCATGAAGCCAGAGGACACACACCAATTAGCTAAACTGCAGGATTGTCTTACAGACATAAAGACATGGATGACCTCTAATTTCCTGCTTTTAAACTCATATAAAACTGAAGTTATTGTACTTGGCCCCACAAATCTTAGAAACATGGTGTCTAACCAAATCCTTACTCTGGATGGCATTACCCTGACCTCTAGTAATACTGTGAGAAATCTTGGAGTCATTTTTGATCAGGACATGTCATTCAAAGCGCATATTAAACAAATATGTAGGACTGCTTTTTTGCATTTACGCAATATCTCTAAAATCAGAAAGGTCTTGTCTCAGAGTGATGCTGAAAAACTAATTCATGCATTTATTTCCTCTAGGCTGGACTATTGTAATTCATTATTATCAGGTTGTCCTAAAAGTTCCCTAAAAAGCCTTCAGTTAATTCAAAATGCTGCAGCTAGAGTACTGACGGGGACTAGAAGGAGAGAGCATATCTCACCCATATTGGCCTCTCTTCATTGGCTTCCTGTTAATTCTAGAATAGAATTTAAAATTCTTCTTCTTACTTATAAGGTTTTGAATAATCAGGTCCCATCTTATCTTAGGGACCTCGTAGTACCATATCACCCCAATAGAGCGCTTCGCTCTCAGACTGCAGGCTTACTTGTAGTTCCTAGGGTTTGTAAGAGTAGAATGGGAGGCAGAGCCTTCAGCTTTCAGGCTCCTCTCCTGTGGAACCAGCTCCCAATTCAGATCAGGGAGACAGACACCCTCTCTACTTTTAAGATTAGGCTTAAAACTTTCCTTTTTGCTAAAGCTTATAGTTAGGGCTGGATCAGGTGACCCTGAACCATCCCTTAGTTATGCTGCTATAGACGTAGACTGCTGGGGGGTTCCCATGATGCACTGTTTCTTTCTCTTTTTGCTCTGTATGCACCACTCTGCATTTAATCATTAGTGATCGATCTCTGCTCCCCTCCACAGCATGTCTTTTTCCTGGTTCTCTCCCTCAGCCCCAACCAGTCCCAGCAGAAGACTGCCCCTCCCTGAGCCTGGTTCTGCTGGAGGTTTCTTCCTGTTAAAAGGGAGTTTTTCCTTCCCACTGTAGCCAAGTGCTTGCTCACAGGGGGTCGTTTTGACCGTTGGGGTTTTACATAATTATTGTATGGCCTTGCCTTACAATGTAAAGCGCCTTGGGGCAACTGTTTGTTGTGATTTGGCGCTATATAAAAAAAAATTGATTGATTGATTGATTGATCCCAAAGACATATCGTTATCTTTGGCTGCTTTCAGTAATGCTGGTATTTGGTTAGACTCTTTCTCTCAGATTGTTCTGTCTGAGTTATTTTCATTAGTTACTTCCTCCAAACCATCAACATGTTTATTAGACCCCATTTTATTACAATTATTATTTTATTAAAATTTTATTACAGAGATTAGAGCATGCCATAGGTATTAAAGGCACTGTGCTGCGGTGGTTTGAATCATATTTATCTAATAGATTAGAATTTGTTCATGTAAATGGGGAGTCTTCTTCACAGACTAAGGTTAATTATGGAGTTCCACAAGGTTCTGTGCTAGGACCAATTTTATTCACTTTATACATGCTTCACTTAGGCAGTGTTATTAGAAAGCCTTGCTTAAATTTTCATTGTTACGCAGATGATACCCAGCTTTATCTATCCATGAAGCCAGAGGACACACACTAATTAGGTAAACTGCAGGAATGTCTTACAGACATAAAGACATGGATGACCTCTAATTTCCTGCTTTTAAATTCAGATAAAACTGAGGTTATTGTACTTGGCCTCACAAATCTTATAAACATGGTGTCTAACCAGATCCTTACTCTGGATGGCATTACCCTGACCTCTAGTAATACTGTGAGAAATCTTGGAGTCATTTTTGATCAGGATATGTCCTTCAATGTGCATATTAAGCAAATATGTAGGACTGCTTTTTTGCATTTGCGCAATATCTCTAAAATTAGAAAGGTCTTGTCTCAGAGTGATGCTGAAAAACTAATTCATGCATTTATTTCCTCTAGGCTGGACTATTGTAATTCATTATTTTCAGGTTGTCCTAAAAGTTCCCTGAAAAGCCTTCAGTTAATTCAAAATGCTGCAGTTAGAGTACTGACGGGGACTAGAAGGAGAGAGCGTATTTCACCCATATTGGCCTCTCTTCATTGGCTTCCTGTTAATTCTAGAATAGAATTTAAAATTCTTCTTCTTACTTATAAGGTTTTGAATAATCAGGCCCCATCTTATCTTAGGGACCTCAGTACCATATCACCCCAATAGAGCGCTTCGCTCTCAGACTGCAGGCTTACTTGTAGTTCCTAGGGTTTTTAAGAGTAGAATGGGAGGCAGAGCCTTCAGCTTTCAGGCTCCTCTCCTGTGGAACCTGCTCCCAATTCAGATCAGGGAGACAGACACCCTCTCTACTTTTAAGATTAGGCTTAAAACTTTCCTTTTTGCTAAAGCTTATAGTTAGGGCTGGATCAGTTGACCCTGAACCATCCCTTAGTTATGCTGCTATAGACTTATACTGCTGGGGGTTTCCCATGATGCACAGTGTGTTTCTTTCTCTTTTTGCTCTGTATGCACCACTCTGCATTTAATCATTAGTGATTGATCTCTGCTCCCCTCCACAGCATGTCTTTTTCCTGATTCTCTCCCTCAGCCCCAACCAGTCCCAGCAGAAGACTGCCCCTCCCTGAGCCTGGTTCTGCTGGAGGTTCTTCCTGTTAAAAGGGAGTTTTTCCTTCCCAAGTGCTTGCTCACAGGGGGTCATTTTGACCGTTGGGGTTTTTCTGTAATTATTGTATGGCTTTTGCCTTACAATATAAAGTGCCTTGGGGCAACTGTTTGTTGTGATTTGGCACTATATAAATAAATTTGATTTGAAACCGGATGATGATAACCAGTTTCAACTTTTTGTCTTTTCTTGAAACTGAATGGCAGTCAGCAATATCAGTACTATTAATGTAGATGTCCTTGGAGGAAAAAACTAAACAACCTGTTGCTCCAGGGAGTGAGTTTCTTCTCGCGTGTCCTCAACATCACCGGCACCACTGCCCACAGCAGCGACCCCAGCATATGTCCGATGATTAATGTTCAGTCCTGAAACAATTACTTCCTCCATCCTCATTTGTTGCTCAAGGTCATCAACACGATTTTCCAGTGATCTAATCTTACTGTCTTTCTCTTGCAAGACTTTTTTGAGGTCACGAACCTCCTTCAATAAACAAAGCAGTTCAGTTTTCTTTTTCACCACTCCACTGAGTTCCTCTAAAATTCAAGGAGAGTTTGATCTCATCCAGATCTTCACTGCTAATGGCTTTTTTTGGCATACTGAACAGTTAGGAAGAAAAGGTTGTTCCTTATGGGCAGTAACTACACAGACTAACCGCGGAGGACTCGTCCCCGATGTTACGCCACTGCTGGATAGTGGCTGAACAAGCCTCGCCAGAGCCCGGGCCTGCTGGTAGATCAGTGCAGCCAAGCCCAGGCCAGATGGTGCCGCCGCTGTCGGCACTCGTCAGCCCACTCCGGCACTCATCAGCTCTTCATTTAAAATAATTAAATGAAATAATAAAAATAAAACCAGAATTCCTTTTCAGATTTTGTGCAAATATTTTGAAACTCCTTCCAGCTCCCACAATATGAATAGTTGTAATAAGGTGCTGAGTTCAAACAATATGTGGTAGTGTGGTAAGAGGCCGGCTTGGCCTTTTTGGCCCATTCAATTGTCTTTTGTCGTTCTACGATGTCGTTTTTTTCTTATAGCGTGGCACTTTGTGCGCTTTTACGCACGTTGTCTGGAGGCTGGGAGTGCGGCTCCACTGGGGTCTTGAGCAGACCGGTGCGTCTTCTTACTGGTGAGTTGCTGGTTTCTGTCTTTTATAAACAATTATAAATTATTTTGGTCTGTTAATGTGGTGTTTACATCACAGCGGGACCAGGCTGCACCTCCCGCGGTGGCTGCTGGGGACAGCTGCGTCGGCTTGATAATTTAGATGCTGGCCACGCCTTGCGTAACTCCTCCTGCTGCTGATTTCCTGGATCCTGGGTATTTGACCAAGCTGCATCTTGTTAATAGTCTGGTAATAAATTGGACTTTGTACAGACATTGTAGGGGTTACAAAGCCAGAGGTGAGCGAAAAAAAAAAGACAAATAACATATCGCGTGCTGGCTTTGTGATCCACATTTATCCCATACCTGTATTTTATTGAGTGTGTCGTTTTTTTTATCATCGCCCTACGTGTTTAATGTGGTTTTTAACTGTAATATATTGGTGTTTGGTTTATTTGCATGTTTTCTTTTTTTGTGGATGAGAGTTTTGTAATTTTATTGAGTTTGGGTTTCTGTTTTTTTTTTCTTCCACTTAGTGTTTTTTTTTTTCTATATTGGTAAATGGGGTGATTTTAACTAATCAAGGTTGGGAATAAATAAAGGCATATTCTTTTTATAGTTAATTCTTTTTTGGTCTCTGTTCCCCTTAATTCAAAAAGGTAAAAACGAACCTGTGTCTGCCTTGTGCAGGGTCCTAGGCCTATCCTAGGTGGCGTTGTCAGCAACTTTGTCAATCTGTTGATATTAGGTCTCCAACCTGAGCGCTATATCGCTCTCTCTCCCATCATCCTGCCACATTTTGGCGTTGTCGGCAGGATTACCAGGAAATTAAGGGGGCAGAGACTTTTTATTTTGTAGTAGTATTGGTGGTTTAAATTGTTAGATTTTTCATAAAAAGGTATCCAGAACAGCGGAGGTGGTGTTAGGACCCAAACTTTTAGGATCTCTTTTTTTTGGGGGGGGGGCTTTTGGCATCTTTCTGTTGAGAAAGGGTCGTAACACGGACCCGCAACAGGGGGCGCAAATGAACGGACAATGGATAAGACAAAGAGTAACAATTTAATGTTGTGAATCGCACAACTAAATACAGATACAGATAATGCCAATTGTACACAAGGTGACGTGCGGGCAGGCTCGAAGATAGGAGACCTCTGGCGATCAGAGAGCCGGGACCCACACAGCTTCCACCACCAACGGCCTGAAGAACACCGGAGCCACCAAGTCCTGAGTCCCCAGGTGGTCACCGTCTTCGGTTGCAAACCCTGGTACTGCTGGCAGAAGATGACAAAACAGTTATGGTGAGTGTGTATCCACACACCCAGTAATCCTTGGAACTAGTTCCTTCGGGAGGGAGAACCTCCACCTCCAGATACGTTATCACTCGTGCAGCTCCTGTTTGTCTTCCTTCTGGATGGAGTGAGAGACGAAGACCGTCGTCCTCTCACTATCCGCTAATCCAGTCTTCCAGACTTCACTGGTACGCGGCTGCACACAGATCACAGTTTAGATACACTGAATAACAACAGCAGAGAAGAATTACCTTCGATGGTAGTTGATTTCTCGGCGAGGAGGTGGAGTAATGATCCGGCTTTTGTAGAGGTGGTGGTGATTGGTGACAGCTGGTGTAAACGAGTGACAGCTGTCACTCTCTGTCTCGGCGCCCTCTCATGCTTGAAGCCCGCACTCCAAGCAGGGCGCCGACTGGTGGTGGTGGGCCAGCAGTACCTCCTCTTCAGCGGCCCACACAACACTTTCCTCAGTTGACATGGAGGAGGAATTGCAGCAGTTAAAAGATCTTGTTTCACAGCTTCAAGTAGATAATGAGCAACTCCGTCGGGAGTGTGCGGTGGCTTTGGACCCAGATGGGGGCGCCTCTCAGCCGTCTGGTTCAGCAGTAAATACAGTGTCCCCTCTTCCCTCTGTCACAGAGCGATTTGTGGTTGTACCTCGGGACCATAGGTGCCCTATGTTTAATGGAAGGACTGGGCTGGGGATAACTGGGTGGGCCGAGGAGGTTGAGATGTGCATGCGTGCCCGACATCTGGCTGCTGCTGACCGTGCTTTGTTTATTTTTGATCATTTGGAAGGAGAAGCCAAACAGGAAATTAAGTTCCGTCCACCTGCTGAACGTGGGGACTCTGATAAAATTCTTGCCATTTTGAAGGAGCTTTATGGATGTCATCAATCTTACATCACTTTGCAGCAAGATTTCTTTGCTCGGCACCAACTTGAGGGTGAGAGCCTTCCGGAGTTTTCACTAGCTTTAATGTCTTTGATGGCTCGGGTTAGACAGCAGGCACCAGATGGGATCCCTAATGCCGAGGTATTGCTTCGAGGTATTACTGAACACGTTCTTGACAGCGCCTTGCGTCGTTAGCTAAAACAACTTGTTCGTAGGCAGCCAGACATTAGATTGATGGAGCTTCGGGCTGAGGCGATGAGGTGGGAGCGCAAGGGCCTACTAGGTGGTGCTAGAGGCCGTAGTTATTCTGTTCCCTCGGCTTTTGGCCTTCAGTGTGGCGTGCAAGGCAGTGTCCAGTCAAGTAAGCAGGGTGAGCCACCAGAGCCTGGTTTAAGCGAGCTTATGGACATATTAAAGCAGCAGCAAGAACAGTTGAATAAACTTACTCAAACTGTATCATTGCAGGCCCCTTATTCCTTAGAGAGTAGCTCAGGTTCAGTTGCATTAATTTGTTGTAGGTGTTGGCAAACAGGACACTATGCTAGGAACTGTACCCGTTCTCGGGTCTTTAATCAGCATCAACCCAGGCATGATAATCTGGGCTCAGGTGGGGAACCCTTAGGCTCACAGTTGGATACCGCCAGCGGACTGATTGCGCAATGTCCAAATATAGATGTGTCAGTCGGGGGTGTTTTGGTCTCATGTTTAGTGGACACTGGTTCTATGGTTTCTACCATTACAGAAAGTTTGTTCATGAAGCATTTTGCAACATGGGGTCAGGACCGCCTCTGTTTCTGTAATTGGCTTCAGCTTAGAGCAGCAAATGGGCTGGCAATTCCTTACATTGGCTATTTAGAACTTGATGTTGAGCTTTGTGGTAAGGTTATTCCGCATTGTGGCATTTTAGTGGTTAGGGATCCCCCTGGTGCTGTTTCTTCAGTTCCTGGTGTTCTGGGGATGAATGTCATCAAGCGTTGTTATGGTTCACTTTTTACTGCACTTGGCTCATCTCTTTTTGATACACCGGCTGTTTTAGAGGCCCCTAAACCGGTCCTCATTGCGTTACAGAAATGCCATGAGGTGGGTCCAGTTGAGGATTTGATGACTAGTACGGTAAAGGTCCGGGGTAGACGAGTGGTGCGGGTGTCTGGAGGTACCATGAAGTTGGTGGCTTGCACTTGTTCAGAGGAGTTTGATGGAGAGAGTGTTTTGTTACAGCCACCAGAGACAGTGTTAGCCGCGGGTTTACTTGTCTCCCCATGCCTGGTGAGAGTGGTTCGAGGGACTGCATATATCCCTGTGGTTAATGTGGGGACGAAGGCCATCCTGCTTTACCCACGGACCACTTGGTAGTCTGGGTGTGGCGCAGATTGTGAGCTTGCCAGCTGGGGTGACTGAGGATAGAACCCTGTTGGTGTCTATAAATTCTCAGGTTGTTTCGCCCTCTGTGCCTGATAGAATAGCATCTTTGGAACTACCTGCTTTAGGAGTTCAGGATCAGGAGAGGGTGAAGTCATTGTTGCAACGTTATGAGTCAGTCTTTGCCCAGCATGAAAACGACTTGGGATGTACGACTCTTCTATCACATGACATACCCCTGATGGATGATGTTCCAATTCACCAGAGGTATCGCCGTATCCCGCCTTCTGAATATGAGGCAGTTAAGGCGCATATAAATCAGCTGCTGGAGTCTCAAGTCATTCGGGAAAGCAGCAGTCCGTACGCTTCACCAATTGTATTGGTGAGAAAGAAGGATGGTGGCCTACGCCTTTGTGTGGATTACCGTTTGCTTAACAGTAAAATGCAGAAGGACGCTTTCCCCTTGCCTCGGATCGAGGAGACACTGGATTCATTGTCAGGTGCTGTCTGGTTCTCTACACTCGATCTAGCCAGTGGTTACAACCAGGTCCCTGTGACTGAGGCAGATCGTCCTAAAATGGCCTTTTGTACCCCTTTTGGCCTTTCTGAGTTTAACTGCATGCCTTTTGGCTTGTGTAATGCCCCAAGCACCTTCCAGCAGCTGATGCAGAGGATGTTTGGTGACCAGCAAGGTCAGTCTCTTTTGCTGTACCTTGATGATATTGTGGTCTACTCCTCCTCTGTTGAACAACATCTTCAGCGTCTGGACATGGTGCTTGGGCGGCTTAACACAGAAGGCCTGAAGGCGCGGCTTGAAAAGTGCTCATTTTTCCAGCGTAAGGTGGGGTACTTGGGCCATGTCATCTTGGACCAAGGGGTGTCGACGGACCCTGAAAAGATCAACGCTGTGTCTCAGTGGGAGCGTCCTACCAATACCTCAGAGCTGCGGTCGTTCCTGGGCTTTGCCAGTTACTACTGCCAGTTTGTGGAGGGATTTGCCAGGTTTGGCGGGCCCTCTACACCGGCTGGTGGCTGAACTGGCAGGTACAAAGTCCAAAAAGGGCTCGGGCAAAGCTTTAGAGGTGGTATGGACTCCGCAGTGTGAGCAGGCGTTCCAGGCACTAAAGTCCAAGCTAGTATCTGCGCCCGTTCTAGCTTTTGCAGATTTTTCTAAGCCGTTTATTTTGGAAGTGGACGCTAGTTATAGTGGGCTGGGGGTGTTCTCTCCCAAGAGACGGACAGTGGAGTAAGACCGGTGGCCTATGTCAGCAGGGGGTTGCGGCCCACTGAGCGCAACATGGCAACTTACAGCTCCATGAAGTTAGAATTCTTAGCGCTCAAGTGGGCCATGACGGAGAAGTTTCGTGAATACTTGTTGGGTCACAAGTGCATAGTGCACACTGACAATAATCCCCTGAGTCATTTCCAGACTGCAAAATTGGGGGCTACGGAGCACCGATGGGCTGCTCAGCTGGCTGCCTTCGATTTCGAAATCAGGTACCGTTCGGGTCGAAGTAACAAATGCTGACGCCTTATCCTGGCAATATTCAGGCTCTGAAGCCCTGGTCCAACAACTGCCTCGTACTGCAGCCCCTTTAGCTTTGCAGCATGGTCCACTGTCACATCCAGTTGAGGCTGCCACTCAGTCTCTAGTTTTAGCCCTTCCAGGCTATTCCGCTTCCGACCTTAGGTCTTTACAGGAGAATGATCCTCTGTTAGAAGAGGTTCTAGTGTTTTTGCGGCAGAGAATTCAACCTTCTGCTGTAGAGAGGCGGCGTCTGTCAAAATGTGCTTTGTTCTTGCTTCGCCAGCGTAAAAGGTTTGTGTAGCAAGATGGGGTCTTTTTCCGGCAGGCTTACCATCCTGATGGTGGGGAGGAATTTCTTCAGCTCCTTTTACCAGCTTCTCTAAGGCATGAGACCTTAAATCTTCATCAGCAACATGGTCATCAGGGCATGGAATGGACTGCAGAGTTGGTCCGTCAACGGTGCTATTGGCCAGGCATGTTTAAGGATATAAGAGATTGGGTCCAGGAATATGAGTGGTGCCAAGTAGCAAAGGATGCTGGTTCAGCATCACACAGCTACATGGGTCACCTGCTTTCCTCGCGGCCCAATGAGATCCTTGCCATAGATTTTACAATGCTGGAGCGCTTGCAGAATGGGTATGAAAATGTTTTGATCATGACTGATGTGTTCAGTAAATTTACTGTGGCAGTTCCAACACATGATCAAAGGGCTTCCACTGTGGCCCACATGTTGGTCTCAGAGTGGTTCTACAAGTTTTTGCGTTCCAAGTCGTCTGCACTCCGATCAGGGACGTAGTTTTGAGAGTGCCTTGATTCAGCAACTTTGCTCACTGTACAGTGTGGAAAAATCTCGTACTACGGCCTACCATCCAGCCGGCAATGGGCAATGTGAGCGCTTTAATTGCACTCTTCATAATCTGTTGCGGACATTGCCGTTGCCGCAGAAGCAGGACTGGGCTTCTTCTTTGCCTCAAGTCCTCTTTTGTTATAACACCACACCACATCAGAGTACAGGACAATCGCCGTATTATTTGATGTTTGGCCAAGAGCCAAGGCTTCCCATTGACTTTCTCTTAGGGAGGATTGAGGAACCTAGATTAGGTGAGGTGCAAGGCTGGGTGGCTGAGCACCAAGAGAAACTTAGGGTTGCTTTTATTTGCACTCAGGAGCGGCTTCTTGCAGCTGCGAATCATAGGAAAGAGCGCCATGATCAACGTGTGCGGTATGCACCACTGTCGGTAGGCCAGTGGGTGTATGTGAGGGATTATGCTGCGCACGGGTGTCATAAAATTCAGGATTTGTGGAATTCGGTGGTCCATCAGGTGGTGAGTATTCCATTTGGGGAGGGTGCAGTTTATACCGTGGCTCCTGTTGGGAACTTGCATAAGGTCCGGACTGTGCATCGTGACATGTTGAAAGCTGTCTTGGGACCTTTGGAGGGTAATCAAGCTCCACCTTCCTCTGTACCAGAGGCAGCCTCGCTTGAGGACTCTTGTTCCTCTGATAGTGAAGTGTTGCTCTTGGTTTCAGAATCCCATCGGCCTGTAGTTTCTCCTGTTCCCTTAGTAACCCCCGCCTTCTGTGTGACCGATCATAATTGGAGTGGAGCACCTGCTCTACAGTCATCTGAACCCTCGTCTTCCGCTGATGTTGATCAGCCGAGCACCAGTGCTCAGGCCTTGCGCCGAACCACTCGTTCTACGGCTGGTCAACATTCAAATATACATCGGCTTCCTCAGCCTCTGGGTAGTAATCAGGCTGCTGAGCAGGTTGCTAGAGTTCCAGAGCAAACTTCAAATCTTCAGGTTGCTATCTTTAGGCCTTTGTCTTGACCTTTTATCGTCGGGATGACGATATAAAGGTGGGGAGTAGATGTGGTAATGTGGAGTGTGCATGCCCTCCCCTACCTGTGTTTGGAAGTTCTTGATTGTGCGCACCTGGGTTGATTATGTTTTTGCAAGCACTTGGGTTCTGATTGTGTTTGAGGTGAGCCAGGGATATAAATTCAGCATTGTTTTGTGGCTTCGTTCCTCTTTCCTGGTCTCTCCCGTGCGGCAGCATTGGAGTGGCTTTACATGCTGTGGTGACTGCGTGCATTCATCATTTTCCTTCCTCTCTGGAGCTTTGGGTGGCTCTTTATTAGTGGCTTGGAGTGCTGCTTTACTCTGAGCACCACTGCGGCTTACAGCTGCCGCTGTTCGCGGGCGTGTTTGGGCCAACAGCGTCTGATTTGGGGTAAGCGGCCGGCTTCGCCTTTTTGGCCCATTCAGTTGTCTTTTGTCATTCTACGATGTCGTTTTTTTCTTATAGCGTGGCACTTTGTGTGCTTTTATGCACATTGTCTGGAGGCTGGGAGTGCGGCTCCACTGGGGTCTTGAGCAGACCGGTGCGTCTTCTTACTGGTGAGTTGCTGGTTTCTGTCTTTTATAAACAATTATAAATTATTTTGGTCTGCTAATGTGGTGTTTACATCACAGCGGAACCAGGCTGCACTTCCCGCGGTGGCTGCTGGGGACAGCTGCATCGGCTTGATAATTTAGATGCTGGCCACGCCTTGCGTGCCTCCTGCTGCTGATTTCCTGGATCCTGGGTATTTGACCAAGCTGCATCTTGTTAATAGTCTGGTAATAAATTGGACTTTGTACAGACATTGTAGGGGTTACAAAGCCAGAGGTGAGCGAAAAAAAAAAGAGAAATAACATATCGCGTGCTGGCTTTGTGATCCACATTCATCCCATACCTGTATTTTATTGAGTGTGTCATTTTTTTATCATCGCCCTACGTGTTTAATGTGGTTTTCAATGTGGGCTGTCAATAAAGTATAGGTCCTTTTTATTTTTTTCAAAAACTATATGGATTTCATTCATATGTTTTTACGTCAGACATGCTTGAACCCTCGTGCGCATGTGTGAGTTTTTCCACGCCTGTCAGTGACATCATTCGCCTGTGAGCACTCCTTGTGGGAGGAGTCGTCCAGCCCCTCGTCGGAATTCCTTTGTCTGAGAAGTTGCTGAGAGACTGGCGCTTTGTTTGATCAAAATTTTTTCTAAACCTGAGACACATCGAAGTGGACACGGTTCAAAAAATTAAGCTGGTTTTCAGTGAAAATTTTAACGGCCGAGAGATTTTGAGGTGATACTGTCGCTTTAAGGACTTCCCACGGTGCGAGACGTCGCTTAGCGCTCTCAGGCGCCGTCGTCAGCCTGTTTCAAGCTGAAAACCTCTACATTTCAGGCTCTATTGATCCAGGACGTCGTGAGAGAACAGAAGTTTCAGAAGAAGTCAGTTTCAGCATTTTATCTGGATATTCCACTGTTAAAGGAGATTTTTTTAATGAAAGACGTGCGGATAACCATTTGTAAAATCCAGGCAGCTTTTGATGGCTTTCAGTGGAGTGAGTATATGAGAAATTGTTTAACAGCTGGACATGTTCCAACTTGTCCTTAAGGCTTCCAACAGAGGTGTTTTTCCTGTGGCGGAGCGTCGCGGCGGCTGCGAGCCGACGCTGCAATCTGTCCACACGTCTTTCATTAAAAAAATCTCCTTTAACAGTGGAATATCCGGATAAAATGCTGAAACCGACTTCTTCTGTTCTCTCACGACGTCCTGGATCAATAGAGCCTGAAATGTGGAGGTTTTCAGCTTGAAACAGGCTGACGACGGCGCCTGAGAGCAATGCGCGACGTCTCGCACCGTGGGAAGTCCTTAAAGCGACAGTATCACCTCAAAATCTCTCATCAGCCATTAAAATTTTCACTGAAAACCAGCTTAATTTTTCAAACCGTGTCCACTTCGATGTGTCTCACAGGTTTAGAAAAAATTTTGATCAAACAAAGCGCCAGTCTCTCAGCAACTTCTCAGACAAAGGAATTCCGACGAGGGGCTGGATGACTCCTCCCACAAGGAGTGCTCACAGGCGAATGACGTCACCGACAGGCGTGGAAAAACTCACACATGCGCACGAGGGTTCAAGCATGTCTGACGTAAAAACATATGAATGAAATCCATATAGTTTTTGAAAAAAATAAAAAGGACCGTTACTTTATTGACAGACCTCGTATATTGGTGTTTGGTTTATTTGCATGTTTTCTTTTTTTGTGTGGATGAGAGTTTTGTAATTTTATTGAGTTTGGGTTTATGTTTTTTTTCCACTTACAGTGTTTTTTTTTTGTATATTGGTAAATGGGGTGATTTCAACTAATCAAGGGGTGATTTTAACTAATCAAGGTTGGGAATAAATAAAGGCATATTTTTTATAGTTGATTCTTTTTTGGTCTCTGTTCCCCTTAATTCAAAAAGGTAAAAACGAACCTGTGTCTGCCTTGTGCAGGGTCCTAGGCCTATCCTAGGTGGCGTTGTCAGCAACTTTGTCAATCTGTTGATATTAGGTCTCCAACCTGAGTGGTATATCGCGCTCTCTCTCCCACCCTCCTGCCTGTCATGTCCCGGCCGTTTCCAGGCTTCAGCCCATATGGCCATTCTTCATTTAGTTCTGTTCCTTTGGCATCAGCCTCGTTTTGTTAATTACCTTTTTCTTCATGTGGGTTTTTTTTTTTCCATGTTCTGCTTTTTGCTTTGTCACCTTCTTCCTTTGTTACTTTTCACCTCAGTTATGTTTTAATCTTGTTTTGTTATTGCCTCTTTCTTCACGTTTATTCAATGTTCTCATATTGCTTTGTCACTTTCTTTCTTTGTTACTTTACAGCTATGTTTTAGTTCCATTCTAGTTTATTCAGTCTGTTTTTATGTTTCTGCATTTAGTGTTTGTTTGCTTATGTTACTGTTCTCTCTTCTGTTGAGTATTTGGGTATTTCTGGTTTTGGTTTTCAGTTTTGTTTTCTTGTAGTTTCTTCTGTCTGTTCTAAGTAGGTTTATTGTAATATTTCCCATGATTCACTTATCACGTTCTTGTATGCTTTTCAGTTTTGATCTAGTTAGGGTGGTGTTCATGGTTTTCTTTGTACTATCTTTTATTGTCATGTTTGTATCTGATCACCTTTCTCTTGCTCCTGCTTGTCAGTTTCTCATTGTTTCCACAGTCTTTTCCGGATCACTGCACTCTCAGTTCCGCACCTGCACTTTGTCCTCTCAGTCAGCCACGCCCCTTCATCTGTCATTCTCTTGCCCATTTGTCACCGCCCTTCTGCATCATTGGCCTCTTAGCTGTCACCTGACCACGCCCCCTTTTCCAGGCCTTTCCTCCTCCACGTGCACCTCATTTCCTGATTAACACCTGTCCCTATTTAACCTGCGTCTGTTCACTTCTTCCCCGCTCGTTCGTTGATTCACTCACGTACCAGCCTCTTGTTTCGTTCTTGTTTTGCCAAGCCTTGTTTTTGGACTCTGTTTTGTGTTCTGGATCCTGTTTTTTGCCTCTGCTCTGACATACCTGTTTGCTCATGTTTTGACCTTGCTTGTTCTTTGGACCACGTCTTCAGCTTAATCCTTGTCAAGTACTTTTGCTCCGTGGACTGCCTTGCTGTTATCGATCCCAAGCCTGAATAAACCACCCTTTAAGTATATTTCCTTTTGTCGAGCCTGCATTTGTGTCCTGCCCTCGTCCAGTCCTGACACTGCCACAAATATAAAACATTACAATATAGCATAAAAGCAGAATACAAAAGTTGACTCAGTCAGTCCCAATGACAATGACAGCAAATGTTTTTCCTTTTTTTTCCCCAGCAACATAAATGGAAATGGTCATTGAATACTTGTATTTGGAACAATGGTCCTTATAGAAGCAGACTGTGCAAACAAGACAACATAAAACTAAATTAGCTAAGAAACTGACATAAAACTAAAAAAGTAGGGTTCACACTGACGCAAAATCATCCAGGCTCGACATGATAAAAAATTTACTGTAATCCCAGAACACAACATCCACAAGACACATGCGCGCTATGTTCAAAAATACATTTAGAATAACGTCTCTGGTTTTTTGTTTTGTTAAGGAAACATGTTGTTATGTGGGCCGCTGAAGAGGAGGTACTGCTGGCCCACCACCACCAGAGGGCGCCCTGCTTGGAGTGCGGGCTCCAAGCACAAGAGGGCGCCAGACCCAGAAGAAGTGACAGCTGTCACTCATCCTCAGCACCAGCTGTCACTCATTCATCATCATCATCATCACCATAAAGGCCGGACTGCAACTCCACCTCCTCGCAGAGAAATCGACTACCGAAGAGGTAATTTTCTCTGCTGACTCATATCGTTGAGTGATAATCTGAACTTCTTTTGCAGCCGTTATCCTGTGGTATTCGTCCTTATCTGTGGGATTGGCGTTTGGTGTGACAGCGATGGCTTCGCCTCACACCCCAAACCAGATAAGTGGTTTAAACAGGAGCTGCACGAGTGTGTGATTGGAGGTGGAGGTGCTCCCTCCTAACTGAGTGCAGACTGTGGATTACTGAGTGTGCGGACTCACTCATTCATCTTGTCTTTGTTTTCTGCCAGCAGTACCAGGGTCGACAGCTGAAGACAGAGGCCACCTGGGGACTCGGGACTTGGCGGCTCCGGTGTTCTTCAGGCCGTTGGTGGTGGAAGCCGTGTGGGACGTGGCTTCTCTCTCGTCGGGGGTCTTCTATCTTCGAGCCTGCCCACACGTCACCTGGTGTTAATTGACTTTACAAATTTTGTGTATTTAGTTGTGTGTTGTCACAACATTAAATTGTTACTTTTTGGCTTATTCATTGTCCGTTCATTTGCGCCCCCTGTTGTGGGTCCGTGCTACGACACCTTCCCAACACACGTTTGTGTGTAATGACTGTGTGTTTAAGAAGAAAACACACTTATTAAATAAAAATAAACGTGCTGCAGAGTAAATTCATCCAACACAAATAACAATGTTGATGAAAAGAAGAGTTTGCATTTAAAGTGCCTGATGCAGCTCTGCTGTTCAGATTAAAGTTACTGTGTAAAGCCTGGGTCCCACCGAATAATGAAGGATGAATAATGAGCCACGCAGCATGTTTTCTTTGCTACGAGAGGGTTTCTTCAACTATTGTGGGAGAATAGTGGCTCTTAGAGGCATTATTGTCAGTTAACGAGGCTCCTCTGAGTGGTGCTAATTTCAAGATGTTCAAATTTTAGCAACAACAGTGTGGGGCAGTTTGTGTACGAGCAGTTGTGTAGTCTACATGAAATGCAGGTAGACGCCATCTACTCACCTAAAAAGACCGGGAATTTTCATCTACCCACTTCAAATTGCCCCGGGGAACGTGACGGTGTAAATAAAATGAGCGCTTATTGACTGTAATTTCTTCTGACGGGAGCGTGCATTGCCACTTGTCGACAGGCTGATGCGGTCAAAGTTCAATCCAATCCAACTTTCGATGCTCTGAGCTGTGACGTACCTTTGCGTTGTCCAATAGGAACGACGTGTCGGGCCAAAACACGGAAGACTAGTGGCAGAAACTGATCTCTACAAAACAAATGTGTCACAGGACTGCTCATTTATGGAGCAGTTTTCTGAAGAAAAATCCTTGGAAATGTTTTTTGTTGTTGTTACCTCAGAATTTCTAAGTTTAGAACACTTGTAATTAAAATAGCTAAATAAATCAATAAATGGTTCTTTAGAAACCTTTCATCTGTAAATTAAAACCTGTTATTTCAGATTAGATAATTTCTTGTTTAACATAAGGAACCTCAGACATTTATTTTTAGACAAAATAACATGGAAATTTGTACATTTTGTAAAGTCTGGTAGATTACTTATATCTCATTTCAACCAGAAAAACAGACACTGTAAATAAATACAAATGTTTATCATAAATGCAACAGGAAATAATTTAACAATGACTGCAGTGTGATTGTAAAGTAGGATTTCTGTGACATAAACCTCATGATGATTTTTTTAATGGTCATTTCAACTTGTAATTTTGCCAAAATATGTAATTGCCTTTAATGTTATCAGGACAGAGTCATTTCTAAAATATGAATTTGAGCACAGTAAGTGGAGAACTTCTACGTGTGCAAATATCTTTTGACTTTGATTCGTGGACATTTTTAATGATCCGTTCATTTATTGTTAAAATATAAAATGAAACAGCTTTTTAAAAAATAATAAAATAGTTGCTGTTGAAAGAGCCTTTCATTTAGAAGCAGGTGATGTTATGCTGGATTCTCGGGACCAGATGAAGGTCTCTTCTGCAGCTTTGAACTCTGGTGGTGTTGCTGAAGAGCAAAGATGTTTTCTTTCGACTGGACTTCGTGGTTTTCAGCTCATCAATGGAAGTTTGGAATCCCTGTGTAGTCTGATTATGGACTTGTGCTTAAAACTTGGCTTAGTATGAGCTATTAAATTTTGGTTAGTCTTTAGCTTACAAATGCACTTTTTGATATATATTCTTGTTAAAGTGTAAATAATTGTTTATCGCACATGTTATAGTTTTCTGGTAAATTTTTTAGATAAGCTGTGTTGGTACATAGTTTTTAATCACTCACAATGAAGGATCATTATAAAATTCTCAAATGTATTAATTTTGGATGAGGAAATTGTTACATTTGTCTTTTGTTAAGCATATTCTATTTCTGAAATGACAAAAGGTGGTGTTACTATGTTTCTTTTTAGAGCTGTCAACTCTTAAGACTTGGATTTTGATTGGTTGTCAGGCATGTTGTGATAATTAACCCACATAAACTCCAAAAGGAATTACCATCAAAGCGGGATCTTTATCATACAATTTTAGAATTTTGTAGTTTTACAAGTCACAATGTTGTTGTGACTTGTGTTGCTATGTAGTAGTATGACGTCACATCAAGTCGGAAATGTCCAGACCACACCAAGTTTATAAGTTGTAAGAATAGGGTTGCCAACCGTCCCTTGAAAAACGGAATCGTCCCTTATTTGGAAATAAAAGTGTGTGTTCCGTATTGACCTGAAACGGGACGCAGTTTGTCCCGTATTTCTGTGAGAATCAAAAAGTCTGTAAAATGTCAATGGACTTGACTGGCGCTTTATATGGAAACTTACGGTAAATTTGATCCCAGCCTCTCTCCTGCTTTTCACCAATGAGCTGACAGACACGAGTTGACAATACAGAATCACTCTTATCTCATTGGTCGAGGGACATCTGCTCGCAAGAAGATACCGACGTCATGAGCCGACGACGGTCGCTGGACGACAATAACAAAGCAGCATGGCTGATATCGATACAGACATCGACACTGGCACTGCAGATATGCCCACAGACAGCAATGTCTGTAACGTCGTTACTCCTCCTCCTAAAAAAAAAAAAAAAAAAAAAAAAAAAGAATGCAAAAATACAGGGGCGAATGAGAAAAGGAAAAATGGCTGGGTGGAAAAGGTGCGCGACAACAGCTATAAGTATTGTTTACTTTTCAGACTTTATTTTTTGCACTTTTTATCACACTAAATGTGTAAATGTGCACTGTTACATTGTTTGCACTGTTACATTGTTTTGGATGATGCAAATTTTCAATTTTTTTTTTGTTAATTTATACAATTTTAAGTTAAGCACTACAGAGAAAGATTTATTTTTAAAGAATTTTTTTTTATTTTATGCTTTGAAGCAGGACAGAATGCTCATATTGAAATTGAGTGAAAATTTATTTTGCACTAAAAATAAATTGCTAAATAATTTGTTTTCCACGTGTTCATATCAGAACAAATGCATGTATGCATCTACTTAAATTCAGGGTCAAGTCAACAGTCAAATGGTTAAAAATTGTTTCACACAGACGCTGGGAAGGATGAAGGCAATGGTTGGTCGGCCCTGGCGGTGAGATGTCCCTTATTTATTTTTCAGAGAGTTGGCAACCCTATGTAAGAACCAGTTTGAATAGCGTTCCAATGCATTTTTACTAGTTGAAAGTAGTACATTTACCAGTTACCTGGGTTTGTCTCGCCTGTCTTTATTCTGTGAGCTCACTCTGGCGGCATACAGTTTCCATGGTTACTCCCAAGTCTCGCGATGCTTGGAGTTCCTACGCGGGAATTTGGAACTGGTATTGAATTAAACATGGTGACGTGTGTCAGGTAGAATGCTATAAGACCAGCTAGATGGATATAAAACGCATAAGACACACTTACATTTGTTAGAGTTTTGCCTGTAATCTACAGATGTCTCTTGAGCTTGAGTCCTGTTGGCTGTTGGATAGTGTAGTTTTTAAATGACTGGAATTGGTAAGTGGCATACTCTCTGGTATTAGTTGCATGGTTGTCTTCATACTGTACTTTTGTGCCACTGATTTGGCCTACAATGTTTTTGTCATGGGTTGAAAAGGTTTCTGTAAATTAAAGCATCTACCATATTTTCATTGTTGTATGTGAATTTTCTGGGAGCTAGCGTCTGTCCTTCAGCCTAGCTGCTGTTTTAATGGAACTTAATGTATATTAATACTTGCTTGTTTATACTGGGTGGGTTTCCACAAAGCCTACAGGTTCCACTCCCCCATCTGGACCTGATGATGGACTGTCAACTTCAACAGAGATTGTGGTATATAGGAGGTGTGAGGCTCTGCAGCCGGTGCATGCTCATGTAGACCGGTGTGTTCTGTTTTGTTTATGCGTCTAAACTGTACACAAACAACGTGGGGGCATGCGGATAATATGAAGGGTGAATCTTGCAGCTGCTGAATTTGGCAGTACAGGCTCATATCCCGTACTAAATAGAGGGAGGAAAAGTGAACTCTTGCAATATATTTAGTTGGGAGGTAATAATCTGCTCCTTATTATTGTTAAAAGAACTTTTCTTTCTTAATAACAAGGAGTCACAGTCACTTTTTTTTGAGTGACTGTGACTTAAAGTTGTCTTATTTACTGTTAAACAATACACAGTAGCTTGCATATGATACTTTTGGCTGGATTTAAACATTGTTTATTCCTGGTTTATGACCTGATTAAATTTCTTTGTTAAATTAGGTTTTCAGATGCCAAAAAAATAAATGTATTTGATCTTTGTATTTTTTTAATCACTCTTTTAGATTTACTGTTGTATACTGTATTTTGCAATTGGTGCAAATTACTTACTCACATTCTGACACATTTCTCACATTTATAGTGGCAAATATAGAATATAAATGATCAGCTGGAAAGTATTTGTTGTTATGGTGTTAAAAATGTTAATAACCAGGGGCGCATACGCACGGGGTTGATGACGGGCAAAAAACACAGTCTACCCACTTCAAAAATGTAGACTACACCACTGTGTACGAGGTTTTAGAGGCATGTGCGTGGTGCTTACAAAGCTGCTAAATGCCCATTATCTGTGCGCCTGGAAGCTACGCAGGACCTGAGAGGCTATTTTTGGAGCGGCTGCCCTCTTGCGCACACAAGTCCACCTGCTCTGTGCGCTGGACTCTGTATATAAAATAATTATTTTTTAGCGGATTAATCATTTTCTACCAAACCTTGGATGCTGAAAACACCTCTAATCGCTTCTGGAATCACAGAGGACTGTTTTAGCTGGACGCTATTTTCCTCTTTCCTGCTCCATGTGGAATGTATTTTGAACAGCTTAAGGTATCTCTTTTTAATGTTTTTATAACTAGATAAAACAGTTCCTAGCTGTTAAGGTATGTCTATGTTTGATATCTTGTTTATGTTTATGTGTGTGTGCACTGAGGCAGTGACTCATCATGCTCCAAATGAGCATTTAGGCAGAAGCCAGGTCACAAAAGAGTGATTTTTCAGTCAGTAATGGACGAACACAAAGTTAAAATTTGGATGACTGTGTGAAAGTGGCTGTGTTTAAAACCGTGGAAGAAATGACGCCAGTGAAGTCATGAAAAGCAGCGCAGAGCTGTGCAGCCATACAGAAGGAGAGCACGCAAAGACCAATTTTGAAGACATAACACATAGTTAAAAGTTGTATCACGGTGACTTGTAAGCTGCGCAAGAAATATATATATATTTTTTTAAGTGATCCACATCAGTTGCAGCAGCAGGTGTATATAATTAAAGCAGCCACCTCATTGTGCATGCAGAACGGCAGTGCACGTGCGCAAAAGAGCGATTTTGTAGAAATAAATGGACGAACACAAAGTTAAAAGTGGGATCACGGTGTGAAAATGACTCTATTTAAAGCCAGGGTTAAAAAAAAGCCACTAAGCCATGGATGGAAAGGAAGCCAGTGAAAAGGATGTTCAGGAACCTTGGTTTGATTCCAGCTGGTCTGGTGCATTACAGGTGGACAGCAACCTGGTGCACATCGCATAATCAATCAATCAATGAATCAATTTTTTTATATAGCGCCAAATCACAACAAACAGTTGCCCCAAGGCGCTTTATATTGTAAGGCAAGACCATACAATAATTATGTAAAACCCCAACGGTCAAAACGACCCCCTGTGAGCAAGCACTTGGCTACAGTGGGAAGGAAAAACTCCCTTTTAACAGGAAGAAACCTCCAGCAGAACCAGGCTCAGGGAGGGGCAGTCTTCTGCTGGGACTGGTTGGGGCTGAGGGAGAGAACCAGGAAAAAGACATGCTGTGGAGGGGAGCAGAGATCGATCACTAATGATTAAATGCAGAGTGGTGCATAAAGAGCAAAAAGAGAAAGAAACAGTGCATCATGGGAACCCCCCAGCAGTCTACGTCTATAGCAGCATAACTAAGGGATGGTTCAGGGTCACCTGATCCAGCCCTAACTATAAGCTTTAGCAAAAAGGAAAGTTTTAAGCCTAATCTTAAAAGTAGAGAGGGTGTCTGTCTCCCTGATCTGAATTGGGAGCTGGTTCCACAGGAGAGGAGCCTGAAAGCTGAAGGCTCTGCCTCCCATTCTACTCTTACAAACCCTAGGAACTACAAGTAAGCCTGCAGTCTGAGAGCGAAGCGCTCTATTGGGGTGATATGGTACTACGAGGTCCCTAAGATAAGATGGGACCTGATTATTCAAAACCTTATAAGTAAGAAGAAGAATTTTAAATTCTATTCTAGAATGAACAGGAAGCCAATGAAGAGAGGCCAATATGGGTGAGATATGCTCTCTCCTTCTAGTCCCCGTCAGTACTCTAGCTGCAGCATTTTGAATTAACTGAAGGCTTTTTAGGGAACTTTTAGGACAACGTGATAATAATGAATTACAATAGTCCAGCCTAGAGGAAATAAATGCATGAATTAGTTTTTCAGCATCACTCTGAGACAAGACCTTTCTGATTTTAGAGATATTGCGTAAATGCAAAAAAGCAGTCCTACATATTTGTTTAATATGCGCTTTGAATGACATATCCTGATCAAAAATGACTCCAAGATTTCTCACAGTATTACTAGAGGTCAGGGTAATGCCATCCAGAGTAAGGATCTGGTTAGACACCATGTTTCTAAGATTTGTGGGGCCAAGTACAATAACTTGAGTTTTATCTGAGTTTAAAAGCAGGAAATTAGAGGTCATCCATGTCTTTATGTCTGTAAGACAATCCTGCAGTTTAGCTAATTGGTGTGTGTTGGTACATAGTTTTTAATCACTCACAATGAAGGATCATTGTGAGTGATTAAAAACCGCGGGATTGTACTGAAGCTTCTGTTTTTGGACTGCGTTTAAAAATGTGACATCTTTAAATGTTGCTGTGAATTGAAAACCTACTCTTTAAAGGGACCAGGTGTAGGAGGGCTGGAGGTTTGGACCAAACCCATGCCTAAACATGCGCCAACATCTCGTTATCACGTAGTAGCCTCTAGTGAGCCACAACCGACCTGTCATTAGAGCCTCAAATGGCTCGCATCAGCCACACTAAGCCACGTAGTTAATGAAAACAGCAGAAAGAGCTCCTTTCTGCTGTTTTCTTCACCCTCTTCTGCCAGCCTCTTCTGCCCCTCTTCTCTCTCTTCCTTTCTTCAAACACTTTATTTTTGGGTCAACAAGGCCCCTTATGAGCCTAGCTAAGCTACCATCTGGCTTCATTTGTTGTTTCATTCTTTGACAACTTTTAACAAATTAATAGCCTGGTGTTTTTAGGGTTCTTTCAAATTTTTTAAGATTACTTGCTGAACTTTTCAAAATAATAGCGAATTTACAGGAAAGCAATTTTCCTTTTCTGTACTTTACAACACTGCTCTTCAAGTTTTAACCTTTTTTATAAATTCACAAAGACTTTTAATCTGTAGTAAACTTTTTAAAAGTAACCAGAATGCATTTTCAACAAACACCTTCCACCTCTAGGGTCAAGCAAGCTGACAACGGACCTGCCTGCAAAGTATCAGCCATCCTGTCGGTAAAACCAGCCGACACTGAAGCATTGGATTGCTGGGGAGACCGCTGGTCTAACCCCTGGCCCAAGTGAGCTCACGTTGCAAAGAGCCAAACACATGAATGACGGCTGGACGGTTCATCCAAACTATCTCTTCAATGGATCAGAGCTAAGAGACCCAGTTAAAGGTTCTAGAAAAAGGGTTTTGTTGTCAATGGATGCAAAGTGGCTTCTTTTTAAACATATTCATATATTTGTTTAATAATTTTCTTAATAATAATTGGCTTCAAATTTCATCACTAAATTCTAATCAGATTTATTTACTTAGTCTATAAGCTTTAACTCACTACTTTCTTTCAACGTCTCATTAGTAAGCAAATTGTGCCCATAAATTAACTTATTTAATCATTGTCCACTCAAAAATACCAGTAAACTGTCCATTTCTTGTATATTTGTAAATAAAATGTAAATATTTCTGCTGTGGTTCATTTTGGTCAATCGTATCGCAGAATTCACTTTCAGATTTGAGACTGATTAATAAAATTTGAGACTGACTCATTAAAGGTTGTTTAAATTAAAGTACCTTTGCTTTAAATAGGTGGTGCTGTTGTGAGAGTGTAGGAACACGGACCCACAACAGGGGGCGCAAATGAACGGACAATGGAGGAAGTCAAATAACACTTTACTGTTGTGAATGAGCACAACAAACACGGCAGGTCACAATAGTATGCA
Source organism: Thalassophryne amazonica (assembly GCF_902500255.1). NCBI lineage: Eukaryota > Metazoa > Chordata > Actinopteri > Batrachoidiformes > Batrachoididae > Thalassophryne > Thalassophryne amazonica. The sequence continues at coordinate 11,195,604 of NC_047120.1, forward strand.
ATGAAGTCAATTTACAGAACGTGTCATGTGGGCAGGCTCGAAGATAAGAGACGTCTGTCCAAAGCAGAACCGGAACCACACGATTTCCTCCGCCACCGAACCCCGGGAATACTGGAGCCGCCAAGTCCCGAACTCCCAGGTGGCCACTGCCTCCGCTTGTCGGATCTGGTACTGCTGGCGAGGAACAAAAACAGTTAGATGTAGGTGTGTTTATACCCAGCAACACGTATGGTGGGAAATCCACCTCCACCTCTCGTCGAAAAGTCTGCTGTCAAAAAACACAAAGCAACAATATTCTTCTGTCGAAAAGACAACTTGATTGGCTGAGCTCGTTACCTCCTAAGCATAGCGATATCTCGGCAAAGAAGTGGAGATGTCGTCCTGCTGATATACGATTGAAGATCAGATGATTGGTGACAGCTGTCACAGGTAATAAGTGACAGCTGTCACCCCAGCTGCTCCTGTGAGGCGGCGGCGCCCTCTGGTGCCTGGAGCCCGCACTCCAGGCAGGGTGCCCTCTGGTGGTTGTGGGCCAGCAGTACCTCCTCTTCAGCAGCCCACACAACAGGACCCCCCCCTCAACGGGCGCCTCGTGGCGCCCGACCAGGCTTGTCCGGGTGGCGGCGGTAGAAATCGGCCAGGAGGGCCGGGTCTAGGATGAAGCTCTTCTTCACCCAGGAGCGTTCTTCGGGTCCGTACCCCTCCCAGTCCACCAGACCAAGCCGGCCCACCATCGATGACCCGGGCAGGAGGCGGTGCCGGACCCGGAGCACAGAGGGGTGAGGTGCGATGCGGTTTTATCCGGGACACACGGAAAACAGGATGGATCCGCAGTGAGGCCGGAAGCTGAAGCCGCACTGCGGCTGGACTGATGACCTTGAGTATCTTGAAGGGACCGATGTAACGGTCCTGCAGTTTAGGGGAGTCCACTTTGAGGGGAATGTCTTTTGTCGACAACCACACCTCCTGCCCTGGCCGATATGCAGGGGCCGGGGTCCGCCGGCGGTCTGCATGGGCTTTAGCCCTCGTCCGGGCCTTCAGCAAAGCAGAACGGGTGGCGCGCCACACCCGACGGCACTTCCGCAGGTGGGCCTGGACCGAGGGCACACCGACCTCTCCCTGGACCACCGGAAACAACGGGGGCTGGTACCCCAGACACACCTCAAAAGGGGAGAGGCCGGTGGCAGAAGACACCTGGCTGTTATGGGCATACTCGATCCAGGCCAAATGGGCACTCCAGGCCGCCGGGTGCGCGGCCGTCACGCAGCGCAGGGCCTGTTCCACCTCCTGATTGGCCCATTCTGCCTGCCCGTTGGTCTGAGGATGATACCCGGACGAGAGACTCACCGTGGCCCCCAGTTCCCGGCAGAAGCTCCTCCAGACTTGCGAGGAGAACTGGGGACCGCAATCGGAGACGATGTCTGTTGGAATCCCATGCAGCCGGACGACGTGGTGGACCAGGAGGTCTGCTGTCTCCTGGGCAGTCGGGAGCTTCGGGAGGGCCACGAAGTGGGCCGCCTTGGAGAATCGGTCCACTATCGTGAGGATGGTGGTGTTGCCCTGGGACGGCGGGAGGCCCGTGACAAAATCCAGGCCGATGTGGGACCAGGGGCGATGAGGCACAGGCAGCGGCTGGAGCAGTCCCGGTGCCCTGCGGTGGTCAGCCTTGCCCCTGGCACAGGTGGTGCAGGCCTGGATATAATCCCGGACGTCGGCCTCCAGGGACGCCCACCAGAAGCGCTGCCGGACAACTGCCACGGTTCTTCGCACCCCCGGATGACAGGAGAACTTGGAACCGTGACAGAAGTCCAAGACTGCAGCCCTGGCCTCTGGTGGGACGTAACGTTTGTTCTTCGGCCCGGTTCCGGGGTCCGGGGTCCGGGCTCCGTGCCAGGGCCTCCCGGACGGTCTTCTCCACGTCCCAGGTGAGGATGGCCACGATAGCGGACTCCGGGATGATAGGTTCCGGTGCATCCGACAACTCAGTTTTGACTTCGTCTTCATGCACCCGGGACAAGGCATCCGATCTCTGGTTCTTGGTCCAGAGGTGGTAGGTGATCCGGAAGTCAAAACGGCCGAAGAACAGTGACCAGCGGGCTTGCCTGGGGTTCAGCCGCTTGGCGGTCCTGATATACTCCAGGTTCCGGTGGTCAGTGAAAACCGTGAATGGCACGGACGTTCCCTCCAACAGATGTCTCCACTCTTCAAGAGCCTCTTTCACCGCAAGGAGTTCTCGATTGCCGACGTCATAGTTCCGTTCAGCCGGGGTCAACCTGCGGGAAAAATAGGCACACGGGTGAAGGACCTTATCGGTCTCTCCGCTCTGGGACAGCACGGCTCCTATCCCTGAGTCAGAGGCGTCCACTTCAACCATGAACTGGCGGCTAGGGTCGGGCTGCACCAAAACTGGCGCAGTAGAGAACCGTCGTTTCAACTCCTTGAACGCGGCTTCGCACCGATCCGACCAGGTGAAGGGGACTTTTGGAGAGGTCAGGGCTGTCAGGGGGCTAACTACCTAACTGTAGCCCTTAATGAACCTCCTATAGAAATTAGCGAAGCCGAGGAACTGTTGCAGCTTCCTACGGCTTGTTGGTTGGGGCCAATCTCTCACCGCCGCAACCTTGGCCGGATCAGGGGCGACGGAGTTGGAGGAGATTATAAACCCCAGGAAGGACAAAGACGTGCGGTGAAACTCGTACTTCTCGCCCTTCACAAACAGTCGGTTCTCTAACAACCGTTGCAGGACCTGACGTACATGCTGGACATGGGTCTCAGGATCCGGAGAAAAGATGAGAATATCGTCCAGATATACGAAGACGAATCGGTGCAGGAAGTCCCGCAAGACGTCGTTAACCAAGGCTTGGAACGTCGCGGGGGCGTTGGTGAGGCCGAACGGCATGACCAGGTACTCAAAGTGACCTAACGGGGTGTTAAATGCCGTCTTCCATTCGTCTCCCTTCCGGATCCGAACCAGGTGATACGCATTTCTAAGATCCAGCTTAGTAAAGATTTTGGCTCCATGCAGGGGGGTGAACACGGAATCTAACAATGGCAACGGGTATCGGTTGCGAACCGTAATCTCATTCAGCCCCCTGTAATCAATGCATGGACGGAGTCCGCCATCTTTCTTGCCCACAAAAAAGAAACCTGCCCCCATCGGGGAGGTGGAGTTCCGGATCAGCCCGGCAGCTAATGAGTCCCGGATGTAGGTCTCCATTGATTCGCACTCAGGTCGTGAGAGGTTGTACAGTCTGCTGGACGGGAACTCAGCGCCTGGAACCAAATCAATGGCACAATCGTACGGACGGTGCGGGGGAAGGGTGAGTGCCAGATCCTTACTGAAGACGTCAGCAAGATCATGGTACTCAACCGGCAGTGCCGTCAGATTGGGAGGGACTTTGACCTCCTCCTTAGCCTGTGAACCGGGAGGAACCGAGGATCCTAAACACCCCCGATGGCAGGTTTCGCTCCACTGAACCACCACCCCAGACAGCCAATCAATCCGGGGATTGTGCTTCAACATCCATGGGATGCCCAAAATCACGCAGGAGGTAGAAGGAGTTACAAAAACTCAATCTCCTCCTGATGGTTTCCAGACACCACCAGAGTTACTGGTTGTGTCTTGTGTGTGAGTAAAGGGAGGAGGGTGCCATCTAGTGCCCGCACCTGCAATGGCGAAGGAAGCGCCACCAGAGGGAGCCCTACCTCCCTTGCCCATCTGCTGTCTAGCAGATTCCCTTCCGACCCCGTGTCCACCAGTGCTCGGGCTTGAAGGGTTAAATCCCCGCTCAGGATTGTGACTGGGAGTCGTGTGGCAATTTGTGTGTGTCTTACTTGAATGTTTTGACCCCCCCTTAGCCCAGTCTCTAAGGGCGAGTGTTGTCGTTTTGGCCGTTTGGGGCAGTTTCTCTGTGTGTGCTCAGTTGAGCTGCAGAGAAAACACTCTCCACGGATCAGCCTCCCCATTTTGGCCCTGTGCATTTCCCTAACAACGGCAGCAGGGGGAGCTGTTGCCCCACAAAGCGCTGCGGCTGTGGAGCGTGGGGAAGGCGGCCCCTTTTCGAACCCGGAAGGGAGAGGGGCGGCGCGTATCCGGTCACGTCCTTCGCCTCGCTCCCGACGGCGTTCCTCCAACCGATTGTCTAACCGTATAACGAGATCGATAAGCCCATCTAAATCCCGCGGTTCCTCCTTAGCTACCAGCTGCTCCTTCAGAACCAACGACAGTCCGTTTATGAAGGCGGCGCGGAGCGCAACGTTATTCCAGCCGGACCTCGCAGCCGCGATGCGGAAGTCGACTGCATAAGCGGCTGCGCTCTCGCGTCCCTGTCTCATTGACAGCAGCACTGTTGAAGCGGTATCTCCTCTGTTAGGGTGATCAAACACTGTTCTGAACTCCCCCACAAACCCAGTGTATGCTGATAACAACCGTGAGTTCTGTTCCCAGAGCGCCGTAGCCCAGGCGCGTGCTTTACCCCGAAGCAGAGCAATCACATAAGCTATCTTACTGGCATCAGTCGCATACATGACCGGACGTTGTGCGAAGACGAGCGAACACTGCATAAGAAAGTCCGCGCACGTCTCCACACAACCCCCGTACGGCTCTGGAGGGCTTATCTATGCTTCAGGGGAAGTTGGGAGGGGTCGTTGAACGACCTGTGGAACGTCACTGTTGCGCACAGGATCGGCAGGAGGGGGAGCCACAGCAGCGCCCTGAGGGCGCGCTTCCACCTGCGCGGCAAGAGCCTCCACCCTGCGGTTAAGGAGAACGTTCTGCTCGGTCATTAGATCCAACCGAGCCGTAAAAGCGGTGAGGATTCGCTGCAACTCACCGATCATGCCTCCTGCAGACGCCTGTGCGCCCTGCTCTTCCATTGGCCGTTCAACAGCCGGTTGACGCCCCTCGGGGTCCATGACGTTGGCCGAGATATCCTGTTGTGAGAGTGTAGGAACACGGACCCACAACAGGGGGCGCAAATGAACGGACAATGGAGGAAGTCAAATAACAACACTTTACTGTTGTGAATGAGCACAACAAACACGGCAGGTCACAATAGTATGCAATGAAGTCAATTTACAGAACGTGTCATGTGGGCAGGCTCGAAGATAAGAGACGTCTGTCCAAAGCAGAACCGGAACCACACGATTTCCTCCGCCACCGAACCCCGGGAATACTGGAGCCGCCAAGTCCCGAACTCCCAGGTGGCCACTGCCTCCGCTTGTCGGATCTGGTACTGCTGGCGATGAACAAAAACAGTTAGATGTAGGTGTGTTTATACCCAGCAACACGTATGGTGGGAAATCCACCTCCACCTCTCGTCGAAAAGTCTGCTGTCAAAAAACACAAAGCAACAATATTCTTCTGTCGAAAAGACAACTTGATTGGCTGAGCTCGTTACCTCCTAAGCATAGCGATATCTCGGCAAAGAAGTGGAGATGTCGTCCTGCTGATATACGATTGAAGATCAGATGATTGGTGACAGCTGTCACAGGTAATAAGTGACAGCTGTCACCCCGGCTGCTCCTGTGAGGCGGCGGCGCCCTCTTGTGCCTGGAGCCCGCACTCCAGGCAGGGTGCCCTCTGGTGGTTGTGGGCCAGCAGTACCTCCTCTTCAGCGGCCCACACAACAGGTGCCCTGAGGTAATTAGATATTATTCTAATTAAATAATTATTAAACCCTAAAAGTGTTAATTATTTTGGATAAAAGACAACTTTTCAGTTAGCTGATTATCTGTTATCGAAGCTAACTTTTTGTTTAACTGTGCCCACCACTGGCTTTGGTACAGAAATCCACCATCGACGACCTCATTTCTTAATTTAAATTAAATTCAGAAACCACAGCAAAAATACTAGATCTAGTGCCTTGTCCTTGGTTATCACCTCGGTCTGGTCCTTTGGGGCAACTTCTTTTACTGCTGCTCAGGGGAAACTTGATCTCCAAACAAGATCCTGCAGAAAAAATTGGATTGTAAAAATCAAGTCAAACATCTTTTTTCCATGATGGTCAACAGTTTTACTGATAACTTTGTCTACTTTTAGACTTTGTTTTTTAAAAAATATTCTGAAAATACAGTTTTAATAATGTGTAAATACTCTATTTATTATGCCCTGTTGTTTTTACAAGACCGTAGTGAGACCAGCTGTCTTGTACTGCTGAGAGACGGTGACACCAACAAAAAGACGAGAGGCGGAGCTGAAGATGTTAAGATTCTGTCTGGGAGTGACGAGAATGGACAGTATGAGGAATGAACATATCAGAGGGACAGCTCAGGTGGGACGGTTTGGAGATGAAGTCAGAGAGGTGAGATTGAGATGGTTTGGACATGTGCAGAGGATGGAACCAGAGTATATAAGGAGAAGGATGCTGAGGATAGAGTCACCAGGCAGGAGGAGAAGAGGGAGGCCAAACCTACGCCTACCATCCCCTTGACCACAATAGATCTTCCTCAAAGAGCTTCATATGAGTATGTTTTAAATGCAATTTTGATGTGGTTGCACAAATGAGTTTGATCATTTTTATAGTCAAAATCACTGAAATCCTGTATTTCCTGTTGAAATACAAGAGAGAGACAAGAGACGAGACGAGCCTCAGATTGTGCAACCCCTCACAAAGTGGACTGAGCATGTGCTTGTTGCCATTTCTCAGAATGTTTCCAATATCATGTTTGAAGACACTTTTATATGTCTTAAATTCCACAGTGTTCTGTAATGTATTTCACATATGTGTGTAATATTTATGTCTTGTTGATCTGATATACATCCACAATCCATTTATTAATAATTGATGTAAATATAGTCAAAAACATATTCAGTGACTTGGAAATGTTCATGTATCCATCCCCTAACTTGTCTGAAAAAACTGGCAATAAAACTAATTATTTACAGCTAATAAGCATACGAGGTCTATTAGATAAGAAACCGACACCAATCATGCTTGAACCCTCGTGCGCATGCGTGAGTTTTTTCACGCGTGTCGGTGACGTCATTTCCCTGTGGGCAGGCCTTGAGTGAGATGTGGTCCAGCCCTCTTGGTTGAATTCCTTTGTTTCACATGCTGCTGGAGATGGCGCGCGTTGCTTTATCAAAATTTTTTCTGGACCTGTGAGGAATATCCAAGTGGACACTATTCGAGAAATTAAGCTGGTTTTCGGTGAAAAGTTTAACGGCTGATTAGAGATTATGGGGTGTTTCTGTCGGTGTAAGGACTTCCCACGGAGCGGGACGTCATGCAGCGCTTCCAGGCGCCGTTGTCGGTCTGTTTCGAGCTGAAAACATCCTAATTTAAGGCTTAATTCACCCAGGACGTCGTGAGAGAACAGAGAAGATTCAGAAGAGGCCGGCATGAGGACTTTATGCGGACATTCCACTGTTTAAGGACATTTTTTAATGAAAGACGTGCGCGCAAATTCGCCGAGTTGTCACGGAAACGACTCGGCGAATCTGTGTGCGCCGCGACAGGAAAAACATTTCCGTGTTGAAAACCATTTGTAAAATTCAGGTGGCTTTTGATGGCTTTCAACAAGTGAGTAACTGAGAAATTGTTTAACAGCTTGGGCATGTTCCACCTTGCCCGTTAAGGTTTCCAACGGAGGTGTTTTTCCTGTCGCGACCCCCCGCGGTCGGGTCCGCCCCGACATGCAACTCTGCCCGCACATTCTTTCATTACAAAATGTCCGTTAACAATGGAATGTCCGAATAAACTCCTCATGCCGACTTCTTCTGAAAGTTCTCTGTTCTCTGACGACTTCCTGGGTCAACAGAGCCTGAAATGTGGAAGTTTTCAACTTGAAATGGGGAGACGCTGCGGCCTCGAAGCGCAGATCGCTGTGAGGCGCCGTGGGCCGTCCTTACGGTGACACTACCAGACCAAAATCTCTCATCAGCCGTTAAAATTTTTACCGAAAACCAGCTGAATTTATTGGTGTCCACTCAGTTGTGCCTTACAGTTTTGAAAAAATTTTGATCAAACAAAGCAGCAGTCTCTGAGCCATTCCTAAACAATGAAAAAAAAATCGACGAGAGGGTGGGCGACTCCTCACTCAAAGACTGCCCACAGGCGAATGACGTAACCGACAGGCGTGAAAAAACTCTCGCATGCCCACGAGGATTCAAGCATGTCTGATGTAATCACACGTGATTCAAATCCATATGGTTTTTGAAAAAATAATAAGGTCGGATACTTTTCTAATAGACCTTGTATGTCGCAGACATGAATGAGCAAAGGTCGTCAGCATATTCAAAATGCTGCAGCTAGAGTACTGACGGGGACTAGAAGGAGAGAGCATATCTCACCCATATTGGCCTCTCTTCATTGGCTTCCTGTTAATTCTAGAATAGAATTTAAAATTCTTCTTCTTACTTATAAGGTTTTGAATAATCAGGTCCCATCTTATCTTAGGGACCTCGTAGTACCATATCACCCCAATAGAGCGCTTCGCTCTCAGACTGCAGGCTTACTTGTAGTTCCTAGGGTTTGTAAGAGTAGAATGGGAGGCAGAGCCTTCAGCTTTCAGGCTCCTCTCCTGTGGAACCAGCTCCCAATTCAGATCAGGGAGACAGACACCCTCTCTACTTTTAAGATTAGGCTTAAAACTTTCCTTTTTGCTAAAGCTTATAGTTAGGGCTGGATCAGGTGACCCTGAACCATCCCTTAGTTATGCTGCTATAGACGTAGACTGCTGGGGGGTTCCCATGATGCACTGTTTCTTTCTCTTTTTGCTCTGTATGCACCACTCTGCATTTAATCATTAGTGATCGATCTCTGCTCCCCTCCACAGCATGTCTTTTTCCTGGTTCTCTCCCTCAGCCCCAACCAGTCTCAGCAGAAGACTGCCCCTCCCTGAGCCTGGTTCTGCTGGAGGTTTCTTCCTGTTAAAAGGGAGTTTTTCCTTCCCACTGTAGCCAAGTGCTTGCTCACAGGGGGTCGTTTTGACCGTTGGGGTTTTACATAATTATTGTATGGCCTTGCCTTACAATATAAAGCGCCTTGGGGCAACTGTTTGTTGTGATTTGGCGCTATATAAAAAAAATTGATTGATTGATTGATTGATCTCACCATGTCATTTTGGTCCTTCAGACTTTATTTTGAGTAAATGCTTCAGGGGAGCATTAGCATGGCAGAAAGATGAGAGAGGTCTGTAATTTTCATCATAGCTACACTTCAACTATGAGAGACAAAATGAGAAGAAAAAAAAATCCAGGAAATCACATTGTAGGATTTTTAAAGAATTTATTTGTAAATTATGGTGGAAAATAAGTATTTGGTCAATAACAAAAGTTCAACTCACGACTTTGTGGATTTGAAAATTGGCACTTCCTGTTTAGGACGCCCTGTACCATGAGTGTGCTTTGCGCCACGCTTCACTCATATTATACCAAAGTGTTCCATTGCAGCCGGTCTGCTCTGTGTCAGCCTGATCCCATCAGATCTCAGAAGCTAAGCAGAGCAGGATCTGGTTAGTACTTGGATGGGAGACCTCTTTGGAATGGCTCATGACCCCCCCCAAAATCCCTATGGCTGATCCTGGGATTGATCGAAAAATGATCAAATGCAAGGATGCCCTCTGGTGTTGAAAGTAGTGAAGTCGTATTTACAGAAATGCCATGTATAAGGCCCACTTTGAAATTGAATTTTCATTATTTGCATAGTTTGAGTTCATGTAGACTGATGAGATTCACATAGTCAAGCAGAAAAGTGTACAATCATTGCATTTTTGGCATAAACTATAAAGGCAGTACAAATCTATTCAGTACACTCTCACTGTGTGTGGAAGACAGTCTGAGCTCTTGTAGGTGGAGACCACACAGGGGGTGGAGACCACACTGTGTGTATTGACACCCCTTTTCATCTGGGAGAAGATACAGAGACTTCTAATTACTTTGATGTATTGCTTGCTGTGTCCCACTCTTGCCCCTGTATAGTGGTTTTATACAGGTTATAAATGGATTTATTCTAATAACTCAGGTAAGTATTCATAGTTATTTACAGGTTTTTACTTGTGATCTTGTTACCAGGTTGGCCCCAAGGAGCTTTTTTGATGAATTTGGAGGCATTGAGGCATCATAGTCAAACTATAACCTTGCACCATCACTTTATCACTTTTAATACAGTTATGCAAATGCCAAGTAAGACACACAGACACTTTCAAATACCACTAAGAGTTTTTATTAATAGTGTAAAATTATATGGCAAATGTATCAACATGTAATTTCTAAATTATATAAATAATTAATTTAATTGGCTTATAATGCGCCAAATCACAGCAAAAGCCGTCTCAAGGTGCCTTACATAAAACAAGTCAACATAAAATTGAATAAATAATTAAAAATGAATAAAAAATTCAAATACATAAATAAAAACAGAAGTAAAAGAATAAAACAAATAAAAATAAAAACTGTCCATAAGAAAGAGAATAAAAATAGGTTTTGAGTCTTGACTTAAAAATGTCCACAGACTCAGACTGCCTTACGGTCACAGGAAGACTGTTCCACAGGGTGGGTGCACGATACGAAAAGGCTCTTTGACCTGCTGACTTCTTCTTCACCCTGGGAACACAGAGAAGTCCCGCATCCTGCGACCGCAAAGCCCGGGCCGGCAGGTAGAGTTCCACCAGATCAGCCAGATAAGATGGCGCCAGTCCATGAACAACCTTATAAGTCAATAACAAAACCTTAAAATCTGCTCTCACAGAGACAGGGAGCCGGTGCAAAGATGCCAAAATGGGTGTGATATGTTCAGACCTTCTGCTACGTGTCAGAAGTCTGGCGGCAGCGTTCTGAACCAGCTGAAGACCCCTAATGCTGGACTGTGGTAACCCTGAAAATAGAACATTACAATAATCTAGTCTAGAAGAAACAAAAGCATGAATCAGGGTCTCAGCATCAGCCATGGACAGGATGGGGTGGATCCTCGCTATATTTCTCAGATGGAAAAAAGCAGTCCTAGTAACAGCCCTGATGTGGAGGTCAAAAGACAACGTGGGATCAAAAATTACCCCAAGGTTCCTCATTTTGTCCGTATGATGTATGACACAGGAACCCAGGCTGAGCGCCAGCTGGTCAAACTGATGCAGATGTCTCGCTGGACCAAGAACCATCATTTCAGTCTTATCAAAGTTTAAAAGCAGGAAGTTACTAGACATCCAACTTCTCACTGATAGAAGACAGTCCTCCAGGGATTTTATAGGAGTGAGATTTCCCGCAGTTATTGGCATGTACAACTGAGTATCATCAGCATAACAATGAAAGGCAATCCCAAAGCTCCGCAGTATATGCCCAAGGGGTGCCACATACAGGGCGAAAAGCAAGGGGCCTAAAACAGATCCCTGTGGAACCCCAAATCTCATGTCAGCAAGGTCAGAGGTAGTGCCTTTATACAAGACACATTGAAATAATACGTTCATTCAGTTATATGAATAATTTATTTACAGCATTTATACAATTTTAAGGTATTATTTAAGATATAATTATTTTAATTGATTAGTAACTAAAATGTCAATAACATTTATAAATGAAGCAATTTATAAATATAATTTATAAATAACAACATAACAGTATTTTATATAGTATTGGCCTCTTGCTTGCCTCTACTGGTGGTTGGCTCTCACTGCGGTATTGTATCACTTCCTGTTCCGGAGCACAGCGGTGTTTTTCTGTATCTGTTAGCTGTTTAATCTGCGCAGTTAGATTGATCTAGTTATCTAGATTACGATTTGTTTCCCAGTGTAATCTTTACGTGCCTTAACTAAAGCACTCCTTCTGCTGAATCACCTCTAAATTATTTACACATTATTCACTTTGCGTGTTTTTAGGAATCCGCTAGCTTAGCGTAGCTACTAGCTCTTAGCCGATTTAGCATGGCGGCTTCTCCTGTCTCTCCCGCACTTTTCTGCTCTGGGTGTGAAATGTTTAGTTATTCCTCGGCCTCCTTTAGCAGTAACGGTACTTGTAATAAGTGTAGCTTATTCGTAGCTTTGGAGGCCAGGATGGGTGAATTGGAGACTCGGCTCCGCACCGTGGAAAATTCTACAGTTAGCCAGGCCCCTGTAGTCGGTGCGGACCAAGGTAGCTTAGCCGCCGTTAGTTCCCCCCTGGCAGATCCCGAGCAGCCGGGAAAGCAGGCTGACTGGGTGACTGTGAGGAGGAAGCGTAGCCCTAAACAGAAGCCCCGTGTACACCGCCAACCCGTTCACATCTCTAACCGTTTTTCCCCACTCGACGACACACCCGCCGAGGATCAAACTCTGGTTATTGGCGACTCTGTTTTGAGAAATGTGAAGTTAGCGACACCAGCAACCATAGTCAATTGTCTTCCGGGGGCCAGAGCAGGCGACATTGAAGGAAATTTGAAACTGCTGGCTAAGGCTAAGCGTAAATTTGGTAAGATTGTAATTCACGTCGGCAGTAATGACACCCGGTTACGGCAATCGGAGGTCACTAAAATTAACATTAAATCGGTGTGTAACTTTGCAAAAACAATGTCGGACTCTGTAGTTTTCTCTGGGCCCCTCCCCAATCGGACCGGGAGTGACATGTTTAGCCGCATGTTCTCCTTGAATTGCTGGCTGTCTGAGTGGTGTCCAAAAAATGAGGTGGGCTTCATAGATAATTGGCAAAGCTTCTGGGGAAAACCTGGTCTTGTTAGGAGAGACGGCATCCATCCCACTTTGGATGGAGCAGCTCTCATTTCTAGAAATCTGGCCAATTTTCTTAAATCCTCCAAACCGTGACTATCCAGGGTTGGGACCAGGAAGCAGAGTTGTAGTCTTACACACCTCTCTGCAGCTTCTCTCCCCCTGCCATCCCCTCATTACCCCATCCCCGTAGAGACGGTGCCTGCTCCCAGACTACCAATAACCAGCAAAAATCTATTTAAGCATAAAATTCAAAAAGAAAAAATAATATAGCACCTTCAACTGCACCACAGACTAAAACAGTTAAATGTGGTCTATTAAACATTAGGTCTCTCTCTTCTAAGTCCCTGTTGGTAAATGATATAATAATTGATCAACATATTGATTTATTCTGCCTAACAGAAACCTGGTTACAGCAGGATGAATATGTTAGTTTAAATGAGTCAACACCCCCGAGTCACACTAACTGTCAGAATGCTCGTAGCACGGGCCGGGGCGGAGGATTAGCAGCAATCTTCCATTCCAGCTTATTAATTAATCAAAAACCCAGACAGAGCTTTAATTCATTTGAAAGCTTGTCTCTTAGTCTTGTCCATCCAAATTGGAAGTCCCAAAAACCAGTTTTATTTGTTATTATCTATCGTCCACCTGGTCGTTACTGTGAGTTTCTCTGTGAATTTTCAGACCTTTTGTCTGACTTAGTGCTTAGCTCAGATAAGATAATTATAGTGGGCGATTTTAACATCCACACAGATGCTGAGAATGACAGCCTCAACACTGCATTTAATCTATTATTAGACTCTATTGGCTTTGCTCAAAAAGTAAATGAGTCCACCCACCACTTTAATCATATCTTAGATCTTGTTCTGACTTATGGTATGGAAATAGAACACTTAACAGTATTCCCTGAAAACTCCCTTCTGTCTGATCATTTCTTAATAACATTTACATTTACTCTGATGGACTACCCAGCAGTAGGGAATAAGTTTCATTACACTAGAAGTCTTTCAGAAAGTGCTGTAACTAGGTTTAAGGATATGATTCCTTCTTTATGTTCTCTAATGCCATATAACAACACAGTGCAGAGTAGCTACCTAAACTCTGTAAGGGAGATAGAGTATCTCGTCAATAGTTTTACATCCTCATTGAAGACAACTTTGGATGCTGTAGCTCCTCTGAAAAAGAGAGCTTTAAATCAGAAGTGTCTGACTCCGTGGTATAACTCACAAACTCGTAGCTTAAAGCAGATAACCCGTAAGTTGGAGAGGAAATGGCGTCTCACTAATTTAGAAGATCTTCACTTAGCCTGGAAAAAGAGTCTGTTGCTCTATAAAAAAGCCCTCCGTAAAGCTAGGACATCTTTCTACTCATCACTAATTGAAGAAAATAAGAACAACCCCAGGTTTCTTTTCAGCACTGTAGCCAGGCTGACAAAGAGTCAGAGCTCTATTGAGCTGAGTATTCCATTAACTTTAACTAGTAATGACTTCATGACTTTCTTTGCTAACAAAATTTTAACTATTAGAGAAAAAATTACTCATAACCATCCCAAAGACGTATCGTTATCTTTGGCTGCTTTCAGTGATGCCGGTATTTGGTTAGACTCTTTCTCTCCGATTGTTCTGTCTGAGTTATTTTCATTAGTTACTTCATCCAAACCATCAACATGTTTATTAGACCCCATTCCTACCAGGCTGCTCACGGAAGCCCCACCATTATTTAATGCTTCGATCTTAAATATGATCAATCTATCTTTGTTAGTTGGCTATGTACCACAGGCTTTTAAGGTGGCAGTAATTAAACCATTACTTAAAAAGCCATCACTTGACCCAGCTATCTTAGCTAATTATAGGCCAATCTCCAACCTTCCTTTTCTCTCAAAAATTCTTGAAAGGGTAGTTGTAAAACAGCTAACTGATCATCTGCAGAGGAATGGTCTATTTGAAGAGTTTCAGTCAGGTTTTAGAATTCATCATAGTACAGAAACAGCATTAGTGAAGGTTACAAATGATCTTCTTATGGCCTCGGACAGTGGACTCATCTCTGTGCTTGTTCTGTTAGACCTCAGTGCTGCTTTTGATACTGTTGACCATAAAATTTTATTACAGAGATTAGAGCATGCCATAGGTATTAAAGGCACTGCGGTGCGGTGGTTTGAATCATATTTGTCTAATAGATTACAATTTGTTCATGTAAATGGGGAATCTTCTTCACAGACTAAAGTTAATTATGGAGTTCCACAAGGTTCTGTGCTAGGACCAATTTTATTCACTTTAATTATGCTTCCCTTAGGCAGTATTATTAGACGGTATTGCTTAAATTTTCATTGTTACGCAGATGATACCCACCTTTATCTATCCATGAAGCCAGAGGACACACACCAATTAGCTAAACTGCAGGATTGTCTTACAGACATAAAGACATGGATGACCTCTAATTTCCTGCTTTTAAACTCAGATAAAACTGAAGTTATTGTACTTGGCCCCACAAATCTTAGAAACATGGTGTCTAACCAGATCCTTACTCTGGATGGCATTACCCTGACCTCTAGTAATACTGTGAGAAATCTTGGAGTCATTTTTGATCAGGATATGTCATTCAAAGCGCATATTAAACAAATATGTAGGACTGCTTTTTTGCATTTACGCAATATCTCTAAAATCAGAAAGGTCTTGTCTCAGAGTGATGCTGAAAAACTAATTCATGCATTTATTTCCTCTAGGCTGGACTATTGTAATTCATTATTATCAGGTTGTCCTAAAAGTTCCCTAAAAAGCCTTCAGTTAATTCAAAATGCTGCAGCTAGAGTACTGACGGGGACTAGAAGGAGAGAGCATATCTTACCCATATTGGCCTCTCTTCATTGGCTTCCTGTTAATTCTAGAATAGAATTTAAAATTCTTCTTCTTACTTATAAGGTTTTGAATAATCAGGTCCCATCTTATCTTAGGGACCTCGTAGTACCATATCACCCCAATAGAGCGCTTCGCTCTCAGACTGCAGGCTTACTTGTAGTTCCTAGGGTTTGTAAGAGTACAATGGGAGGCAGAGCCTTCAGCTTTCAGGCTCCTCTCCTGTGGAACCAGCTCCCAATTCAGATCAGGGAGACAGACACCCTCTCTACTTTTAAGATTAGGCTTAAAACTTTCCTTTTTGCTAAAGCTTATAGTTAGGGCTGGATCAGGTGACCCTGAACCATCCCTTAGTTATGCTGCTATAGACGTAGACTGCTGGGGGGTTCCCATGATGCACTGTTTCTTTCTCTTTTTGCTCTGTATGCACCACTCTGCATTTAATCATTAGTGATCGATCTCTGCTCCCCTCCACAGCATGTCTCTTTCCTGGTTCTCTCCCTCAGCCCCAACCAGTCCCAGCAGAAGACTGCCCCTCCCTGAGCCTGGTTCTGCTGGAGGTTTCTTCCTGTTAAAAGGGAGTTTTTCCTTCCCACTGTAGCCAAGTGCTTGCTCACAGGGGGTCGTTTTGACCGTTGGGGTTTTACATAATTATTGTATGGCCTTGCCTTACAATATAAAGCGCCTTGGGGCAACTGTTTGTTGTGATTTGGCGCTATATAAAAAAAAAATTGATTGATTGATTGATTATATATATATATATATATATATATATATATATATATATAATCATTTTTAAAAGCAGGAATAGCTTTTGAACACAGTAACAATAGTGCACTTGTTTTTAGCATCTCACACCTAAAGTGTGCAAAGTATCCAGGCATGAGATGAGCCAAGGGCACAGGAACAGGAACAAGTATTAGAGGTACAGTATATGTCAATATTACATTATTAATAAAATCAATATTATCAATTATCAATATTAATAAAAAAGCAACTTATAAATATAATTTATAAAAACAACAGTATTTTTAAAGCAGGAATAGGATATGAACTAAAGTAACAATAGTGCACTTTTTTTTAGCATCTAACGCCAAAAGTATCCAGGCATGAGAAGAGGCAAGTAACAGGAACAAATATTAGAGGTACAGTCAATTGTTTTTCTTCTTCTCCAGTTCCTTGTCCACCACACTTTTAAAGTGCTCATAACAGTTATATACTACGCCTTCAAAACCAGGCGTAATTGATTTGTTGGTAGCAGGGCAAAATGTGAAAATTTTCTGGCTGCTTCCAGACACTTTCTCCATTGAAGGCGTGTACCTCTTTCGTTGGCCACCACATTGATGTACTTGGCAAGCCCCACGGGGCCTCTCAGATTTCTTGGGCATTATGGGTTTGACGGTGAGTGCAGGAGGTGGTAAAACAGGAACAAAGACCTGACTGCAGGATGGCCCAGTAAATCTGATGGATGGAGCCTATGGCTGGGCTGAAACCACAAGGAGAATTGGTGCTGCTGAAATGGTGGGTGGCACGTGGGAGGCAGTGGTGGCAGCAGCTGGCTTCGGCTGGATGGGCTGGTATGAAGGCCCTGGCTCTGGCTCTTCAAAGTTCAACCTACTAATGTATAAAACACACAGGAGATGAGTATATATGTGGGTGCACTAAACCTTTGCGCTCCACACAAAACACAAGTGAAGTGCTTAAACAGCTTACCTCCACTTCTCACCACACCTTTGTCACTGCCGCCAGTTCTCTCCATGATGTACTGCATGGTGCCCTGGCCATCACCATAGATCTTCTTGAGAAGCTTTAGTGAAAGACAAAATCAAAATGTCATTAGAAAATCTAAATTCATTAGGTGGTCTTAATTAACAATATTTTTTTCTGTGATGTATAATGTGATAACTGTATACATGCCTTTCTTGTGCCATCAATGCTCAGGATTTCACCGGTCACACTGAGGATTTGGTTGTGGCAGACAGACATCATTTCCATCTCCAGGATTAGGTGAGCACGCCTCAGCATGCGAGCAGATGGAAGGGGACTGAAAAATGGGTGGGGTGTAGGTGCCAGCAGGTTTTACCATGGACAGGATGCCCCTCTGAGATGTCGATGAAGTTGACGATGCAAAAGATCCAGCTGTGTGGGCCTCGTACAGCAGACTCTGGTACAGAGTTGAGTTGGATACTGGTGCTGCTCTTGATGTAAGTGCAGTTGGGGTTTGGTGGTGAAACGCTTCCCACAGATGTCACAGTCATACTCCTTTGGATCATGGATCTTCATGTGGCGAGTGAGGTTTGACTTCTCAGTGAACTTTTTATCGCACACATTGCACTGAAAGGTCTTGTGGTCCATATTGAAAATTAATGTTGGTTATCTGGTACAATAAAACATATGATATGAGTCACTGGAGTGAAGCAGATAGCCATCCTCTCTCCTAACAAATGCATGCATGTACACACACACACACACCATAGAAGGATATCGTACAAGACAGAGCAAATTTTTTTGGTCAGAAACGACAATACCAGGTTTTTAAAAATTGCTTTGACATAAACATCAGACAGCCTAAACATAACGCTGACAATTCATCTACACGACCACAGGCACCAACACACAAATACTGTTTCTAATTTGTGATTTCAAGATGACACACACCTAAGCAGTCAGAGACAGATGCGTTTTGATCATAACGCCGGAATAACAATTATAACACCAGCTATAGCGTTTAATTTTCTGATGTTTGTTTTCAATTCATCTCGTTTTCACCGATCGCTATGCTAACTAGCCCAGGCAGCTTATTACAGATGAACAAGCTAGCAAACAATAACACGGCTACTGCAAGGCTAAAATCACAGTTGATTGCCCTCAACTGAAATTATTTCGACATATAATGGATGGTTTCTCTCTGAGAATCTTGTCCCAAGTGTCTGGGCACACAATTTATGGGCTGTTTGTTTTCATCTCGTTTTCACCGATCGCTATGCCCAGGCAGCTTATTACAGATGAAGAAGCTAGCAAAGATAGCAGCAGCTAGTTGAGAGTTTCCAGTCAAAATTAGCACAGGCGTAGCATTTATCGTATGGCTTTAATACATGCCAAAGTTCCTGTTTTGCTAACAGCCAGACATCATGAAGAATAAATGACTTACTTCAGCGAATGTGTGTATTCTCTCATCCGACAGACGAAACTCGAAACTTAACTACTTCTTCTTGTCATTTATTGGCGGTTGGCATCCGGAATGTTGCATTACCGCCACCAACTGTGCAATTGTGCAACTACAGACGTGGAGCATCGACGAAGGAGTCACAAAATAAAATAAAATAAAAACAAAATAAATAAATAAAAATAAAGAAATCAATAACTAGATAAATAAGGTTAACTAAATCCTATCAAAAAGTCCTGTGTTCTTAAGAAACTTAAACGCCTTGAAGGCTTTTGATGGAAAGTAGCTCTTCTGCGTTATCAGAGTCTCAAAAAAATCAGTAACTGATAGGTGTCAGCAGAATCTGTGCTTTAAATTCTCCTCCGTCCCCCAGTTGTCTTTTTAATATCAGATGATGTGTCTTCAGTCTTCTGTGTCACAGTGTTAGAAGTCAAACAAATATCAGAAATGTGTTGCTTTTTCTCAGGACAAATGTTCTCCACCAGTGTGGCACAGTTTTTGTTAAACTCTGCCTCTGTCAAAGGTTTGTCGTGTTTATTGATGAACTTGGCCACTTCTCAGTCTGATTTGATGATGTTTTCATGATATGTCCACTCGAGGTAAGCAGCTCTGCATCCTCACTGAAAACAGTCTGATCTAAGAACTGCCTCCGTTTGACAAAACCGCTTTGAGGGCGACTGAAAGTCATTCTGTTACTACAGCACTGAGATTGGAAAAAGATACCGTTATATAATTTCAGAGATTTTTTATTCCAGTGAATATGAAAAAAAAAAATCTTGGTAACTTTTGATATGTAGCTTGTAGTGCAACTAAACTCACATCACACATCAATGAGCTTCCCTCTGGTTATACGAGGACACAGTGAAAAAAATGTATAATTATATATATTTTTTTTTATTTTATTGTAAGAAATTTGAACACAATCTCAACTATTTATTTAGAGCTTGTACTGCAACTAAACTCACATCAATGAGCTCCCTCCGAGTGACACGGGTAGGAAAAATAAACTTTTGTATAATTTGAGATTTTTTTTTATTACAATAAATTTGAATAAAATCTCAATAACCTTTTATTTATCGCTTGTAGTGTTATGTGTCGACGCGGGTTGAGGAGCGGACCTGCGTCTGATGGAACCCAGCACTAAAACAACCAGAAAGCGGTTCCAATAACAAAACAATTTTATTTTTCCCCCCTTCTGTGCAATACAAAGTGTACAAACGAAAACTGCGTCAGTCTGGCGGAGTGAAGGACAGCGCGCTCTCCAGCGCCCAAAAGGATCGAAGCCCGGCGCTTCTGGACCCACGTTCACCGCCAAACACCCCCCAGGTGGACACGACAAACCGACTCTGTGAAGGATAGAAAAGGTGAGGTAAGTCAGCAGCTACAACTAATATCCCTCAAAGGCACACACTATCAGCAACACATTCAGGTCTGAATTTAAGCTTTATGTAAATGAGCAGCTTCTCGCAGCAGGTGGAGGATCATCAGTCCGCACGCCACGGCCGTGAGAAGCGAGCTGCACAATTCTCATCAATGTTCAAATATACTGCGTAACAAAATACCAAGTTACTGTTAACGATTATTCAGATAATCAATCACCTCTGATGTGTGCTGACAGCATGTCCTCCTTCACAGGCACGATGTGTCAAACCCAGGTGGGGTCCTCAGCGTCTCACAAACGAACGTCACAAGGTCGAGTTCCCGGCAATTCTGCTTGAATCACACATGGCTTAAATGCAGAACGCCATCCAATTATCTGCTTCAGCTGAAAGTCCTTAAGGTTGCACATGAGCACCATCCACAGGTGCTGCACATTACGTTGATGAGGGTGAAGGACTCTTCTGCCAGCGCCTTCTCCACAGACAATAAATCAGTTTGCATACCACCTGGAGAGCAAAGAAAAGAAAAGAACACCCAAATGTCCAGCCAAACCCCCCAACACACAACATGTAGTGCCACCAAACTTACAACACACATCAATGAGCTCCCTCTGATTGTACTATTAGACATAGGTGGGAAAAATAAACTTCTGCATAATTTTTGAGATATTTTTTTATTACAATAAATTTGAATAAAATCTCAATAACTTTTTATTTATCGCTTGTAGTGCCACCAAACTTACATCACACATCAATGAGCTCCCTCTGAGCGTACTATTAGACATAGGTGGGAAAAATAAACTTCTGCATAATTTTTGAGATATTTTTTTATTACAATAAATTTGAATAAAATCTCAATAACTTTTTATTTATCGCTTGTAGTGCCACCAAACTTACATCACACATCAATGAGCTCCCTCTGATTGTACTATTAGACATAGGTGGGAAAAATAAACTTTTGCATAATTTTTGAGATTTGTTTATTACAATAAATTTGAATAAAATCTCAATAACTTTTTATTTATCGCTTGTAGTGCCACCAAACTTACATCACACATCAATGAGCTCCCTCTGATTGTACTATTAGACATAGGTGGGAAAAATAAACTTTTGCATAATTTTTGAGATTTGTTTATTACAATAAATTTGAATAAAATCTCAATAACTTTTTATTTATCGCTTGTAGTGCCACCAAACTTACATCACACATCAATGAGCTCCCTCTGATTGTACTATTAGACATAGGTGGGAAAAATAAACTTTTGCATAATTTTTGAGATTTGTTTATTACAATAAATTTGAATAAAATCTCAATAACTTTTTATTTATCGCTTGTAGTGCCACCAAACTTACATCACACATCAATGAGCTCCCTCTGAGCGTACTATTAGATGCGGGTGGGAAAAATAAACTTTTGTATAATTTTTGAGATATTTTTTTATTACAATAAATTTGAATAAAATCTCAATAACTTTTTATTTATCGCTTGTAGTGCCACCAAACTTACATCACACATCAATGAGCTCCCTCTGATTGTACTATTAGACATAGGTGGGAAAAATAAACTTTTGCATAATTTTTGAGATTTGTTTATTACAATAAATTTGAATAAAATCTCAATAACTTTTTATTTATCGCTTGTAGTGCCACCAAACTTACATCACACATCAATGAGCTCCCTCTGAGCGTACTATTAGATGCGGGTGGGAAAAATAAACTTTTGTATAATTTTTGAGATATTTTTTTATTACAATAAATTTGAATAAAATCTCAATAACTTTTTATTTATCGCTTGTAGTGCCACCAAACTTACATCACACATCAATGAGCTCCCTCTGATTGTACTATTAGACATAGGTGGGAAAAATAAACTTTTGCATAATTTTTGAGATTTGTTTATTACAATAAATTTGAATAAAATCTCAATAACTTTTTATTTATCGCTTGTAGTGCCACCAAACTTACATCACACATCAATGAGCTCCCTCTGATTGTACTATTAGACATAGGTGGGAAAAATAAACTTTTGCATAATTTTTGAGATTTGTTTATTACAATAAATTTGAATAAAATCTCAATAACTTTTTATTTATCGCTTGTAGTGCCACCAAACTTACATCACACATCAATGAGCTCCCTCTGATTGTACTATTAGACATAGGTGGGAAAAATAAACTTTTGCATAATTTTTGAGATTTGTTTATTACAATAAATTTGAATAAAATCTCAATAACTTTTTATTTATCGCTTGTAGTGCCACCAAACTTACATCACACATCAATGAGCTCCCTCTGAGCGTACTATTAGATGCGGGTGGGAAAAATAAACTTTTGTATAATTTTTGAGATATTTTTTTATTACAATAAATTTGAATAAAATCTCAATAACTTTTTATTTATCGCTTGTAGTGCCACCAAACTTACATCACACATCAATGAGCTCCCTCTGATTGTACTATTAGACATAGGTGGGAAAAATAAACTTTTGCATAATTTTTGAGATTTGTTTATTACAATAAATTTGAATAAAATCTCAATAACTTTTTATTTATCGCTTGTAGTGCCACCAAACTTACATCACACATCAATGAGCTCCCTCTGAGCGTACTATTAGATGCGGGTGGGAAAAATAAACTTTTGTATAATTTTTGAGATATTTTTTTATTACAATAAATTTGAATAAAATCTCAATAACTTTTTATTTATCGCTTGTAGTGCCACCAAACTTACATCACACATCAATGAGCTCCCTCTGATTGTACTATTAGACATAGGTGGGAAAAATAAACTTTTGCATAATTTTTGAGATTTGTTTATTACAATAAATTTGAATAAAATCTCAATAACTTTTTATTTATCGCTTGTAGTGCCACCAAACTTACATCACACATCAATGAGCTCCCTCTGATTGTACTATTAGACATAGGTGGGAAAAATAAACTTTTGCATAATTTTTGAGATTTGTTTATTACAATAAATTTGAATAAAATCTCAATAACTTTTTATTTATCGCTTGTAGTGCCACCAAACTTACATCACACATCAATGAGCTCCCTCTGATTGTACTATTAGACATAGGTGGGAAAAATAAACTTTTGCATAATTTTTGAGATTTGTTTATTACAATAAATTTGAATAAAATCTCAATAACTTTTTATTTATTGCTTATAGTGTCCCCAGACTCACATCAATGAACTCCCTCTGGTCGTACTACAACACTTAGATTGTAAAGATGTACAATTATATAACTTTGAAGTTTTTTACAGTAATAAATTTGAATTTGAATAAATTTCAAAAACAGTTTATTTAAAGCTTGTAGTGCAACCAAATTTACATCACACATTAATGAGCTCCCTCTGGTTGTACGACTGCACTCAGTTTCGAAACATCATTGTGAAAATTTTTGGAGAATTTTTAATTATTAAAATTTTCAATCTTATCAATGTTATCAGGTGTAGTGACACAAAATCTACAGCACATATCAGTGGACTCCTGCTGGTTAAACGACAGCACTCAGTTTGGTCTTTTACATATTTTTGAAGAATTTTTCATTGTTTTAAATAGTCAAAAGTGTCGTCATTATAAGGTGACTTTGAGATGGAGAAAGTTTTCAAGGAAACTAATAAGTACTGTGAGATGGATGGAATAGTTTAGTGGTACCTTAATATGAAATATATGGATATGATCCAGATATTTACAGATGGATCTAAAGCTCCAGTTACAGGAAAGAGGAGCAGTATTCCCCAGCTTCATAACTCGATCACAAAAAAAACAACTGTTAGATCAGTTAGCCGTCTTTTGTGTGGAACTCCTAGCAATTTTACTTTTGCTGTGGTGGGTAGAGGAGGTGAAGTTCAGTCACCAGGTCATCTGTTCAGCTTCAACAGCAGCATTAATCAGCATTTCAAATGGCAAATCTGTTTGCAGGCCAGACCTGATCAATGAGATTCTTCAAAGCTTATTTAAACTCCAGTGACAAAATATTTCATTATGTCTCATGTGAGTTGCATCTAATTCTGAACTTGAGGACAACGAAGCAGTAGATCAGCTGGTAAAAGAAGCTCTGAAATCACAAATACAGATCAACATTCCACTTACTAAATCTGAAGTCAAAACGATTGTCAAGCCAGAAATGAACAGAGCCTGACAAAAGTAACAGGACAGAGAATCTAAAGGTCAGTTTTTACATAAAATTCAGGGACAGGTTGTATCAAGGAGACAGAGGAGATGGAGTCACAGAGAAGAAAAAAAATAATCACATGACTACGTATAGATCCCACAGGTTTAAATCAAACTCTCAACATCATTGGAAAACATGAAACATTCAGTGTTTGAGATGCAGCAGGAGGGAGATTGTTGAGCACATGTGACAAGAATATAACAGAGAAGAATTCTAAGAGACAAGTTCAGAACATGAGAACAGTATAACACTTCACGGATTATACTTTCCTTTTCTACAGTTACACTGCCTGCTTGGAGGCATGTACTGACATATCTAAAGGAAACAGGGTTATTCAAGAGAATTTAGTCTACAGTCACTTCCCTTACCGTTCTTTTTTCTCCCCTCCCTCATCTGCAGGATTCCTCAAGAGAAAACGCATGTCAGAATCCAGTAATGCTCCCCTCCTAAACAGTTGGTGGCGGTAATGCACCGTGTTGGTTTGCAAACCGCCAATAAAATCCAAAGAAGGCGAAGAAGAATCCAACGAAGAAGAACTTTGCTTTTTGTCGTTCGAGGTTAAAGCTAGGTAGCTGGAGACGCTGGAAACTCTTCTCTGAACAGATCAAACTTCACTCTATGATCCTCGAAAATGTTTTTTGAACAGCTCAAAGGTCGACAGTAAACCGGAAGAAGAAGAAAAGGCGAAGTTGGCGCGAAAAGGCGGAGCAGCTGAGAAGGTTGTTGAAACAGCGGCTAACTACTGCTAATGCCGAGGTCTTTGAGTTGGTTGAAACAAAGAGATCCAGAGCAGCAAGAAGAAACCAGTGTGTTTAAAGAAGAGAAGAAACTCGTCAACGTGCTGAATGCTGTTTTCAAGCCTGAAGTTCGCTGATCCAGAGCAGGTTTGTCCACTAAACTTTATTTCAGACCAACTCCACCACATCCAAATGATAGCTGTTAGTTTGTGTTGGAGTTCTTATTAGGGTCATTCCATGTCAAGTCAACGAATATTTGAGGGGCCTCACGCACTTTGTCTCAGATTTTCTTTAATTTTTAATCAAATATTCCCAGACTATTCAGAACAACAAATTTGAAGTTTGAGGCCTGAAGGCCAAGTAGTTTTTGAGATATGACCAATTTAGCGGAAACGGGGTCTGCCGTTTTTTAGGGAAAATTTTGGCCGTCATTTCTGGAGCCATGTTCAAGGTAGAATATCTCAGCAAATAATGGACTTAGAGGCCTTAAATTTTCTGTGGCAGTTGTTATGGACACCCAGACTTGGACTGTTGTCAAACAACAGACAGTGACACTAAACTGTGAAGTTTATGTATGCTCAAACTATGGAAAATATTACATTGACTATTGCGAGCATCCATGTTTGAGACACTGAAGCATACCATTGCACTCAAAGAAGCCTTTGCATTTCTTGGCTCCTTATAGCCAGCTATACTGGCTATGAAATATGTAAATTTGGCATATCTGTGGTAAACAGTTATTGAGGGAGAAACCTCTGAAATCTGAAAAAAAACATTTTGTGGTCGAATTTTATTAGAAGAAAATAAGAGCCTGACCGATAAGGATTTTTTGATGCCGATAACGATATTTGGATGAAAAAAAAAATGCCGATAATCGATAAATCGGCTGATTTGCCAATAGCCGATAAATCAGCCAATATTTTTTTAATCAATCAATTCAATCAATCAATCAATTTTTTTACATAGCGCCAAATCACAACAAACAGTTGCCCCAAGGCGCTTTATATTGTAAGGCAAGGCCATATAATAATTATGTAAAACCCCAACGGTCAAAACGACCCCCTGTGAGCAAGCACTTGGCTACAGTGGGAAGGAAAAACTCCCTTTTAACAGGAAGAAACCTCCAGCAATTAGTAAAATGTTCTTTTCTTGGACCCTTAACAAAAAAGGTATGAGCTAAAAGCTGAAGCTTTGTCCTCATATTGATTAACTTCATAACAGAGAAGAATTTCAAGTTCAAAAAATGCAATCAAGAATTAAACCTTTGTGAAATTAGGAAACACACATCCTTAAAAAGAGTTGTGAAATACATCTGACCTTGTACCTCTTGTTGCTGCAACTTAGATATAGGTTATATTACAGGTAGAAAAACTTTTTCAGTTGCAGACAAGTAATTGTGAGAGGAAAGAAACACAAACACTAAGGAATCATTATTTTCACAACACAACTTTATTTTTCTATTCTAATGCACATTTTGAACAATATATACAAACTGGTCTATGCGTTTTGTTTGTCTTCAACTCAAAGCAATTTCTGTCTGCTATTACACAAAGGTCACATCACAAATTTCTATTTCTACTGTGTTTTGGAGTGTTGTTTGCTGCTGTGGAAGCAGCTTTCATTCTCACACTTTGGCTCCTTTGCCTCCTACAGCATGAGGAGCGGCCCCTCCCCCTCGTTCCATTGATATGGTAAACACAGTGCTTTATGCCAGAGAGCTTGCCAGTTATCCAGTAAACATTCACATGCAAACTGGTGGAGCAATCCTGATACTTACACACTCTGTTTGAGCACGTGAGATTGTCCTAACCTTTCAGCAAAAAAAAAAAAAGTAAGTTTCTGTCTCATATCATTAAAAAGTTATTTACAATTTAGTAAAGCTTGGTCCCAGAGAGTTAATGGTGAACGGCAGTAATTCCCAGAACCCTTCCGGACGACCAGTGAATCTGAATGTTTCAACCTCTTAGCAGAAAACTAAAGTTTTTCATGCTAGAAATAAGGTCTACACAACGTGGGCTTAATAAAAAGCGTGGCCGACACAATGAAGCACATTTGACACATTACTACATAAACTGAGTTAATCAAACTGAGTTGAACTGAAACGGGAGAAATGTGGGGTGAATGTAGTTGCAAAGTTATTACAAACAACATCCTTACAAACTTACCGTATTTTCCACACCATAAGGCGCACCTAAAAGCCTTAAATTTTCCCAAAAATCAGCCGTGCACCCTATAATCCGGTGCGCCTTATGTGCGCACTGAATTCCAAAATCTGTTAAAACGACCGACGTTGTCTTTGACCGTCGGAATATCGGACCATTTCCTGCTAACACAGGGAGGTAATATGTAAAGTACGTACGCTGGCAGCATAGAGTACATACCCTGGCAGCGATAAACCAATCAGAGAACATTACGTAATACATAAAGTACGTACGCTGGTAGCGTAGAGTACGTACGCTGCCAGCGACAACCAATCAGAGGTGAGTCCGTGGTATGTACACTTACCTCCGCCACTCCTCCGGTAGTTACCGTATACTACAGGTATCCTGCAAAACATTTGTTTGTCTAAGGACCCCCGAAAATGGCACCAGCGAACAGACATGCTTACGAGGCACAATTCAAACTGCAGGCTATCAGTTACGTGGTTGTTCATGGGAATAGAGCAGCTGCGAGAGGAAACAAGAAAATGAACTGCGCCAAGTTAAAAAGACCAAATGGAGTTTCCGCGGAAACAAAGCGAGGTGGCCACAGCTAGAAGACCAACTCGAGCAATGGGTCATTGAACAAAAAACAGCCAGGAGAAGGGTCTCTACTGTCACCATTCGGCTGAAGGCAAAAACGACAGCGATGATGACAGGGAAGATGAGCGGGAACCTGGTGTGTTTGATGGCGAAATTGCCCAGCTGTTCAATTCAGACACAGAAGATGAGGACTTCGATGAATTTGTGACAGAACCATAATAAAAAATGTTAGTACCATATTGTTGAATACCGGTAGTTCAAAGTGGTTAAAAAGTTAAAATAAACTCACCGTTTTGCTTCTGTGACCTTTTTTTTGTAGGCTATATGTTTTAGCGTGCGCCTTTTGTAAGGGTTAAGTACCCGCCAATTGAGGGCGCACCTAATAATCCAGTGCGCCTTATGGTGCAGAAAATACGGTACTTGTATGCTTTTGTCAGCCGATCAGTGCAGTGTGACGGCGAACTACGGGGCCGGTGATGAACACATTTAAGCAGGGGTGTAAGCAACTCTCAGTTGAATGGAGTCAGAGCTCCATCTACTGGACAAAAGTGCAAGGACATTTTACATTGCCGACACAAACATTATTTCAGTAACTGTTCTGTTTATGAGAAATTATCGGCGCTCTGTCGGCAAAATTTTGGCCGATAGTGAGTACTTTGAAAAGGGCTTATATCGGCCGGCCGATATATCGGTTGGGCTCTAGAAGAAAAGCTCACGTGGGCAGTAAAAACTCTTCAAAGTGATTCCATTTTGAAGGTATTGATATCTACTTTATGTATTATAAATATGGCCTTCTTTATGAAACTTCTTCCTGGTTAATTTAAGCATCCAATTATGGCTAATTTGTGCACTCGCGAATGTATTTGGATGGATGGATGAGATTTATTGTCATTGTCATTACAAGTGCAACAACAACGAGATTATGTCCACACTCACATTTCCACAGACAAGATACAGCAATTAATCCACAATTATTACTTGTTTACCGTAATAATGGCACACATCAGAATTAAGACAACACATATACATTTGACATTGTTTATGTGCACTAAACTTGAAACAGTCCGTTTTCCAAATTGAGGCAGTGTGAGTGTGTCGTAGCCGCTGCAACAGGAGTAGCGCCGCTGCTAGCTTGGGGGGAACGGGGACCTGCCACAGCTAAAACCACGCAGCCCCCGGAGGGGAGAAGGGGTGGCGTGAGCGGTGGCCGGGATGGGGTGTGTGATGGGGGGCAGGGGGGAGGTAGGAGGGAAAGTGGACATGCTTCAGTCTTTGTCCATGTGTGAGTCTGTCTGTCCTTGTGTACTGGAGTAAGAGAGATAAGGAGGCAGCCAATCTTCCCAAGGACGTAGAAATTCTTCTGGAGTGTCAATCAGTCAATCCATTTCTAGTGCTGAAATGACAATTTCATTTTAATTGTGTGCACACACTGCATTGATATGATTCATGGCACACCCCAGAATGCTTGCACATTGATTTGTCAGGGTGATTCCTCAAGGTTTCCACGGTTACCAGGCTTATATCCACCTGCATGATGATCAATGCAGTGAATGGGGTATTGCATGTCTGGACATGTGCAAAGCAGCTGCTGTCAGTCTGGTTGGAGTAAGAATGGCTGCACATCTTCCTCCCTGTTCTTTTTGGTCTGATGAAAGTGAATGTCATCACACTTCTTTCTGCAGGTGAATATTTTGATGATCTACATTTCAAATTTCTTTAAACAGACCATTGATCAGTCTTGTCAGGGTCATGTAAGTGAAAG
Organism: Thalassophryne amazonica; assembly: GCF_902500255.1. Taxonomy (NCBI): domain Eukaryota; kingdom Metazoa; phylum Chordata; class Actinopteri; order Batrachoidiformes; family Batrachoididae; genus Thalassophryne; species Thalassophryne amazonica. Next base: position 11,225,053 of record NC_047120.1, read on the forward strand.
AACAAAAACTCCATCAAAGTCTTCCAACAAAAACAGCTCCTTCTGCCCGCGTAGCCAGTAACTCATTAAGGCTTTATTTTACAAAGCCTTCATGTTTCCAAAGTTTGCTCAAACAAGCCATGATGTGAGAGTGAAGAGTCTCTCATTCCCTTACAATGAGAGAGGAGAGGAGAGAGACAGAGAGAGAGAGGGAGGAGGAAAAAGTGTGAACAGCAGACGCTCCACACTGTTAAAAAAAAAAAAAAAAAAAAAAAGCAGCGAAGCAATTTTAATCAACGATCATCTTCACCACACAGCTTCAGTGAAACAGTAAAGTGTAAAAAAAAACTGATTCAGAGTTTTTTCCTTCCAGGGTTTCATCTTTAAAAAAAAAAGAAGCAAATTTACTTCTTACAGAAGTGTTTTTGTCCTTTTCTTTTTATTATTGTTGTGTATGCACCAGTGTCTCCAGATCAAATTACTTGTATGTGAGAACTTTGCAATAAATTTGATTCTGATTTGACAATCAAATCAGTCCAGGTTTATCTCTTGTTCAAACAAGACAATTAGGGGTTATTTTGTTTTTAAAAAGTATGCAATCCCACTGAAAAATGTTAAAAAAGGAAAATGAAACTGTCAACATGACATTAAGGAGGCATTGTATGTGAAACATTTGAAATCCAGCCTTACCTGGGAGGGGGTCTCAGACATGCTTTGTCCCCTGTTACAATGGGGTACTCAGGTCAAAGCAGTTTCAGTCTTTTGTTCATGGTAATGAGTCATTCACGTCATCAGGAGACTCGTCATTAGAGCCGGCAGTCCCATTGTTAGGGGGGACAGCTGCCCTGTCATTAGGAGGGTGCTAACTAGAGCACAGTAGGTGCTAATTAAAGCTATTGTTTAGTCACTCGCCTATAGCAGTCTGCCTCTCGGTAGGAGGGGCTGGTTAGGTTTAAAACACAAGCTTTTGTGGCTTCTGTTGAAGTCAGACTACCAGTCAGACTACCAGAGCAAGAATTTTAGCTGAGGAAGCTTCTGCGATTTGAAGCGAAACGTCCTTGCGTCAAGCAACCCAGTCCAGTCGAAGATTCAAGCTTCTCTACAATGTCAACATGACAGAAAAACTCTGCCTGTCTTACTGGATTAAAGGTACAGTGTGTCATTTTTGAAGAGGAAAGCAAATATGTCCATCAAACATTAATGTTTTTAATGTTATTTATTTTATTAACTTAGACAGAAACATGCAAAAAAGAACTTTGATATTACAACATAAGTGTCGTGTTTTTTTGTTTTTTTTGTCTATTATTCTTGCTTTCAGTGCATCTAAAACCAGTCAAAATGACTGGCAATGTGAGCTGTCTCGGGTAATAATTGCCAAAGCACCGCTATACTAAAAATTTCTGGGGAGAACCCTGAAAGCCCATTGCAACAAAACGCAGCCGCACAATAAACTTATTCCAGCATCAAAAACAGAGGCATCCAGCTGCATGGGAGAAATGCCACACTTTACGAGGGGAACAAGAGCACAATATCTCGCTAAAAAGCAGCTTACTCTGGTGGAATCATTTACCCAAGTGTATTTTTTAAATCAAAACAACAGTTGGAGCTTCAATTCCAAGAGGTAAGTAGGTTGTTATCAAGTTTTTGATAAAATAAAAGCAAAACTTGTTTTGAGTTATCTCTGTCATTTGTACTAAATGCTTTCTTTAAAAAAGTAGGGGGGAAAAATCGAAAAAAAAAATTCTGAAAAAAATCAGAGCTTTTAATTTTAGGCCAAATCGCCCAGGCCTATTTTAAACACACAAAAATGGAAATATGCACAAAATTAATAAAATGTGAAGCTCATTAATCAACATCATGACTTCAAACTGCTGAACTCTGAGCACAACATCATGGTTTCACTCAAACCAGTTCATTCATTTATCCTGAAGGAAACTGCTGATGTTCCAAGTGCACAGAAAAATAGACATACAAGTTGACACGAAGAGCAGGAGACTGGATAAGAAAAATAACCATCATAAGTTCTTTCAGCTTCTCTTTTTTTGCTCAGGTTTGCCACAGCAGATCTGATATGTATCTGCATGTTGATTTGGCACAAGTTTTACACCGGATGCCCTTCCTGACACAATAAGCCTTTGCACAGTCTCGCACGCTTCCGGATGTGACACGCAAAGTCAAAGAGCAAGAGGTGTAAACTGCTGTCTCGAGGCATTATGACTGACTGACTGTGTGAGCAGTGAGAATGACAGAGACTTTGATTATTTTTTCCGTTCGAGTGTTGATTCCTTGAAGGCCGTGGCTACGGGTACGGACCCGTATCTACAGAGACCGTTCTAAAGATACGGAGGGTGTCTTACCGACCAATCGGAATGTGCACATATGTCCATACCCGTACCACATGCGGCTAAAGGTCCGGTGTCATGTACAATTCTTCCCGCCTCACTTAGAAAAGAGAGCTTGGAACTTGAGGTGGATGGATGATGAAAAGCAAAACACCTTCACAATTTACGTAGATATTTTGATGAATTTCTTCATTTACATTTGATGAATTTCTTAAATTACAACAGCTTCATTAAACAAATGTACTCGAATGATTATCAGCACAACGACGATCTTACAGGCTAACCTCCGCTAACACGAGAAGACAGTTGCCAGTTATGGCTTCTGAAACGAGGGAGAAAAAAGAAACAGCACAGTTCAGCTGAAGCATTAGTGGACGTAAAATATTCTGTGTCTGTTAAGAGCTTCACCGCTTCTTCTACGTGTGTATTTCCCACCTGGCCAACGCGACCTGCTGGATGTCGCGCTGTGTTACTGGATGCTGCGTTATATAAAATAATTATTTCATAGTGGATTAATCATTTGCTCACAGAGATTGGCTAATGAAACCATCTCTAATCGCTCTGGAAGCACAGAGGAATTTTCTACAGCAGCTTTTCTTGTGCCCTTTTTGAGCTGGAGAAAGCGTTTGGGATAATCTCAAAGGTAATTATTTATAATATTTACATTGTAATGTCTTGGTAAAACGGTTGCACTGTTTTCACTCCTTATAAGCATCTGTAAAATTATGTTTATTATGGATTTAGACAGTTGAATGCTGACGCTGTTACTGACTGACTGTGCGTCTGTTTACTTTTTTACACGTGTCGCTCGACCTTTGAACCAACCTGGTGGCGCATTTCCAGAGTGTGAAAAGGCTTATACATGACATGGATAATGGGCACGGGGGGTCTTGAACAGGCGACGCTCTGGTTTGGAAGCAAGCACACGAACCCCCACGCTGCCATCTAATAAAAATAAGCACATTAGGAGAAAATAAAATTTAAGATCTATCTGAAAAATACGACTTTAAAATCTCTTTTACACTGAGGGTAAATTATGGCTTCTGATCTTGTTGGTAATATCACACATACAAATTATTTATTGCACATTCTGAGAGTGGAAGAGTTGTTGGACATGTGAGCAGTTGCAGACATGTTATTATTGGACATTTGAGGAGCATAAACAGGAGGACTGAGACACAGTGAGACAGGGAGGGGACAGCTGTTATGTCAATGAGTGTCAGAGGGAGGAGTTATAGAGTCTAATGGATAATTTTGAGGCTTCATCGCCCACCTCTCGGCTGCATGACATCATCGCTTATTTTTGTTGTTGCTCAGTGTGAGCAGTAGATGTGATTGGCTGCTGCAATTTTTTTTGTTGTAGGAATTTTCTGGGAACTTTAGTCTTCCCTCCACTTGGTTGTTGACTCTCTCTTTCTTTTGTGTGTTTTAAAGTCTTTCTACAAACATGTCTGAAGTCCAGCAGCTGAGGGACATGTTGAAACTACAGCTAACACCTACTGATGAAGGAATGACCACAGACCAAGAAGAAGAAATGAGTCATTTAAAAGAAGAGAACAAAAGAGGTAAAGGGCTGGATACTGTTTATAATCCTCCAAATCTCTTCTACAGAACAGGGTTGCTCACTCACCTTTGTTTGTGTTACTGATACTTTATAACATGTTGTTTTAAGAGTCAGATGTTTTCCTCATTGGGTATTCCTCCAGTGTGTGTGTGTTGTCATTTTGGTTGCTCACGTTTTTGTTCGGGGTCGCCATAACATGTTGTAACTCAAATATTTTCCTCATCAGGTATTCCTCTAGAGATTCTGTCAATACTTATGCCTGGTTCACACAGCAAGATAATTATGCTGATTTCATACCCGATCTTCTCCTTCTGACAATCTTAAGAATGCCCCAACTATCATGATGGCTCAAAAGATAACCTTATCAGATATTCTTGCCGCGTGTGTGTGGTGTGTTAAGCGTGCTCTAGTCTGCTCGGGAGGACGTCAGAGCCGCTTAGACCGCAAACCAGGGATATTCAATATGATGGATTGTCTTTGCCCGATATCACAGCGTGTGCTGTCCCACAACCACCAGCGAACAAGCAGCCTGCTGAATGTGACGTGCAGCCAATCAGAACGTGAGGTGACAGATGCACGGAATGGAATCTAAAATCAAACCGCCTGTTATGGCGCACCAGAAAATCCGGTGATCGTGCTGTCTCCTCTCCTTTTAAAAAACGCCTTTTCTTTTTCTTTTTGTATAATTTTTTTTTTCTCTGTTAGAAATAGTCCACAAACTATCTCCGTCTGTTTACTCTGAAGTCACTTTTAAGGTTAAGAGGTTTTGCAAGATTTCCTGTCTGACCTGGGAATGTTCATGTGTGGTGTGTTGTCTTGACCGTGTGGCTGCACACCACACACTGTAGGACCAAAACTGTTAGATCTATGATTTTTTTTTTTTTTTATCTCCACGTGTGTTGTCTCTCAGGTTTTGGAAACCTACAGATAATTTTAAAATCTTGCCGTGTGAAACAGGCTATACACAACAGGATGAGGAGGATTTTGATGAAAGATACACATAAAAATTCTCCATATTGTGTAAAATCTCTGGATAATTTATTCGTGAAGAAAAGTGACATCCCCACCCTCAATGTTTCGACTCCCTTTGTCCAAAATTTGCTCTGTTGTGGTTGTTTTTTGTGAAGAGCGAGGTTTGATTGACAGCCCTCCTCTGACATGGAAGTCAGTCGAAGACAATGTCGTTAACTGATTATAGCCTCATTTCTGCTTAAAATTTCACTCTCGCCATCATCTGTCTCACCAACAGATCTCTGAAGCTTCTGTACAACAATCACTTCCACATAAATTCAGCATTATTTCATAATAAATTACACAAGGCCTAAAAACCACCTGAGATTACTGAAACCCGGCGCGCCTGAGTTTGGCTCTCTACACCCAAACTGATCAAAAGGAATAATGTGATTATTAACCATCAGATGGCAAAGTAAAACCTCTTAAATCATGTGCAAACCATTACGCCACCACCTCCCTGAAGGAGACAACGGCATCTCCTTCGTTTCAGCAGACTTCCATGTCAGAGGAGAGCTGTCAATCAAACGTGAGCAGAATTCAACCTCGGGGGGTTTGGGGGGGTTGGGCGTGCTGGTCACACATTCCTCCTCACTCACAGCACCTTTTTCCTTTTTTTTTTTTTTTTTTTTTTTTTTTTAAAGAAGAAATTCTCCCTGAACACCAGGAATGGAATCTGAGTGTTGACCAGAAGAACATTAAAGAAGAAGAGAAGCTGTGGATAAGTCAGCAGGGAGAGCAGCTTCAGCAGCTGGAGGAGGCAGATCTCACCAAGTTTGGTTTCACTGCCGTCCCTGTGAAGAGTGAAAATGATGATGAAAAACCAGAGTCATCACAGCTTCATCAAAGCCGAAGTGATGAGAGCACAGAGGCTGAGCCTGTAGCCAGCAGCTCATCTGTACACAGAACACTGACAGCAGAAGCTGATGGAGAGGATGATGGAGGACCACAACCAGCCAGCAGCTCAGGTCCAAACAGTCTTTTACAACCAGATACCAGTGGCAGGAGGTCAGACAGTTCTGGAACTGAGACTGATGACAGTGATGACTGGAAACAGACCAGAAAACCTCAGTCAAATTTTAACTGTCAGAAAAATACTAGTATTGTTCATTCAGGCAACAATGATGAGAATCTATTTGAAGACTCTAAATATGGAACAGCATCTGGTCACATGAAAAACTCAGAGCAACAAAAGGAGAGGCAAGCAAGCAGAAAACCATTTAGCTGTTCTGATCAGAGTAAAAGACAGAAACAGAAGGGCACTCTGAACAAACACATTAGGATTCATACAGGGCAAAAAGCATTTGTCTGTTCTGAGTGTGGTCAAAGATTTGGACAAAAGGGCCACCTGAAGAGACACATGATCATTCACACAGGTGAAAAAGCATTTGCCTGTTCTGAGTGTGGGAAAAGATTTGGACTAAAGATAAACCTGAACAGACACATGATAATTCATACAGGGCAAAAACCTTTTGTTTGTTCTGCATGTGGACAACGATTTGGACACAAGATCGACCTGAACAGACACATGTTAATTCATACAGGACAAAAACCATTTGTCTGTTGTGAGTGTGGTCAAAGATTTGGACTAAAGAGCTCCCTGAACACACACATGATAATTCATACAGGGCAAAAAGCTTTTGTTTGTTCTGAGTGTGGTCGAAGATTTGGACAGAAGAGCACCCTGAATAAACACATGATAGTTCATACAGGAGAAAAAGCATTTGTCTGTTCTGAGTGTGGAAAAAGATTTGGACTAAAGAGAAACCTGATCAGACACATGACAATTCATACAGGGCAAAAAGCTTTTGTTTGTTCTGCATGTGGACAAAGATTTGGATACAAGATCAGCCTGAGCAGACACATGATCATTCATACAGGAGAAAAAGCATTTGTCTGTTCTGAGTGTGGAAAAAGATTTGGACTAAAGAAAAACCTGAACAGACACATGATAACTCATACAGGGCAAAAATCATTTGTTTGTTCTGAGTGTGGTCAAAGATTTGGACTAAAGGGCCACCTGAAGAGACACATGATCATTCATACAGGTGAAAAAGCATTTGCTTGTTCTGAGTGTAGAAAAAGATTTGGACTAAAGGGAAACCTGAACACACACATGATAATTCATACAGGGCAAAAAGCTTTTGTTTGTTCTGTGTGTGGACAACGATTTGGACACAAGATCGACCTGAACAGACACATGATAATTCATACAGGACAAAAAGCATTTGTCTGTTGTGAGTGTGGTCAAAGATTTGGACTAAAGAGCTCCCTGAACACACACATGATAATTCATACAGGGCAAAAAGCATTTGTCTGTTCTGAGTGTGGTCGAAGATTTGGACAGAAGAGCACCCTGAATAAACACATGATAGTTCATACAGGAGAAAAAGCATTTGTCTGTTCTGAGTGTGGAAAAAGATTTGGACTAAAGAGAAACCTGATCAGACACATGACATTTCATACAGGGCAGTTGGAGTTCCTACTGGACATGAGCCTCGAGTGTCCTCAGTCCCACTGTGAAGGGGTTTGCCAGGAGAGGTCTTGGTATGAGGATGTTTCAAAAGAAACAAACCCCAGCTAAAACCTCCACAAAGCTCCTAGGCACCAGGGCGTATATAGAAAATGGTGCAACTTCTCCCAGTGCTGCGGGGAGACATCTCTTCTGTAGCAGCACTCAGCTGGGTCATCCACCAGATCAGTGGTGTCATCCACCAGATAGTTCTGATCCTGGACCCCAGCAACAACACCATCAAAGGGCTAAAAGAATCCAGTGAAACTGCATCATTGTAAATTGGTCCATTGGGGAGAAGAAAAATATCTCTCACTGCTTCGCTTATTCAAATTTGAGAAGTGGGGCAGGAGATCAAAGGCAGTATTTGAGGAGAGGAAAGGTCACCATCTTGAAGAGAGCCCTCAGATACAAAGTCAGTAATGTTAAGGGTGCAGCTTTAGACCCCGGGTCTGGGGCCCACTGCACTCTTGTAGAAGGAAATTCAAGGCAAATGGAGAAAAAAAAAAAGGCAAAAAGCTTTTGTTCTGAGTGTGGACAAAGATTTGGACAAAAGATTGACCTAAACAGACACATGATAATTCAGACAACTATAGCGCCTAGGGTGCAACTTTAGACCCCATTCATTGCATTCTATTAAAAAAACATCAAAGATAAATGAAAAAACAAAAGACAAAAAGCATTTGTCTGTTCTGAGTGTGGTCGAAGATTTGGACAAATGAGCAACCTGAACAAACACATGATAATTCATACAAGCCATTCACTGCCCCCTCAAAAAATGAGCCATTCACCAGCCCATCCACAAAACAATATACAGGTGCACACAGACCCAGAACAGCAGGAACTAGACTAGAAGATGAATTGGCAAATATGATTGAAGAAACAATAAAAATGGACATGAAAGAACATCCAAAACTGACTAAATTAAAGGAAAATAAAAAATTCAAAACTATCCTGCAAAACGTTAACCTGGGACTGGGACAAGCAATTTGCAAAAAACCCCAGCTAGTGAACAGGAAGTTGGTAAATGACACAATAGAAGTGCAACAGCCACCCGAGAGAGAAGAAATTGAAAAATTCTAGAGACCACTCTTTGAAGACCCAGAACAACACCAAGAGGCAGAGTGGATTGGAAAAAATAAAACAGACAAACAGCAAATGCCAACAATTGTAATCACTGAAGAGGAGATCAGAAAGAAAATGAGTGAATACGGTAACATCAAGGCACCTGGCATTGATAAAATCCCAAATTTTTGGCTGAAAAGACTGACAGCATTGCACCACCATTATGCTGTGAACTATGTGAATAATTTCTTTTTCATGCATTCCTTTAATGAACATTGAATCAAGTACTGTTTCTATTGTTTTGCTGTGATCCAAGGAGCACAGTTTTTACCCACGTTAACAAAATAACCATTAAAATGATCTGCTGTATCTTTGTTTTCTTTAACAATTGTGTTAGTATTTGTATAAAAATAGGCAGTATTTTCTTTAACAACTTTTTTCTTATGATTTCATTTAAAAACCTCCAAGTACTCTTTATATTTGATTTTTTTTTTCCAGTAAATCAGTATAATACTGCCTTTTACACCATTGCATAATGTACGTATGTTAGTTTGTTTTGTATATGTCTTATATCTTATCTCAGCTTCAATTGTTCTAAATTTTAAAAACTGCTTGTACAATTTTTTTTCTTTTTACATGCATTCTGAAGTCCCTTAGTGATCCAAGGTTTATCTTTGCTTATCTTATTTCCATCTTTTAACACACAATGGCAATGTCTATTATATAAATTGGAAATAATAGAAATGAATGATTTGTAAGATCGATATACATCCTCAATGTAAATGTCACTCCAATTTTGCTGTATTAAATCTGTCCTAAGATTTTCCATAGTTTCCTTTATTTTCCTTGTGAAGTTTGTAATGTTAATATGGTCAATTTTATCAACTAATGAATTGAAAGCAACAAAAACAGGCAGATGGTCACTGATATCACTAATGAGAAGGCCGCCCATTATATTTCCCATGGTAATGTTTGTCAATATATTCCCAGTAAGTGTTGATGTATTCCTAGATATCCTAGTTTAGTGAGTAATTACTGGATACAATCCAATACGAAATACAGAATTCATGAATTCATTCATATGTGATTGACTGAGGATTGAGGAAATCCATATTGAAGTCTCTACAGATAAACAAAAGCTTATTATTTTTAAAAGTGTTGTGCATATCTGCCAGTTTTTCCAAAAGAATATTTCTGTTTGATCCAGGAGCTCTATAAACGCAGCTTATGATTGTTTTTTGATGTTTTACATTTAAATTCCACTGAGACATATTCCATGACATTGTTCAAAGAAAAGGACATATTATTAATGTGGCATGTGTGGGATTTGAACCCAGAACCTTCTGCACTGAAACCAAGTGCATTAACCACTTGGCCACTGCTACTTATTTTCCTCACTGTATATATATACTAGGTCTGTTAGAAAAGTAACAGACCTTTTTATTTTATGCAAAAAATATATGGATTTGAGTCATATTTTTTTTACATTTTTATATCTACTTGTAATAAAATGTTAGTAAAAATCATATATATGTTGTTGTCATTAAAAGACTAGTAATAATATTACAGTGGAAAAAGCAGCAAGGTAAATGAGCACAATGGCAAGGCATACTTCAGATTTATATTTTAATACATAAAGATTTTTTAATCCAGGCATGTATGGGTTCGTTAGAGCGTTTAATCAGCTTGAATACAACTTCATTTGTAAAAATCCATCGAGAATTATGATGACAGGAAGAAAAAAAACATCACAGTAAATGAACAGAATGGCATATTTTCCCCAAATTTCCACACTTTACATAAAATTTTTTTTCTACCGAGACATGTATGGGTTCATTAGAAAGAGCAGTTAAAGGGCTTTAAAACAAGCCTACTTTTATTAATATCTATTAACAAATAGCGACAATGGAGAGAGAAAAGCAGCACAGTTTGTCATAATTTCCCCAAAATTCTGTATTTTACATGTTTTTTTTTTTTCACCCACACAGGCATAGGTTCATTGGAAAGAGCTTTCAAATGTAAATAAACATTCGACAAAGACAAATGTGGAGATTGCAGGACAAGCCATAGTCCTTTGTAAGCAGAAAAAAAAATACAAGCGACATGGACCAGGAACTGTAAAGTGTGGATCAGATTAAACCGAAATCCGGAGGAAGCGAAAGTCATTATGATAAGAGAGCTTGTGGATTTGGATAATTTTAAATGATTGCTCCTCATGGAGAAAAATGTTACTTATTGTTTCACTATCACTTATCTGAGGGATTTTTGTGATGATTTTTGTTTTGTTTTCCTTTTGTTATGAGACAACTTTTGACAAAATCCATATTACATACTGGTTTATATGAAACAGTTATACCATATTTAGCCGCATTTTTTGTTTGTCAATTACAACTCTTTTATGACGTCAATTTTTCAACTTACTTACTGAGCACTGGTCCACTGTGAAGCCCAAAAAATTTTCACCAAAAGCCAAAAGAATTTTCCGAATGGTTTCCAGCTGCCTGTCTCTAACGGTTTCTGAAAAAATTCTGATGGAGCAAAGCCCAAATCATTCCGCCATTTCCCTGACAATAAAATCCGACGAGGGGGGTGGACCAGTGCTCACTCAAAGCCTGCCCACAGGCGAATGACGCAACCGACAGGCGTGAAAGAACTCACGCATGCGCACGAAGGTTCAAGCTTGGCTGACGTAAAAACATATGAATCAAATCCATAAATTTGCATAAAATATAAAAGGTCCTTTACTTTTCTAACAGACCTCGTATATTGTATTCAATGCTATGAGATTTATTTTCAGAGTAATCAAGAACTTTTAGGTCAAGCTCCTGTGCAGAAGTAAGTTGAAAAATTGACGTCATAAAAGAGTTGTAATTGACAAACAAAAAATGCGGCTAAATATGGTATAACTTTCATATAAACCAGTATGTAATATGGATTTTGTCAAAAGTTGTCTCATAACAAAAGGAAAACAAAACAAAAATCATCACAAAAATCCCTCAGATAAGTGATAGTGAAACAATAAGTAACATTTTTCTCCAGGAGGAGCAATCATTTAAAATTATCCAAATCCGCAAGCTCTCTTATCATAATGACTTTCGCTTCCTCCGGATTTCGGTTTAATCTGATCCACACTTTACAGTTCCTGGTCCATGTCGCTTGTATTTTTTTTTCTGCTTACAAAGGACTATGGCTTGTCCTGCAATCTCCACATTTGTCTTTGTCGAATGTTTATTTACATTTGAAAGCTCTTTCCAATGAACCTATGCCTGTGTGGGTGAAAAAAAAAAACATGTAAAATGCAGAATTTTGGGGAAATTCTGACAAACTGTGCTGCTTTTCTCTCTCCATTGTCGCTATTTGTTAACAGATTTTAATAAAAGTAGGCTTGTTTTAAAGCCCTTTAACTGCTCTTTCTAATGAACCCATACATGTCTCGGTAGAAAAAAATGTTTTATGTAAAGTGTGGAAATTTGGGGAAAATATGCCATTCTGTTCATTTACTGTGATGTTTTTTTTTTTCTTCCTGTCATAATTCTCGATGGATTTTTATAAATGAAGTTGTATTCAAGCTGATTAAAAGCTCTAACGAACCCATACATGCCTGGATTAAAAATCCTTGTGTTAAAATATAAATCTGAAGTATGCCTTGCCATTGTGCTCATTTATCTTGCTGCTTTTTCCACTGTAATATTATTACTAGTGTTTTAATGACAACAACATATATATGATTTTTACTAACATTTTATTACAAGTAGATATAAAGCCATTCAGAATTTATGAATTTTGACCCTCAGTCAGGGTAAAAAGTACCACCCCATCCCCTCCAACCACACTGTTAAAATTTAAATGCCGCCTGTGACCACCATGTACATATATTAAACAACTGCAAGTATATATATAGACATAAATATATTTAAACATTTTTGTTTCCATATCTGTATGCATGTGAACGCAGCTTAATGAAAAGAACTTATGGCGTTGAGTTATAGTCTCAGTATATCGATATTAAATTGCGACATAACGACTTTAAAATAGACATTTGTTTTACATAATTACATTAAGGCTCTTGTACAGTTCATTTTAGTATTGGAGAATTTGTTTTTGTAGTTGGTGCAGTTGATGGTGAAGCACTGGCTGCCTTTTTCCCCTCATTTCGCTTCTGTTTAATAGGCTCAAGGTCTCTCTCCACCCTTAGTAATGGCCGCCGTGCGGCATGCCGCTAGTCACGTGACGTCCATTCCAGTCTCTATTTCCATGGTTTGACATTTGAACATTTCCTGTTTCACTGTGACTGATACATTTTTTTTTTCTCTAGAATTATAGAGAATCGTAGACCTATCACTCTTAGAAACTCTAACTACAAACTTTAACTTACATTTTTGCCGCTCGACTGCAGTCAGGGCTTTCGAATATAATTGCAGACACACAATCTAGTTTCTTGAAGGGTAGGTCTATACATAACAATATAAGACTGGTCATGGACTTAATTAAATACCATGACTTAATTCAGGATGGTTTTATTTTCTTTATGGACTTTTTTAAAGCCTTTGATTCAGTAGAACACCCATTTATTCTTGCTGCACTTGAACTTTTTGGTTTTGGTCCTAAATTTAAAAATCTATTTTGTGGTCTATATAAAAACATAAATAGCTGTGTTCTCCTCTCTAAGGGTTCCACTCCAAGTTTTAATGTAAATGCTGGTATTCCTCAGGGGTGCCCAATTTCGCCGCACTTATTCATCTTAGTCGTAGAATTGTTATCCATTCATATTAAAAATTGTAACAATATCCAAAGACTTAATATCCATGGAACAGAAATTGTAATAAGCCAACTAGCTGACGATACAACCTTATTCTTAAAAGATGAAAAACAAATCCCAATTGCTATCCAGGAAATTGAAAAATTCTCCAAAGCTTCAGGTCTACATTTAAATCTTAAAAAATGTGACATTTTGCCTCTTCACAATACTTCACTAAACGAAATATGTAATATACCTATTAAGTCAGAGATAAAATACCTAGGTGTTCAACTTAGTAAAGACAAAAACATATGCCAAACAGTTAATATAGAGTGCAAGAGAGTTAATGATTTTAGGTTGAATATATTTAACAAAAATGGAAAGCTTGTCTAGATGCATTTATCCTCTTTATTCAAATCCCATTTCTTCTAATGTAACCAAATCAATAAATCAATTGAATTTCAATTTCATATGGTGAAACAAACCACACTATAAGAAGAAAAATCATAATGGTCAAAGATGCTGATGAAGGTGGTCTAAAAGCAACTGACTTGTCTCAATGGAACACTAAAAATAAATTGGCTAAAATTTTGAATCAAAAATTATAACTCCCTATGGTACTGTATCCCTAATTTAATTTAAAAAAAAATTAGGCGGTCTAAACCTTCTGCTTGTTTGTGACGTTGACATTAATAAGCTTCCTATAACCTTGTCAGAGTTCCACAGACAAATTTTGCTCTACTGGAAAATGCTATATGTCCATAACTTTTCTCCACATCTGATAGTAATTTGGAATAACAGATATATATTTCATCGCAACAAATCCTTATTTTACAAAGACTGGTTCGAAAAAAAATTTGGTCAATTTATCATCTCATGGATGATGAAGGAAACCTCTTAGATTATGAACAATTCTGCATAAAATACAACTTTAACCCATCTTTATTAGACTTCATGCGATTACGTAATGCCCTCACCAATGAATTCATTTTTATATGTAAAAGTTCTCTAGCCTCAAATCAAATCATACAAACACACCTGCCTTCTCCTATGATATGTGGTGTGTCAATTTTAGATAAAAAATGTAACAATCGTTTTATTAGAAAATGTCTTAATAATGAATTATTCCCTGGACTGCAATGTAGAAATGATATTCTATCAAAATTTGATAAAAAGACTATTTCCAAACTTAGAATGATGTATTTGTCCTTTCCTATAGCTCCAAAAATTAAAGAAACACACTTCAAAATTATGAACAATATTTACCCATCTAAAGAATTACTAAGGTTACGTTTTAACATTCAAGAAAATAACTTCATTTTGCCTTATAAATGTTGAAACTATGGACCATTTGTTTTTCTACTGTGTTGTGGTGCAATCCTTTTGGACAGAATTACTTAATTGGGTCAAAACATTATTTCCATCAACAGTTAATTTTACGAGAGATAATATTACTTTTGGTTTTCTGAGTAAGAATAAGAAAGAAGAACTGTATTAATGTCATTTTATGTCTTGCCAAATTTTGTATTCACAAAAGCAAATGTCAAAAATGTCCCCCTACATTTTCCTACTTCAAGAATGACTTTGACCTCTACATGAAATCTTTGGAACATATGAAGCAACCGAAAGCCATGAAACTCTTTATTTTTTGCAGTTGTTGATCAATGAACTTTGAACCAAAAACTTCATGACCTTATCTGTGAGCTATTTCTAAAGTCTACGAACTCTTCCCCGTGAACATTGAACTTTCTCTAAAGACTATGAACAGTGGCTGCTGGCCCATAGGGGGCGCTCGGGCGCTGCCCTCCTAGATGTGGACGGGAAAAGTCATATATATATACGAGGTCTATTAGTAAAGTATCCGACCTTATTATTTTTTTCAAAAACCATATGGATTTGAATCACGTGTGATTACATCAGACATGCTTGAACCCTCGTGGGCATGCAAGAGTTTTTTCACGCCTGTCGGTTACGTCATTCGCCTGTGGGCAGTCTTTGAGTGAGGAGTCGTCCACCCGCTCGTCGATTTTTTTCATTGTTTAGGAATGGCTCAGAGACTGTTGCTTTGTTTGATAAAAATTTTTTCAAAACTGTAAGGCACAACTGAGTGGACACCATTCAATAAATTCAGCTGGTTTTCGGTAAAAATTTTAACGGCTGATGAGAGATTTTGGTCTGGTAGTGTCGCTTTAAGGACGGTCCACGGCGCCTGACGGCGATCTGCGCTTCGAGGCGGCAGCGTCTCGCCGTTTCAAGTTGAAAACTTCCACATTTCAGGCTCTGTTGACGCAGTAAGTCGTCAGAGAACAGAGAACTTTCAGAAGAAGTCGGCATGAGGAGTTTATTCGGACATTCCATTGTTAACGGTCATTTTGTAATGAAAGAACGTGCGGGCAGAGTCGCATGTCGGGCTGGACCCGACCGCGGGGGGTTGCGGCAGGAAAAACACCTCCGTTGGAAATCTTAACGGGCAAGTTGGAACATGCCCAAGCTGTTAAACAATTTCTCAGTTACTCACTTGTTGAAAGCCATTAAAAGCCGCCTGAATTCTACAAATGGTTTTCAACACAGAGGTGTTTTTCCTGTCGCGGCGCACACAGATTTGCCGAGTCATCACGG